>NC_139680.1:23604358-23954886 GCF_964106915.1 Podarcis gaigeae
TTTTTCCATTTCGTGGTTGTTATGTTTATTTTTGTGATTGTTATGTTCTTTTTTCTTTTGTAAAAACTAATAAATATATTTATTTAAAAAAGAAGAAAAAAAGCCCTGGGAAAGTGATAGGATCCTAAAAGATGTGCTCTATGGGCAACTGGCTTCAGGCACCAGGCTCATATGCGGACCAACTCTGCATGACAAAGATGTCTGCAGATGTGGCATGAAGACTGGCATTAACCCCGCTGTGTGGAAACGCCTTGCAGACAACCACAGTGCCTGTATGAGGATACCACAGGGACATTTACATAACCACCCCCACCCCCTGCTGAAACACTGGGTGAGGAAAGTCAAGCAATCTACTTAAGCAACTCCACAACCCACCTCAACCATTGTTTTACTCTGTATTTGTGCATATGTGCTTGTGTGTGTGTGTGTGTGTGTCATGATTCAGTAATGCTCCTTCCTTCACTTAGCTAATGGAAGATATCTTTGGAAGCCGCATTGGTTATGATATCTTTGAAATTATCCTGGAAAATTGGTATAGCAGTAATAATAAAATTAATTTTTATTTATACCCCACCTTCCCCGGCCAGAGTCGGGCTCAGGGTGGCTAACACCAGTAAAATTACAATAAAAACATAATAGGGAGGGGGGAAACCAATTTAAAATATGGGTTAAAATACAATTTAAAACACAGCCTCATTTTAATAGTAGCCCATAGATCAAAACCATAAGGGGAGGGAAACATAAGGGTCAGACTGAGTCCAAACCAAAGACCAGCTCTGTCTTGCAGGCCCTGCGGAAAGATGTCAAGTCCCCGCAGGGCCCTAGTCTCTTGTGACAGAGCGTTCCACCAAGTTGGGGCCAGTACTGAAAAGGCCTTGGCCCTAGTTGAGATCTAACCACCTTGCGAATTAAAACTTATGAATATTGTTGTTATTTAAATTTCCATACTGCCCTCCATCCAAGGATCACAGGGCAGTTTAAAATATAAAAAGCACAGAAATACATATCATAGTAACAAAAAACAACCCCTCCCCCATTTAATAGGCCATGTTTTGTTTAATTAGCCAAAGGCCTGGGAGAAGAGGAATGTTTTATGTCTAAATAATGATGTAATGACAGTGCCAGGCAATGATGTAATAACAGAGCCTTCCACAAATGGGAGCCATCACAGAAAAGACCAGTTTTCTGGTGGTGGAGGCACAAAAAGAAGGACCTCAAATGAAGATTGATGGGTTAGGGCTGATTCATAGGGGAGAGGTAGTCCCTGACTGGTGCAGTTATGTGTTCAAGTGTGTGTGTGTGTGGGGGGGTGTATTGTAGCTCTTCTTCACCCTCCCCTTGTACTGAAAACCTACCATCTACTTGAATGTAATGTGCCATCGAATTTAATGCACACCCTAATTTTTGTGATGTAATTTGGAAAAAAGTGCACATTAAATTCGAGTAAATATGGTAAAATGCTTTTGTACATGTGGGCCCTTGCATCTGGGTGGCTTTTTTATGAGTAAGGAGCCTTAACTGGAATTAATAACATGGGATGCTCTGAAGTTGGGATCTGCTTGTCTGATTACTCATGATTTTTAAAAATATTAAAGATAGCAAAAGGTATAGTAGTGTGCCTTAACTGGCAACAACTATTGAAAAATAGAAGCAAGTTCACAAAACCTTATTAGATTTCTGATCTTGGCTATGAGTACGGGATTTATATTGTTTTTGCCTCTGTATGATATTAAAACCGATAATATGTCATATGTGAGATTCGAATCATGTCAACTGTATAAAGAAATTATCTTACTTAGCTCCTCTTGCTTTCCCTCCCTCCCTCCCACCCTCTCTTTCTCTCTTATATCCTCAAAAATATCCTTTGATAGTTCTTACATCAGTTTTTGTATAGATTGTAGTAAGCAAAAGAATTATTTATTAGTTCTTCCTTTTTTGTGAGATATTAATATGATAAACCTTTATAATAAATGTGACTCAAGTGCTGTAAAGACACACCATGCTGTGTTGATAGGTCTTATTTTTTCATATTTCTCATGCTGCATATTATACACTACCATGTACTCACATTTGTCATACAAAATGTGGTTAAAGTTACATTTCCTTATTATAAATGATACTTCACATGCAGCACTTCATGAGTGTAAAGGAATGTAGCCTGTGTCTCATGGATTAGATCATTTGCATCTGTCCAGGTGTTGACTATTTCACTTGCAGTGAATGTGACCTCTGGAATCAAAACAGATAAATCCATTGTATTATGAAGATTACTAAAACGTAAGTCTGTTCCTTCATCCACCTATCCACTCAATTCTCATCGCCATGATTATTTCACTACTGCTTGTGCATACAGGTGACAAAATACAGTAAGCTTTGGTTGATTTGAGTGCTATAGTTTCTGGTATGTCTAAGAAGAATTACCATAGCAACCAGTAGCATATCAATTGCATGCATTAATGCACAATGGCTTCACTTCACTTCACAGAAGTGTTCATTTAATGGATATAGAACAGTGATGGGAAGTCTGTGGCCCTCCAGATGTTGTTGGATTCCAACTCCCTCAGCCCCAGTCCCCATAGTGTAGGTGCTTGATTGTCGTCTTCCAAAGCAACTGCTCTATTCTGAACTTAAAAATGGAAAGCGTAATGCTGGTGGTCAACAAAAGAGGTTTAAAGACTGTCTCAAGGCAAATCTTTAAAAATGTAGTGAAAACACCAACAATTGGGAAACACTTGCCTGCGAGTGCTCCAAACGGAGAACAGCCTCTACCAAAGGTGTCATGGGTTTTGAAGACACTCAAACTCAGGACGCAAGGGAGAAATGTGCTAAGAGGAAGGCATGCTTGGCAAACCCACACCGTGATCAACTCCTGCCCGGAAACCAATCTCCCCACTGTGGAAGGACGTGCGGATCCAGAACTGGCCTCCACAGTCATGGAAGATAATCTTACTCAGCTATGAGTGATCGCCAAAGAAGAAGAGGAGGAGGAGGAGGAGCCAACTCTATGTGTAGAGTTCTGTAGGGAAACCCTACTGCTAGGCCAAAACTTTGAATAATTTGTCTCCACTTTCTCAGGCTAATCTCACTGCTACTCAACTGCACATGCAGATCACAGCTGAGAGATGCTTGCCACTCTATGTCCACATTCCATCTTGTCCATTTATTTTTCGATATCCGGTTTGCATTGCCATCACTACTCTCATCTTTCCGTGCATGGATTATTAGTTTTCTTGCTTCTGCTGTGCTGCCCTCTCACTCATGTAATTAACAATGATGTCTTACTAGTAAAACTTTAGGACTGTTTTTATGCAACCATCTGAATTTTACATATGGGGCACATGGTCTTCAGAAGTCTGTAGAACTGGCCAAAGACTACATATTACAAATGATAAGAAGCTTTGTTTGAGGTGAAAGCCCACAGTTGCTAGGCATCCATTTGATGTAACTTTGCGGAATAAACAGCAACAGTTTTTCAGGCAGTGTAGAGAAAGCTCTGTCTTCTAGCTACTGATGTTACCAAGGCACTGTGCCAACCATTAAGGGCAGAAATGGCCTAGTTTGCTGCTTCCTCTATTTTTGGGCTTTACATTGCATTCCTTGATGGCATTTGCATCTTAGTCCAGAGATTGAGAAGCTGTGCCATTGCTGGACAATAGCTTCCATCACCCACATCCTTGGCCATGATTGTTGCAGCTGATACACGCAGGAGTCCAACAGCATGTTGTGCATTTCAGGTTCTGCGCACACACCCTGTCTTAATTACCCCTGGCCCTAGTTCACATTTGTGTGTTTGTACTTTTGAATTATATGACTCTTTCATAGTCTTGGGTTTAATTATGTCTGAACATATTGAAATTTAGCCATAAGAGGTGAGTATATTCCAACTGCTAAACAAACGATTTTGGCCTGTTCAAAGTGTAGAAGATTATAATTCCAAAAAGATTAGCTTTTAGATCTCATTAGTAAGAAAATGGTTGCTATTTTGACTAATACAGTAATTAAAACTCTGATGGCTAGGTGAGTGCTTAATGAAACAGGTTTGCCTTTCATTAACTAAATAAGCTTTGGTAAGAATTTCTGTTATTAAGGTTTTTCCTTCCTCTGTTAGACCTTTGCCATGCAGAGTAAGTTCTAATTAGGATATTTCAGATGCTGATTTAGATTTTTAATCTTTTTTCTATGCAAAAACTCAACAATACATGTTCTACTTATTATTTCCTCCTCTTTCCTCCCAGGTCTTCCTCCAGGTCCCAAGGCAGATTCAAGCCACACACCTGAGCCATGGAGGACTCCACTGAATATCTCAGTGATAGAAAACACAATTGTTCCGATATCATGGACACAAGCTGTACTAGATATTATCTGGGCACAACAGATTCCCAAGCCAATTCCAAATCTTATTGGGCAGCCCCAGGTCACCCTGAAGGAAGTCCTGAATCTGCAATTAATGTTAGCATCTGTATGTCTCAAGAGACAATTGAAGAGTACACCATCTCTCTAATTAATTTGGTTCCTCAGTTAATTATAGACTCCAATTTTTAACGTATTCAGAAACGAAGCACAATCTAATTACAAATAGGCCCTGCTTCTAGGTTTTACACTGACCAGAGGTAATGATAAGCAAACTCTTGGCTTGTTTTAGCATCTGCTCAATAATTATGAGCCATTTTCAGTGAGTGCTCAGAAAGATATTGCCAGTTTTTGAAGAGTCCATACGCAGATAATAATGTTAGTACATGTGTGTGTTGATACTGCTGCACACATGCTCCTTATTGTAATGACTTTTGAGAATGTTGGTTCCCGTGACAGAAAAACCCTTGGCAATTTGATTTCGCCCTTTTCCAAAATAAACACACCCAGAGCAAGAGAGGTTTTATATCTAGATAGGGACAGAAACCACATACAATATTTGCAAGAAACAAACAATCATGGGAACAAGCAAGCAAGCAATTTGAGTAAGACTAAGTATGTAACATTGAAGGGATTTTATGGGTGCTTCTACAGTGCAGCTGTCTTTGGACTCTTGGTCTGCTGACATCTTAAGAAGGATACAAATGAATTAACAGCTGTACAAATTCATATTCTGAACCATAACATTAGGAGTTATAAAACACTGTTAGCGAAATGAGACAAAGCTTTTCATCAGATACAAATGGTAATTTTTGGATAGTTACTTTAACTGCTGAATGCAACTACTAACATCTCTCTATATATATATTGCTTTTTGCTTTCCTCAGGGGATGAAATGAGAACTATTCTGGCTGCAGTGTGTCTTAAATTAAAATTGTACCCCTTTTGAACATTACCAAAGCAAACGGAATGTTATTTTCTAAGCGATTCAAGCTTTCTCTATAGCTTTTCAAAAAGCTGGCAAGTGGTAAATTTCAAGGAAGGACTATTTCTACCAGGGTAACATAGTTACAAATATATTTTATTTTTATTTTTTTAAGTAAAATGGCAAAGATCAGCTAAAAACACTTTGATTTGCTTATGAACTGAACTGTTGAGATCATTTGAAGGATGTAGACTGGCATACGGTGAAACTATGTTTCATTTTAAAGAGAAAAATGTCTTAATGTACAGGACAAAAAAGGCACATGGATCTAAAGTACGGAATATGGCACAATAATGTGTAGTAAACCAGTGGCACAGTACAAAATATTTTGTTGTTTACACTTGAGGTACAAGTGTTTCATTAACGTGTGACCCAGAAATTACAGATCCCCCCAAACTGATGCCAAAGATTTGTGCCGTTTTCTGCTTCAATGCTCACATTTTGTGCCACCCCCACAACTGAGTAACTGACAAAGCAAATTAGGGTCACAGCAACCCTGTGCGGGCCCTGAAATGGTCAAATGGCCACTTGGGGCAGGTGTGCGCATGAGGGGAAGGGTGCGTGCATGAGAGAGGTGGGGCGCACACACGTGAGGCACTGGTTTGGAATCAATTGGTGTTTTTGGCATTAACTAGTGAGCCTGATTTGTTTTGTCAATTACCTGTTGGGGGGTATACAAAACGGGGGGTTCGCAGCACAAAACTTTGGCATCAGTTTGGAGGAATCTGGAATTTCGTGGTCACACATTAATAAAGCTGAAGTACGGTAGCTACTGAAAAGGGTCTATGATGCAAAATGCCTTGCAAGTCATTAATGTTGGCATACATTGTTCCCTGGGATTCAAAAAGGTCCTCTTCACTCGGAGCCATTGCAATCAAATCCTTGTCAGTGGGAGTTGGGATTCCCAAAGCAATATGCTGGTGCATTTTACATTAGCGCTAATGGCAGGTTTGTAGCTAGGAGCTCCCAGGTAACTATCTAACTTCACATTCTATTGATCTGGAATCTAGGATACAGGCACACTGTGTACCACAAAAGGATGCTAGATGAGGAGAACATAGTACTCAAGAGCAGCATGGCTTACCGGGCTGCCTTTTTTTGTACAAGGAAGTTGCAGCACAGAGTAGTCCAGACAAAGTTAAGCACTGTTAAGGAAAAGGGCCACAGCTCAATGGTAGACCATGTGCCTTGCAAAGAGAAATCCCTGGTCCAATCTATGGCATCCCTGGGTAGGGCTGTCTGAAACTCTAAAGAACCCTTGCCCATTAATGTAGATAATACTGAACTACTTGGACCCAGTGGTCTGACTCAATATAGAGCAGCTTCCTCTGTCAAGTCCCATTGATTTCAAGGGGGATTATGAAAATTCGTGGTTGCCTTCGTCTTTTGAAATTAATAGGACTCCACAGTGCTTTATGCTGTCTGGTTCGTGCCCTGTGTAAGCCAAATATGCTTTTGACATGGACAACTGAAAGAGGGGAGATTTCAGCACATACACCTTCATAATGTCTTAGTGGGTTGTGTGTGCCTTGCGCCTTCTCTTTGTTATCCCCGTCTGCAATTCCAGTCAGGTTTCATTCCTAGCTATGATGGCTCATTGGTAGATAGCTCCAAGGTCTCTGGTCCCATTTTCAAGTCATCTAGGTTAATGACCATCCATGCATCACATCCTTCAGTACAGCTGAGGAACCTCAGTCCTTGGGGCCTAATGCAACTCTCCAGACTTCTCTGTATGGCACTTGGGTCTCACTCTAGGTCACATCTCCTTCTAGCTATGCCCCCTTCTGCCAGGCCACAAGCCTCACTGAACCAGCTTCATCCACTCCTCAAGTTTTCTGAAGGGAATGTCTTCTTAAACTCTGATAATGACTCTAGCTTGCCCAAATGGCTCTTACTTTCCTCCTGTACCAAGGTATTGTACAGTGGATTCCTTAAATGAATTATGAGTTAAGAAATGCTTCCTTTTGTTTATGCTAAAGCTGCTGCAAATGATTCTGCTTAGCATTTCATACCTGAGTCTTAATTTATGGATTGGTTTTTGTTACACCAACAACAAGTTATTCTAATAGTGGTATTTGATTCGTTCTCCACTTATGTTGTGAATGAATTGTGAAGAACAGAATGCCGATAATAACAACAGCAGCAACAACAAATCAGAAGGGAAACCTAGGACCTAACTGCAGGCTTGTACACATGTTACACAGAGCACAGACACAAGTTGTCTCTATACATGTGTCTGTGTGAAAGTGTGTACACTTGCTTAGTTGTTCACTTCAGTTATTATCTGCAATAGTGTAGCTGTGGAGCTCAGTTGTTGTGTATAAAGATACAAAGACTGTATACATTGAACATGACATGTGATCAATTGTATGAGTGTACAGAACAACTGTTTGTGCATACAGATTGAACACTCATTGAATGTAGTGTGCAAATACGTTTCAAACTTAAACCTGTTTAAAAGTTGTTCCCTATCTCTATACCAGGAAATTTTGGTAAATGTATAGTGAGCACACACTAGGGATCTCTAATACGGAATGCTCAAAACCCTTGGCAAAACTCTACTTTCAGGATTTATTGGGGAAATCCATTACAGTTAAACTGATATAAAACCATTAGGTTTGAGGTGGATATACCCTGAGGGAAATCTCTTCAAATAGGCCTATATGGGTTTTATCTGGCTCTGCTCATACTTGTAGTTGCTATGGCTTAATCAACTTTGATTCAGTTCTTACAATCATTTTTCTTCTAATGTCTGGAAAGATAAAAAAATAGCAATAACAACACAGATGGAGCTCTATGAATTTAAAACTGCTTAGCAAAACTTTGGAAGATAAAGGAGCCTATGACTTTCATAGATGGATGAAACTGGCCATCTGGCAACTAGAATAAATGTTCTGTGAAGTTCATTTTGATCAGTGTATAGGGACAAATGTATTGGGAACCTTTTAAACGTTGTACAATAAAGCTACATTTAATTTACAAAGGAGGGAACCAGGAGATGTGATAGTTCTGACAATGTAACTTTGGCAGCTATTGATTGTTATTTGTATACTACTTAAAAAATACCCTTGTATACAAAATGGTGACAGCAATCGGGAAATGTTTTGGAAAGTAACATTTTGATGGGTTTGTGATATTGGAATCCATGGCAACTATGAGTTTATTACAAATACTGTAACTCTGGTGGATCACATTTGAGACCGTGTTTTGAAATGGCTCGGGGCATGTTCCAGGTATTAGGAGTGCTAAGATGGGACTTGTCATGGTTTTAGCATGATCTTCTGAAGGCACAGGTTCCTGTTTTCCTGATCCCTACAAGGTGACAGACTGCTTAACATGGCTCACAGACTAGTTACGTCAATACCAGAACTCACTGTGGGATAGTTCTGCCTACCGTGATAACTGTTCCTTTTCTGAACAGCAGCTTGAGAACTGCTACCAGGGGTGCCAACTTGAATAAAATATTGAGGGGGGGGCAGTTAAGCCCTGCCCCGAATAATGGATCACATTTGTGGTGTACATGCACCATTTGAATAACAATGCCCATCAACTTTTTTTGGGGGGTGCAGCTTCATCAAATATTTTATTGGAGCCCCAAAGCCACCACGGCTCCTAGGAGTTGGCTCCTATGACTGCTACTGACATTTTCCCCCAAAATATGATCTTGTTCCTTAATTGACACCAATCACCTTTAGTTACATAGATTTATAGGCATAGCAGGACACACTACTAGAGAACAAGTGTTGTTCAACATGTTGTTGATCTTCTTTTTAAAAATATATATGCAGGGATACTACCTTCTCTGATGCCATGTTGCCAACAAAACACTACTTAAATTTGAATTAACCAATTATGGGTTACTAGGCCTTGTTTCCATGTAAAACATTATATACTCTTGACGTTCAGTGTTGGTTGACGTTTATTCAAATATTATTCAAATGACGTTTATTCAAAGGGACGCGGGTGGCGCTGTGGGTTAAACCACAGAGCCTAGGACTTTCAGATCAGAAGGTCGGCGGTCCGAATCCCCACGATGGGGTGAGCTCCCATTGCTCGGTCCCTGCTCTTGCCAACCTAGCAGTTTGAAAGCACGTCAAAGTGCAAGTAGATAAATAGGTACCACTCTGGCGGGGAAGGTAAACGGCGTTTCTGTGCGCTGCTCTAGTTCGCCAGAAGTGGCTTTGTCATGCTGGCCACATGACCCGGAAGCTGTCTGCGGACAAACGCCAGCTCCCTCAGCCGATAAAGTGAGATGAGCGCCGCAACCCCAGAGTCGGTCACGACTGGACCTAATGGTCAGGGGTCCCTTTACCTATGCAAATAAAGATAATTTACTCATGTGTGTTGTGTAAAGGCTTCCTTACTACTGAGGAAAGGGGGGGCATTTCCTGTCTGTTTCTTGTCACTTAATGTAGCTACGTAGAACATAATCCTGCAGGTGGGAAATATTGACCTCCAGTCAGATTCCTAGCAGGAGAGAACTAGGAAGGGGGAATAAGAAGCTGTCACTGCAACCAAACCACATAAAGCTGAGAGAAATAATACACATGTTCCCACTCCTGGTATTCATTTCTGGCAGGGGCAAATTTGCCAACCCTCCACAAACTATCATGTTGATGAGCAGGGGTACAGCCTAGCTTGTATGAATTCGGTTCTTGGAATTTCCATTCCACCTTATTGGATCAAAGCTTACGTTGCTTGTGGAAAGGTGGGCTACTTCCTTATCCCTCTCATAGCTGGATTTAATTGTTATAGTTACTGAGAGACATTTTTCCAAACTATTGGGCACCTTTATTGTACACAGAAATGATTACAGTGGAAACTTGGTTCTCTGTAGTTGACAAACAAATTGGCTCCTCAACGCCGAAAACCTGGAAGCAAGTGTTCTGGTTTTCAAACATTTTTTGGAAGCCGAACATCCAATGTGGCTGTCGACTATTGTTTCTGGGGCACCTACACCAATCAGAAGCCGTGCCTTGGTTTTCAAATGTTTCAGAAGTTGAATGGACTTCCGGAACGGATTACATTTGAAAACCAAGGTACCATTGTACTTGAGAAAGTAAGGAACCAACACAGTCTTATATATTTCCCAATCCTGGCTGCACTGGGCATGCCCAAGGAACTCCATGCCCCCAGTGAGACATTTTTCCTTGGACCAGCAGTCCTCTCTGTGCCAAAAAAAAATTTTCTCCCCAAAGTTTCCACAGTGGTTTGTTTTGTAGGCTGTGCTTCTTATTCCCTCCCCAGGTATAAATTAAGGTGCAGCTGGGCATGCAGAACTACTTGGGATTGAGGCCATAGCTTCAAAAAACTCAATCACAAGCACACATGGCTTACAATTATCTCTGGGCCACTATTTTCAATGTAGATAATAGCACCCTCTAAAGATTTCACTATTGCCACCTCATTTTCTCAGAAGAGTGCGGATGCTTTGAATGCACTTGTTACATTGCACTCACATAGGGAGCTTTGGTTTTCATGGACCCTTTTGAGCATGTAATTGGTAGAGTTCAATGATTCACATCTCCCTTGTTCAGCTGGTATTTTGGCCAGTTATTAGCCAGCTGCTGTTCATTGAAGCAGATGTTATGAACCACATAAAAATTTCAAGGTTGTGGATAATACAAAGAGGGTTCTATCCTTATTCTACTAGCATTGGTGCTAAAACTCTTGCTAAGTTCACCCTTTCTACACACACACACACACACACACACACACACACTCCCCCCAAAATTGGTTATAATATGAATATTTGTTATACTATGAATATTTCTTATTTGTTGATATTGCTATTTGTTGCTATTGTTGATACATCATTTGATGAGATCCCAGCACACAAACCTATTGATTTAAACAAACTATAAGGGGTGAAATTTCAAAGAGAAAACCGTAGATTACACAGGTGCTTCCGGACTGTTGTTATTTTCAGGTGGAATCATGGGAACCAATTCCTAGGGGCCAAGGGGTCTTCCAGCAAAGCAGTCTCCCCTTCACAATAGGCATGAGGAGAAAGTCAATGCAGTTCATCTTTAATGGCAATCCTACCTTACTCCACCATTCTGAAGCAATACGAGAACCAAAACAGAGCCTTCCTTTAAAAAAAGTGCATTGCTCTGAAATTTGCGAAGCAGTTATTCGATCAAAATGCATATATTAGGATAAAGTGTGCATAAACATAGAATAGCGCGCGCGCACACACACACACACACACACACAATATTGGGGCAAATTGATTGCAAAAATGTATAAGTTAAAACTGCTTGAAATGTTCTTACTAGGACAGATTTGCACGGAAATGCTGATGAGGATTTTACTGGTTAAAAAAATAAATAAATCACAACTTGCTGGAGAATTGATGAACAGAAAAGTGAAAAACTGAAAGAACCACAACTGATGCAGAGTACTTTACACAAACACCTGCTGTTGTTTAACAGCACCCCTGTGGGGCTCAGGAGCCCAGTTATGTCACCCCTTGCTTGCAGAATTGGCAGCCTCTCATCCTTTTTCACCCTCCCTTGTGTAGTGTTCCCTCACCCTCCTCTTCTCTCCCCTCTCCTAGGAAGTCCTCTGGGCAGCGGCAGCTGCTGCCCCTGGTTTTTTAATTGTGCCGCTCCTGCCCCCAAAAGAGGTGCCTCCTCAAACTGCCCCACAGGGACCTGGGCCAGCCCCAGAGGCACCAATCACCTGGGAATCTTGTAGCCAGGGCTGCTGCAACAAACAGCTTTACAACCCTTTGAGAGGCAGAGACATGAGAGGGCATCAGAGGAGGGAGGGAAGGAAAGAGGGACAGAGGCCAGTGTTGCCCATGGCACCCCAGACCGTCATTCAAGGCACCCCAGGGTGCCACAGCACACTGGTTGTAAAGCACTGTTTTAAACCATTGCTGTTCCCCTCTCAGTGTTCCTCCAGTCTTCTTCCCATGCTATGGTTACTGATGCCATGCAACCTGCCTTCATTTTTGTTTCCCCAGACTGCCCTGGATTCATACATTAAATCCAGGATTGTGGAGCAGCACCACAAATCCTCAAATGGAGGCATTCTTCTAATTTTATTACATAGAGATACACACACGCTCACACCATTCTTGGTTCAATGACACATTCCTGCCAGAGTGAAAGCACTTGGGGGCGAGGGGGGGGACTGGGGAGAGTTGCAAGTGCCAGTCAGAGTGGTCTGGGTGGCACATTCTTCCCCTGGGTCAGAGGTTTCCCAACCCTGGTCTAAAGTGTTGAAGGCAGTCCTGCATTTTGTAGTATGGCTCTGAAATGATACGATATATCTCTATCTGTATCTATATCTCCTTGCATCTCCGTGCATAACATAATTAGATTCAGAGATAGATGGGCAATAAAATGGATTATCAGCATGTTCAATTAATGGACAGCTTGCCATGCATAGTAAATCAATAAAACATCTTTTCTGTTCTCCTGCTCTTTCAAAGATCTATGTTATGCGTTCGGAGAGAAACAATCACAGGAAGAATTTTGAACTGTATTAAAATTAAAGTTAGCTTTTTGAAATATACTGTATTTAACAAATTGCAATATGTCTTAAGGCTGATGAAAAGTTTTCATTTAGTTTCAGGCTCAGCTACTATCAATTTAGTAAACATTTTCCTGGAAGGCAGAAATGACCTTTTTGATTGAACAACTTCCTGTGATTATTCCTCTACCAGTGGGGAAGAAGAATAGTTTCTGGGAAGCAGCTGCTACGTTTCATCAAATAATAAATTACTCAAGCCACGACGTTAGCCAGAAAGTCCCTTTATATACTCATACCATTTCCTCTCTTCATACAACAGGGATTTTTGCTTTCTTTCTTTCTTTTTAATAAAGTCCTTTACCTCATATTTGAACACTTGCAATCAGGGCTGGATTTAGACGACGAGAGGCCCTACGCTACTCCACTTGTGAGGCCCCACCCTCACAACTAGAAGAAAATGGCAGAGTGTTATAAACAAAACTGAGTGAAGCCAAGGATGATGAAGGGTATTTAAAATTCTGCAATTCACAATTTCTCCTCTAAAGAACGTAAGATATTATTGTTAAATACTATGGGGATTTAAAAAAATTATACAATTCACAATTTTTCCTCTAAAGGACATAAGATGTTTGTTATGTCTGAGGAGATTTCACCCCTCCCATATCCAAGAATCTCCTGATGATCTCCTGATGATCTCTGCTGACTCTCCAGAGAGGAGGAGGTGTGTTCTGCTATCTACTTATTCTGCCCCAGCACCACATCAAAGTGTGAGAGTCAGTCAGTGTGTTGGAGAGAGAGAGAGACTGAGTGTTAGAGATTGTGTGTACAGATAAGGTTGCTGCTAAGAGCAGCTGCAGACACTCAGTGCAGTTTAGCATTCATTTATGCTTAGAACCCATTTAGCTCTGTATATAGTTTGTATGATAGTTGTAGATAGAATAAAGAAGTTTTTCTACAGAGCTGCTCTCCAAGTCATTTATACTCTGCTAGACTCTACTATACTCTGCTGTGCGACAACTGTCTTCTTGTGGAAGTGAATCCGGTGCTCACAACTCTAAGCTGTGAGTCCACAGCACTTTGACCTGTTCCTGTCCAGAAGGTGGTCTCTGGAAGTGCTACCCAGCTCGCCTAGCCCAGTCGGGGCTGAAGTGCATGAGTCCAGTTGGTGGTACTGGCTCAAGGGCGATGCTGACAATGTTTGCCGGCGTGGTCTCTTGCATCCTCTCTCTTCCATCCTCCGAGCCCTGCATCTCTTCCCCACTAGAGGCGGGGCTTCCATCCTCTGTGGAGGAAGTGCTGCTTCTCACGATCTTTGGAGGCTCCCTGTAACCCAACTGCCCTTCCACCTCTCACCTCTGAGCTGATGGCAGGTCCCTGACAATGTTATTGTTAAATACCATCGTGATTTTAAAAAATGCATAAAATTAAAATAAAATAATAATAAACTTTTTATTTATACCCCACCCATTGAGAAACTTTTGCAATAACTGAACTTTGTAAACCTCTTGTGGCCTGGGCAGGCCTGGAACTAGTTCCCATGTCTTGTTCCTCTCTAAGGGAGGGGTGGCTAACACCCCAGAGGACAGGATCACACTTCAAAACGACCTTGACAGATTAGAGAACTGGGCCAAAACAAACAAGATGAATTTTAACAGGGAGAAATGTAAAGTATTGCACTTGGGCAAAAAAAATAAATGAGAGGCACAAATACAAGATGGGTGACACCTGGCTTGAGAGCAGTACATGTGAAAAGGATCTAGGAGTCTTGATTGACCACAAACTTGACATGACCCAACAGTGTGACGCGGCAGCTAAAAAAGCCAATGCAATTCTGGGCTGCATCAATAGGAGTATAGCATCTAGATCAAGGGAAGTAATAGTGCCACTGTATTCTGCTCTGGTCAGACCTCACCTGGAGTACTGTGTCCAATTCTGGGCACCACAGTTCAAGAAGGACACTGACAAACTGGAACGTGTCCAGAGGAGGGCAACCAAAATGGTCAAAGGCCTGGAAACGATGCCTTACGAGGAACGGCTAAGGGAGCTGGGCATGTTTAGCCTGGAGAAGAGGAGGTTAAGGGG
Organism: Podarcis gaigeae; assembly: GCF_964106915.1. NCBI lineage: Eukaryota > Metazoa > Chordata > Lepidosauria > Squamata > Lacertidae > Podarcis > Podarcis gaigeae. The sequence goes on from NC_139680.1 coordinate 23,619,258, forward strand.
TGATATGATAGCCATATTCAAATATATAAAAGGATGTCACATAGAGGAGGGAGAAAGGTTGTTTTCTGCTGCTCCAGAGAAGCGGACACGGAGCAATGGATCCAAACTACAAGAAAGAAGATTCCACCTAAACATTAGGAAGAACTTCCTGACAGTAAGAGCTGTTCGACAGTGGAATTTGCTGCCAAGGAGTGTGGTGGAGTCTCCTTCTTTGGAGGTCTTTAAGCAGAGGCTTGACAACCATATGTCAGGAGTGCTCTGATGGTGTTTCCTGCTTGGCAGGGGGTTGGACTCGATGGCCCTTGTGGTCTCTTCCAACTCTATGATTCTATGATTCAGCCTTCATGGCATTTAACCATGGCTCAGCATCCTCTGAGGTTAAACTTTAGACCTCTTGGAAGCTTGAAGGTTCCCAAACCTTCCTCTGAGTTACTAACAACTGCTGTAACTGCTATGACCGTTTTAGCAAACTCTTCAGCATACCTTTTGGATGGTGTTATGTATTGGGCTTAACACATTTTATGTTACAAGGCACATTCTAACCAGTCGTAGAAGCGTTGGTAGACGAACGTTCTAATGGCAAGTAAGCGCATGCTCTTTCAACTGTCAACTGTCAACAGTCAGTTCATGCTTGGAATTATTATCATGTCATCCAGTCAGTTTGGTTCTTGTGTTCCTGAGTGAGCTGTTGTCACTGACAAATGTTGAATAAACTTAGTTGAGGAACTTATACTGCCTTGGGCTTCTGACTTTTCCAAACATTTAATATTGGTGACGAAGGTGGGATCGATGAGCTCCCGCCGGCTGCCAGAAGCCCAAGACCGCACTGCAGCACTGCTGCCTCACAGTAAGTGTGATCTCCCCAGGACTGGGCAGGCCTGGTCATCCTCTTATATACCTGCTGGGATTGGCAAGGCATCTGACCCTCACCTGAATCTCATAGCTCTCCTGTAGCTGCCTCTGATTAGTTATCATTTAACTCTTGGGGAAAATAATTAGCATCACACGTCATGTGCATGGAAGTTGCCAAACCAATTAACCAACTAGAAGGATTACTGTTAATAGTACCAGTTTTCCTATAACTTGATATTGCTGGATATTTTTGATGAACTGCAAAAGCATTTTTAGTTTGCTTTCTGTTTCCACCCTGGAACCTTTCTTTATTAGGGCCACTTTGTTTTGTATGATTCCTTGCCAATGAAGGAAAACAACTTTTCTGCTTGTATATGTTGATACAAACTGAGGACAAACAAGATTGTACAAAAACAAGATTGAGTGCAGGCCTGGCCAGGACATAGGCATCCTGACTGTGACAAAGGTTTGCTTGATTAACAGCTTTTGGGTTGTCCTGCCCTCACATGAAGTCTTGGGTTTGCAATTTTGGGAGAGGGGAGACTGCCCGCTGGGGAACATGTGGGCTGGTGAGGCCCCCAAGAGGCCCTAGGCTTCAGCCTACTTAGCGTATACATAAATCCGGCACTGCTTGCAATATTAGCACCCTTGGAAAAATAATACTTTGATTACAGAAGTACTAGCATCTCATTACAACAATGTCTTTCAAGTCTAGTCTGGAAAGAATGAGGAGTTAATTAACATTTCAGATGTGTTCAGTTATTACAACTTGTGATTGATAGATGGGTATACTGAGTTCACAGAATGTAAGAATGGATGTCTTCCCCAAAGATTTTAGGAGATATTCTGAAATAAGGAGATTAGACCTTTGATGATCTATAGTAAACTTAATCATCACAGCAATCAGTGGTAATGACTGGCTTCTTACACTGCTTTCAGCAACTGAATTAGGGAGGAATCCAATCCCAATATCCACTGGGATGAGCAAGTCAGTATCCAGGAGATCTCTGGCTCAGTCGGCTGATTTGCAGCACAGCAAGGCTGTAGCAGTGAAGACCCACATGCTGCTTCAGTCAGAGATGCACCAGTGTAGCTATTCATCCCATTTCAGCTGGCTGTGCAACTAGCAGATCTTACAACAGCATAATTGATGAAAAATGAGTGCTCTGGGGGAGTGGCAGAGGATTGACCAGGCAAGCGGGACCCTAACTCCTGCTGCATCCTAACTCCTTTCAGCTCACTCATGCGACCAGGAAACCAGATAGAATGTACTCTAGCAAAATGGTTGGTACAAGTCAAACTATTTATTTATTTATTTATTTATTTATTTATTTATATTAAAATATGCTTTTCAGGTTTATACATTTCACTGATTTTACAATATGTTAACATTTCAAAACTTGACTTCCTTCCCCCTTTTTCTGCAGTTCCTTAAATTTATTTTTAATATTTTCTGCATATCCAAATTAACTTAATTTGCTCATTTATTCATCAACTTTAAATATATACTCTTATGAAGCTGCAGGTTATTACAATAATTCTGCCAATATTCTTATCTGTTTATAATTTATCTGTAAATATTCAATAAACCATTTCCATTCTTTTATAAAAAGTTTGTTATCTTGATTTCTTATTCTTCCGGTAAGTTTCGCCATTTCTGCGTATTCCATAAGTTTTTGTATCCATTCTTCCTTTGCTGGGACTACAAGTCAAACTATTTTAAAGGCTTGTTTTTATCTTACAGTAGTCCTGCTTCTGAACTCCTGAGTTTGGAATATGGATCTTTTACCCTAGCATAATTTAAGTTTGCATGTGTTCCACTCACTTTCAAAACCAAGCTTTGCATTGTTAGTTAATTGTTTTTTTGATGAAGCCAACAAAGTTCTACTCAAAGTGCAGTGGTACCTCGGGTAAAATACTTAATTTTTTCCAGATGTCCATTCTGAACCTGAATCTGTTCTTAACCTGAAGCACCACTTTAGCTAATGGTGGGGCCTCCTGCTGCTGCCGTGCCACCAGAGCACGATTTCTGTTCTCATACTGAAGCAAAGTTCTTAACCCAAGGTACTATTTCTGGGTTAGCGGAGTCTGTAACCTGAAGCATATGTAACCTGAAGTGTATGTAACCCGAGGTACCACTGTAGACCCAGTGGAAGCAGTGTTGTGAAGGTAATATGAACGAATGGTTTCAGCAAAAAATACTATCACTCTCTGGGAGCTGAATGTTTGAGGGACCCAGTGAGAAGCAGATGCCTATGGGATCCATACAGACACTTGTAACAATACTGGAATTTGGATGGGGAAAGGGGAGGAGTCAGCACTAGATATATTTATCTATTGCAGCTACAAAATGGAAAAGAGGTGGTGCAGGACATGTTCCTTTGATAAGTGCAGTCTTTTAATATAGTTTGCATTTCCTGTATTACTGCAACATTCGCTTATTATTACTGAAAATGTTTACAGCTGCTTACTGCTAAAAGCCACTGCTAATCACCTGAAAAAGAAGTTATTCTGTTAAAATGCGTGCTTAATTTTCCCATTATGTAAACCCTGTGTCATGCATTTTTAAAGATTTTAATCAATAAAACATAATCACCATCTATATAAATGAAGCATACACTGGAGGCAAGATTTCTGGAAAGTAGCGGATAGCAATATCTGCATTCTTGTAATGGTGCATTCAAATTACAGCGCTCTCCAACTAATGAATAAATTATCCCAAACTCAGATTGAGAGGAAGACCAACTAGAGTACATTCCTAAATCTCTTGACAAGCTAAACAAGCCTTCATATACTTTTCTTGTTACTGCATGCTTAGTCCGAAAAGTTTTGCAAAACTAAGTTCAGTGACAATTATAAATTGCCACAAATACCAATTATAATTACCAAGTTACACCCTGACCACATCGGGCATGGAAGAATGTCAGGTCATAGGCAGTCACTGTGGTTATTATTTAACACCCACATTCTTTAATCTTCCCTAATGCCGGTGATGTTTTCTGCTTCTAAAAAAATACATGAAAATGTTATCTAACGTAAGTTCAGAACAATATCGATCCACTTGTTAAATCCACAGTGATGTGAACATCATGGTTTTTGGAAGATGGATTATATGAATTATTATTATTATTATTATTATTATTATTATTATTATTATTATTATGCCCCATACCCACAGGTATGGCCCACATACCCTAATAATGGCTATGATTGTTGGAGAAATTATAGTTCCCTGCCTCCCACTCCAAATATTCAAGGGGATTTGAAAGAAGGATTACTGTTCACTGTGTACCTGCTCATTCCACTTTCAGCTGAAATAAAAGCTTTTCAGGGTTTACAAAGTCTTTAAGGCATGGATTGCCAATGTGATGCCTTCCAGATGTTGCTGAACTAGACCTCCTGTCTCCTTCAACGATAGGTCATACTGGCTGGGGCTGATGGGAGTTTAACCAAACAGCTTCCGAAGGGCACCACATTGGCTACCCACAGCAGATGAACTTGGGGTCTCAAATTTCAGCAGCGCGTTGTGTGATGCTAATATTCGGCACCCCACCCCTGCCTCACATGCTCCATTCTAAATCATAGTTGTGGCTTCCCCTGTGGTGTCCCTGAGGCTCTGTGCCATTTGTGTCCAAACCGGTTGTGAGTCCCTGAATATACCTCTGCTACCCATTGTTCAGGGCTTCAGGCAGAAGTCTGTCCCCAGCTCTACAGCAGGCCCACAACTTATGCAAGGGGATCACTCCTAAAGCCAAATTGTATACAATGGTACCTCAGGTTACATACGCTTCAGGTTACATACACTTCAGGTTACAGACTCCGCTAACCCAGAAATAGTACCTAGGGTTAAGAACTTTGCTTCAGGATGAGAACAGAAATCGTGCTCCGGCGGCGCGGCAGCAGCGGGAGGCCCCATTAGCTAAAGTGGTGCTTCAGGTTAAGAACAGTTTCAGGTTAAGTACGGACCTCCGGAACAAATTAAGTACTTAACCTGAGGTACCACTGTATAGTCAAAACTCAGTGGGTTCAATGGCGAGTGGGATTTGTCTGTGGTGGGGAGCTTGCCAAAGTCATTTTTCCTAGAACCCAACCCCCTTTTATTTATTTTTTGTCGTGCATATAACACTGGATGTGCGCAAGTTGCAGCATTACTGTAATATTTTTACCTGTTATCAAGGATTTATCCTGGGTGGGGAGAGGATGGGAGAGATACAAAGGCAGTTAGCCTCCTTATCCAATAAGCCTGCTGGGCTCTGCTCTCAAGGTAGAAATACGGGCGTGATCAACCTTACATTTTTCATAACTTGTATTCCCTGCTCCCTTCCACACAAAACAAAGGGAGGGAAGGTGTATGAGAGATTTAGATATGCTCAGCTCTGCGCCTCAGTCCTCCCTCCCTTCACAATTTGGGATGGTAGCAGGTTCTAGGGGACTGGAAGACTTTGGGTCCTATTCCCAGAATGCCCTGGGCCCTATCAATATGAGAGATCTGACACCAGTTGGCCTATGGCATCAGAGGAGGCAGTGCTGTGAAAGGGAGATTCTGGCATTAGCTCTCCCTCTCTGGTGTCAGCTTATTTCCAGTATGAAAGGGGTAGAGCCAATCTTTCAAATGATCAACGAGAGGGCCTGTAGACTGTACCCTCAATGAGGATGTCTGGAACGGAACCGTATGGATGGATCTCCTTAGTCAGTTTAGACTGACCTGTCCTCAACAAGGGAGACAAGCTATGCCATCCCTGAAGCTGGCCTAGTTATTGTCCCTCTTGTTGTTTTCCATCAGTCTTTGTGGACTTTCCCCCATAGATCTACAAGCATTGCACGGTGTTTAATTGGGTGGTGGACTTATGAGACCTCATTTTTTATACTAGATCCCAATGAGAAAGGGAAAACAGGGGGGGAAACCAACAACCCACCAGCAGAGGCATCTTCTACCCTGGCCAGCAGAAGCTCAGCAGTGTTTTGTTGCTTTGCTATGAATTATGCCTACCCCTCTGAATGCTTTCTTCACCATCATTTAATTCTGTCAACAGTCCTGACCACTGATCATGCTGGCTGAGGGTTGATGTGAACTGGAGTCCAACAGCATCTGCAAGGCAGCAGTTGGGCTACTCTGACTAATATGCCCCAGTGTTTTTCGTGGAATAAATGCAATGCTAAATTAGTCTGGATCAAACCTATTGGTAGTGAAGGTTTGAAGCTTCTTTATACTGATGCAAATTACTGGTCTCTGTTGCTCAGCAATATCTGACAGCAGCTTATCAACATCTACCATTAAAGAGTTTTCTAAGAATCGTTAACTGGAGCTGCCAGGAAGGTTTACCTGGGGATTGTCTACATTGCTGAATATGACTTTTCCCTTTCTCTACCAACCCCCCCCCCCCCAATGTGCTTGGTCAAGCAAACAGGATCGCAAGCTCTTCTGTTTTTAATTGAACAAGCAATCCTCAAACAATTATTGTTCTAATAAAACTCTGTGCGGAAAAATATAACCCTGTTATTTTTAATTATACGGAATAACTGCTGAAAAATAGACCTTGGGTTTTTTTTTCTGCAGGAGGACTATTTGTTACAAGTTAAATAATAGGGCTTGTGTGCACTGATATCAAATAAAAGCATGCATCAAAGATGTGCATGTAATTCACTAATGCACTGTGGTTGAATTGCTTATAAGCACCGATAACCTGCAGTGCTTAATTCAGTTTTTCTTATTTTATCATCTAATTATCTTTTCATATTGGCTTGCCTCTTTTCCAGAAGAATCCAATGGCAAAGATGTTTCAAGACCTGCCTTTTAATCCAATATATAGTAAACTACTGTAATTTCCCTTCCTTCATAGTAGTGATCAGTCTCCTAAAAGATGCTATAAGTTGCTATAGTGAAGTATAACAAAATAGAACACATTAGAATTTGTTAACAAGGAATTTTGCTGCATGAGTAACTTTTTTGTCAAGATCCATGCATTGCACAAGCAAATTACAATTGCTAATTACAGTAAAACATATGCAGGCTCATCCAACCGTTACAGGGTTGTTTTTTTCCCCCTTTTCTTTTTTACTGTGCTAGTAAAATCTGCTAGAAGGTCTTTACAAAGACACTAAACCCAATGAAAATTACAAAATTGTTACGCAATTCTGGAACAGTGACTTCTATCATCATAGATTGTTTATGTTGAAGAAAACCCAATGGGGGAAAAGTACCTAACTCTAGTCAACATTCTGATTTCATGCATTTAGTCATCCTTCATAAAAGAGAATTATGTTTGAAAATTCATGCCTTAATGTCAGAAGACACACACACACGTTTTTATCTCTGTGTACATGCTTAAAGCCCAAAACATGCCTCCTGTGCCAGTAGATTAGTCCTTGGGGTGGGGGGGGGGCAGCAAAACAATTGTGAAGCAGAATAACCATGGCAACAGTAGTGATGTTTCTCCTGGTGTCCAAAAGCCTCTCATGTCCCCAGAATGATCCTCTGACATTTGCTTCATAACCACAGTGTCATTCCACAAGTAGTTTTGTATTATTATTTTTTAAAATTATTGTACCCACAGTTCCCCTTAGGAAAATGTGACATAATGACATGATATTTCTCCCAAAGCCGTGGTAGGGTGGGGGCACCAGAAGAGCTGAAGAAAAAGAAAGGGAAAGAAAAGTAAGGTTCTTTTACTAGCAACCTTCAACACACACACATACCATGAGCAAAAATCTTGGAGGACCTCAGGCCAGGGGTCCTCCAGGTCCTTCTATCTGGTCATTGCAGAGATTGTCTCCAGGCTGCACCTCTCAGCAGCTCTGGTCCATGCCTTGGAATAAATCATCGAAGTGTGATCCTGCCTGTTGCTTGCCTTGGTGGAGAAATGTGTGCACATCTATGTAGAGAAAGCTCTGGCTTTCACATGGCTAGAACTCAGCCTACTGTACAAAGGTAAGAGCCCTGTGCTGCCCGTGTCATTTTGCCTCTGGCCAACCATTGGCAAAGGGGACCCATGAAGGATGGGGTGAGGAATTTGAAATATTTAGACTGTCATGTTTGGGGGATGGGGTGGCACAATCTTGACATTCAAGGAGATTTTGGAGGAGTAGCAATAGTAGAGCCCAGTGGCGGAGGAAGCCGCTCAGGTGCCTGGGGAGGTGTGTCCACGGGTGGGGCAAGAGCGGGGTGAGCCGCCCATAGGGGCGGGGTGCACCATGGGGCCTCTGGAGTCTGCCTGCAACCTCCCACTCAGCTGCCCTACAGTGTGGGGGGGGGAGGCAGTGGGCGGACCGTTTCGGCAGCGCGGATCCTGTGTGCCCCCAAGTCACAGAGTCTCTCCCAGGAGAGATGCATGGCTCGGGCGCACTGCAGGCCTCACAGTAAGTGCTGCCTGGCATTTTTTCACCCCCTCAGTGGTGACACCTGGGGTGGTCCACTCCCACCGCCCGCCTTCCTCCACCCCGGCAGAGCCTTTCTGAGGGCTTTTTGAAAGAAAACTCCGTGGTGGGGTAAGCTTCTAAAGAATAAAATGTAAACCACCAAAAGTGGCAACTTTTTAGAGGGAAGTTGTGCTGAGTGAAAGGTTGGCTCCCCAATCAGTTTGAATTTATGTTCATCCCTTACCACAGGAACTTGAAGCTATGCAACATGCATTCTCTGGTAAAGCAGAGAAAGGGGATTTTACTCAGATGATCTGTAGCTAGCCTGTTCAGAGCAGGGTGTTCAAACTGCCTCAGGTGAACAGATTCTTGACAGCTAGCAACAAGCAGAAATACTGAACTGAGAATAAGAAAATGGAAATGATGTTCCTTAAATTTTTTGGCCAACGCACATTTAAGATGTGCATATCTAATCTAAATGATTCCAGAATCTTCTGACTCCCCTCCCATAATGCCACTTGAGTTACTAAGGGAAATATTAGCATTAGGGGCAATCTTGACAGAATGATACTCATATGTTATTCCATTTCTAAAGCTTCACTGCGTTTCTTTTGAAGCAATAGATGTGATGAAAGCAGACACAGAGCTTGAGTACATTTTGTTTTTGAGAAATTCCATTCATTATGCTTCTGATGGACAGAAATGCAAACAGAGAGCTGGTCCACAATCATCTTTCCTTGGGATCCCATCAGCATATTTCTAAGGCTCGCTACACTGAAAGGAAAACTAAAAACCCATCATTGCCGCTTTTCACTATGCATTTCACTGCAGAAAATTTCAGTTTATGATTGAAAATGTATCATTATAATGTCAATAGTGGGGAAAGCATTTATGATTAAATTCCAGATTTTTCTTTCACATATAGGTAGTTTTCTATTTCAAACATAGCAGAGTGTATGCAAAATATGGCCATTCAACATTTACCTTAGATCGTCATTGAATCTGAGTGGCATTGTAGAAAATGAAACTTACATGAATTTGAAAATTCGGTATGATGCATATGGACTTGGTATCACCTCATTTTTATTGTTAAGCATACTTTATACTATAAATATTCTATGAAGGTAGGGTAACAGATGCTCTGAAGCACAAAGAGAGCTTTAGCGTCGGATGGCAGCATAATTCATTTCAGCGGTGAAAGAAGTTTTCTGCATGTTAAGGAATGTGCACATGGTTGTCATGTCTGTTGAAATTTATAGGGCAATCCTGCATTTGGATCAGAGTTCACATGCCTGTAAGGAATCATTGAATTAGCATGGGAATATTTAGATTAGAGATGGGGCGGTGACCCTTCAGATGTTGCTGGACTGCAATTCCCATCAAGCCAAGATAGTGGGAGTTGATATCCAACAATATCTGGAAAATGGTCACAGGTTCATCATGCCTGGTTTAGATTATGTTTTGTGATGGGTTTGGCTTTTTCTTTTCTTTTAAAAAATATATTGTTTTCTATGTAAACTCCTCATTTTTACAATAATGCAACTCCTTAGGCAAAGGAAATTCATAATCCTTTAGCATTTGTGTGGGGAAGTGGGAGCAATGAATCCAGACTCGTTCTGTAGCAAACTTTCATAAAATGGGGTCATGAAAATGTTTGCTAAATCGCCTCTCTTTAGTGCATTTGCCCATGTCTGCTCATGGCCGTTGTCCCCCTGACCGATTGTCGATCTTCAGTGCCATAGAGCAGGCACCCCCATACTCGGCCTTCCAGATGTTTGGGAACTACAGTTCCCATCATCCCTGACCACTGGTCCTGTTAGCTAGGGATGATGGGAGTTGTAGTTCCAAAACAGCTGGAGGGCCAAGTTTGGGGATGCCTGCCTTAGAGACTTGTCCTGGCCAGTGCTTTCCCACATTGAGATGCCTCCTCCATCACTGAAAAAGCAGTATAATGGAAAGCATCCACAGTTGGTTGCAAATCCCGATATATGTATGTATGTATGTATGTATGTATGTATGTATTTAAATAGCATTTATAAACCACTTAAAATGTATGCTGTATACAAGATTGCAATATAAAAGATAGAGATTCAACATTAAAAAACACACCAGTATTATAAAAACAGGAATCCAGTAATAACAGGGTCCAAACTTATTGGTCCAGGAAAATCTGGGCAAAAATATTTATTTATTTTTTATTTTTATATTTTAAATCTTTATTGCGGTCCAAAGACCCACCAAACAATTTCAGAACAAAATACAGTTAAGACAGCCAACCACAAAAGAGAGAGGAATCGAGGCGGTTATTTTATTTTGTCTCAAGCATGATGATCCTTGGTTCTTTTAACTTCCAAGAGAAACTTTGCCACGGCCAGTGTAATATCATTAGACCTGTCATCCAAAATATATTTAATATGGGAGGCTTCAGATTTTCCCGGCAGATTTGCCAGCAGGGGTTTGATCAGCTGGTCCCTTGCTTGCTCATACTGCCCACAATGCAGTAAGATATGCTTCATGCAATCGACGTCCTGAGAACATAAACAAAGCCTGTTCTGATAAGGGATGCCTCTTAGTCTACCATTTAGCACTTCCGATGGAAATACATTTAGTCTGGCTTTGGTAAAAAAACAAAACAAAAAACGCCAATAGGTTGGTACAGAAAATATGTCTTTTCAATGCCTCTCAAGCAATGGATGGATGGTGCTTCACATATGGCAGAGGAAAGGTCATTTCACAGTGCAGGAGCAATAGCAAAAAAATGCCCTTTTTGGGTATTACCACCTTGTAATATATTGTTGGATGTCATATCATACACTAATTTTTCCCAGATGTTCCAAATGATTTTATAGGTTTATACAGGGGCAGGCAGGCATCTTCCAGGCACCCTTGTCCTGAGTTGTTCAGGACTTTATATGTTAGTAACAAGACCTTCAGCATGGCTCAGTAGCTGGATTCTATCGAAAGTAATGCAGTGCAGAGGAGAGTATCCTCTTATTTGATCGTTTGTTACCGTATTTTTCCCTCTATAAGACACACTTCCCCCCCCTCCAAAAATTAAGGGGAAATGTGTGTGCGTCTTATGGAGCAAATGCAGGCTCCTTGGCTTCAACGATAGCAACACGAAGCCTCCGAAGCGCAGAGGGAGCACTCTCTCTGCGCTCTGGAGGCTTTGCGTTGCTTTCGCTGAAGCCTGGAGAGGGAGAGGGGTCAGTGCGCACTGACCCCTCTCGCTCTCCAGGCGTCAGGGATAGCTGCCTGAAGCCTCTGGAGTGCAGCAGGAGCTTCCGCTGCGTTCCAGAGGCTTCGGGTTGCCTCCACGGAAGCCTGGAGAGCGAAAGGGTTCGGTGTGCTCTGACCCCTCTTGCTCTCCTGGCTTTGCTTCACTGGAGAGGTGCTGCACAGCTTTCCCTCTCTGCGCAGCACCCCTTCAGCTGAAGGGGCGCTGAGCAGCTGAAGGGGCACTGAGCAGAGAGGGGGAGATTTTTTTTTTCTTGTTCTCCCCCTCTAAAACAAGGTGTGTCCTACGGTCGGGTGTGTCCTATAGAGCGAAAAATACGGTACTTATTTTTTAAATGGCTTTTCTTCAGCAACATGCTGGGATTATTCAGCACACTAGTCATTTGGACAACTTCCTAATCAATATGTTTTAGATGTGTCTTTATGTTTATTGTTATAGCTGTACTGTTAAGGGAACTGTATTCATTTTCACCCAAATGGTGGGAACTTGAGCGTAATCTATTCAAAGTCAAGCACAATGTGTTTCATTCATTTTGAATTAAGCATATGCTTAAGGCTGCATATCCAGCCACATTTACCCAGAGTAAGCCCCATCAAAACAGTGTGACTTACTTCCAAGTAAATCTGTATAGGAGCCTTGTGTTGCATGTCTCCCAAATCAATGAGACTTAAAATTGCTTAATGTTGCCTGGATACTAAACAGGTTTCTTTGTAAAATGCGAGCTACAGGTAAGGAAACACATATTCTGTCTATGGAGAGTCATGCAGGAATCTAGTCTGAAACTTTAAAAAAAAAAAAAAACACTGGGAAGTTAGGTAAAATATTCTTGTGGAAGGTTAAGTATTGCAATGTTTAAATAGATGCTTTTGCTAATGAATGCAATTGAGCAAGCTACGTTTGCACCATAAAAAGGGAAGATGGAAATATACTGTTAATACTAAGACGTTGAAGGGCTTCATTTATAAACTTTTAACTGCTGCATCTTGTTTAAATGGGAGGTTGTTCTGTATTTCTAATATAATATGTCCAAGGCTGTGCTAAAGTTAGAAGCTTTATATTGAGTCTATTAGTACTAAGTTTCATCTTTCAAGGTCTCTCAGGGCAACTAAAATAATGGCAAAAAAATGGAAGACATACAGCACTAATGAAGTCTGCTTTATAACCCCAGAGCTATGGGCCTGCACCATTTTGACAAAAAGTAATTACTTTCTTTATTTTACCCAAGGGCTAGCATTCTAGCTGAACAAAAATATGACAGAATATGTGTTGAGTTAACTGTGCAGAATAGGCTGAAAAGCTATTACTACTAAACATCCATATAAACTCAAACTGAGATTAATTACTTCATTATATGCTATCATGAAGAATTAAAAGACCTATCCACTTTTGATTTTGCCTTGAAAATGCTGCTTTTAATAAGAAAGGTCATGGGTTGGTATACGCATTCATCCCCCCCCCCCATTCCCACACACCCATGCTCATTGGATTATTCATCCTAATCTTTCTTTGATCAATTCTAAAATGGAGCATGTCAAGAGAGTTTCTTTCTGTAACGTGTCCTTTTCAAAAGTGCAAGTTAGCATCATGCGGATATTGGCTGGAACTCACAGAAGGACACTGCTTTTGCTGCAATGCTCCTGAGCCTTTGAGTGTCTTTCCTCCTTTCTTTTCTTCAATGAACAGCCCAGTGAAAGCCAGTGTAGTGTAGTGGTTAAGAGTGGTGGACTCATAATCTGGTGAACCGGGTTTGCTTCCCCGCTCCTCCACATGCAGCTGCTGAGTGACCTCGGGCCAGTCACACTTCTCTGAAGTCTCTCAGCCTCACTCACCTCACAGAGTGTTTGTTGTGGAGGAGGAAGGGAAAGGAGATTGTTAGCCACTTTGAGACTCCTTCGGGTAGTGATAAAGTGGGATATCAAATCCAAACTACTCCTCCTCTCTTGATTCTCTAAGGGAGTTTCAAAATGGTTCTGTATGCAATGCAAAAAAGTTGCTCTTTTGGAAGGGTAGGAAGATGTGTGCAATATAAGTTTGTGTACCTACAGTGCACTTTTGAATCTCAATAAATCAAATGTTTCCTTAAGATAGTTTGATGACCTGTTTTGCAGAGTACTGAAAACACTCTGAAGAGCATCATCATTGTCACTCTGATGCTATAACAGGTTTAAGTCTTCTGGGGGGTGGGGTGGGATTCATTCAGTAGGTATTTTAAACATATGTTACCATACTCTCCAGCATTTCTCCAGTGAAAATAGGGACATCCAAAGGAAAAGTGGGACATTTTAGGATCAAATCAGAAACCAGACAGTTTCTCTAAATTAGGGACATCCCTGGAAAATAGGGACACTTGGAGGGTCTGTAATACTGGGTTATATTGAGTGCCTGCTCCTCCAGTGCTGCTGCTGCAAGGGAATTCCATTAAAGGAATCCAGGGGCTCGCCATGCTTTCGAATCCCTGGCATGGGGCTTGGGGCGCGCAAGCCCCTGGGAGCTTGCAGGGAGAGGTGAGGGTCTGGGTCTCAGCTCCATTTTGTCCCCAATATTGTTTTCCCTTACTGGCTTTTGCTGGAATCCGGAAGTCAGTTCTGTCCCTGGACGGAGACAGATAGTCGGAAACAATGCCTAAGCAACCACTCACATTTATGTATTTTAAAAGTTGTGGCCAAAATTATGCCAAAAACCTTAAACAAAAATTCTGTGTGAATTGTGATTTATTTGGGGGTGGCTTGGGGACCTTAACACACAAATATGGAAGCATCCTTCCAGACCCTGACAGATATACAGACTCTGACCAAGAGGCTGATCCAGAAAGTCATGGTGGCCCCGGGATGGACAAATGGCATTCTGGTGGAAGCGCATCAGCAGTAGAAACAGCGCCAAGAAGAAAGAAGATCCAACTCAGCAAAGAGGACTTGTTTGCAACATTAGTTACAGGCCTTTCCCTTGCGGAAGATGAAGCACTAGCATTACATCTGCTCAACAACCAGAGCTAATTCCCACCCCCACCCCCTTCCCACTCTTATTTCAAAGCTATTTTTGTCTTTGTATCAGAAAGTCACCCGGCCAATTTGGTTGCCAATAAATATTGCTGCGAACATTTCTGAGACCATGGTCTTTCCAACGAGTGGTTCTTGTCCAGGGTTGTTAATTTTCTTACTTTAAATGTTGTGAGGATCCTATGCCCTTTAAAAATGTGTTTTTTGGGGTGGTGGGGTGGTGGAGATTATTGGGTTGTTGATTATGTTGATTAATTTTGATTATGTATTTTGTGGTTTTATATTTTGATTTTATTCTGTGAACCACCCTGAGACCTCTGGTTATGGGGCAGTATATAAATTAAATCAATCAATCAATCAATCAATCAATCAATCAATCAATGGGTTCCCCTGACAATACTAAAATGCAACTCTCATCATCGCTGACCATTGGCCCTGCTGGTTGTGGCCACAGGTTCCACACCCCTGTTTAGATACTGCTCATGCGGAATAAATGGAGGGAATGCCAGGATATCAAGAGGCAACCAGTAAATACGTAACACTTATTGAGGAAAATATGAAGACAGAAGATAGGGGGAAGTTAGTTTGAACTCAGAAAGTTACAGAGTGCATCTCACTTCAGCGGATAAACCTTGACTAAAGCAGTAATTACTTCAGGGAAAGTTGATCAGTGGTAGGAGACTTTTTCTTTTTTTCTTTTTTGGTTACTGTACCTAGAAGTGTATGTGCATATATTTATATAATATTTGCATAATTTTGATTAGCATCTGTAAGGGTCAGTTCTTCTCCTTAACAGCAAAATAAGCAAGATATACCAAAGGGAGCAAAAACGTGGCCTCACAGTGCAATATAACTAGCGGAGCAAAGTGAACACAATTATGAGGTGGTTAAAGCGAAGGTCTCCAAGGTGCATCCTTATTCATTTAAATTGAATTTTTTAATGTACAGGGTTTAGATACAGAACAACTGACGTGCCACTTTTTAGAATATTAGGCAGAGTAATTTCACTCCTAAATTTCTGAACCATCTATAAATTTATCTCTGGAGACGTAACTAGTATACAGAACACATCAAATCCTATCTGCTGTAAGAAAATTTATACCAACAATGCTCCACTTTTTATTACCTAAGCAATAAAAGGGTACATCATCACTTTGACCATTCTAATTACCTGGAGTCCTTACCCAGATTATTTCTTTAGCCTCAGGGAAGAAGCTATATGATGTGTTATAAAAGTAATATTGATTAGCCTAGGCATAAAAGTAGAATTAGATCTCGGTGTAGGTTTTCCCATTTTAAAAAATGCTGGGATAGAAGGGAGGCAAGATTTGGACCAAGGTGCTTTAATATCCCTACAGTGTACAGTAATCTCTTTTAACTACATTGCATTAAAACTTGCAATATGCATTTGATCCTCCTGTACACAGGTTATACTCTACAGCTACTTTATAGCATGCTCTGGTTTTCAATTAAAACTAGTGTTCTGTGATTATTTTCATTATGTCTTTTTGTGTAAAGTGTAGCTTAAGTGATTTGCTTGAATCTGGTCTCCTTCTGAAGCCCACACATCTAGCATTGGCCATTTGGGGGTTGACCTACATGAGATTTAGAAAAGGGAGCATCACATCTTTAGTCAAGGGCTTGGATTTAAGGAGGTTGCCTCCATTCCTCAGTCTAGAAAGAAAGGTTATGAGAGCATATACTTCTAAATCCTACTGCTAATTTATCAGAAGGCATAGTGTGTGTTTAATAAAACTTATATACTACTTGGTGGTTAAGAAACCCCCACTTGCAAAAATATTTGTGCTTTGTGTACACAAACACAAAAATGCACATGTGCACATACCTGTACAGAAAATCTTAGAAGAATATCGCTTCCTGTGTGTACAAGAAAGCAGAAGATTATGCTTCTTGTGCTATATGCATCCATAATCTAAAAGCAAAGGTGGGGCAGAGATCCTTTGGTAAATTTTGCTTAGCTCTGGCAAGACTTTACCAACTTTACCATGCCCTTGGTCAGCTAAGGACTCTTTGTCCGCATGCCCATTGGCTCACCTAATCCTGATTTTCATGTGAATCTACCTAATTTGCACTTTCCAAGTCAACACACAAATTGAAATTTGCACTTGTCTGAATTTTGCAATGTAGTCTATTCAAAAGATGCATTTGGCAAAATTGCATGAAAACTTTAGTATATTTGGAAGGGGGAATGAGCATGAATTTCCATGCAGCCTTTTTAGGGGAGGGAAAGCATACTGGTGAGTAATTGGTGCAAACTAACGTGGGTTGGGGGAAGTGGGGAATGTGAGAAATCAGACTGGGCAGATCCATTCACCCTTAACACAAAGGTTGGGAGTATAATGACAGTCAGGCAAATTTAATCCCAGTGAGAACTCTCTGGGATTCAGAGGTGCAAGAGCAGGCACCCACCTGGCTAAATAGGCAGAATGACTTCCAGTAAGGCTGCTTCTGAATCACACTGGACTCTCAGAATCTAAGGATGGAAGGATAGATGAATGTATTGATGCTGGATCAGGGTTTGAAAAGGAGGGTTAGGTTAAGGTGAAAAGTGGCAGAAAAGCCAGGAAAGGAATGTGTTGTCGAGATGCTTCAGGGTATTCAGCTTTTATGGCATTTTTTCTCCCATCTACACCTTGCACTATCCTGAAATGGCTAAAGAAGCTTTCACAATGCTCCATTTTCCAACTCCCAAGCTGAGAAACATCTGTCCATTTAGCAACTTTAGTTTCCATGAATTTCAGTGGAGTTTAGATATGCTCGCAGTGCCATTTTTTCTTCTTCTAAATGTTGAAACTTAAATACAATTTTTTTTATTTTAATTAGCAAAAATATGAAAAGATTAGTTTGGATTATAGATGGACAATCTTGAAATAGACTAGGTTTCAAGATCTAGTAGGATAATTCTCACGAACAACCACTGGGTTCCACTTGCAGGTTTGCCAAAGTTCAGAAGGATCTCCACCATCTCTCGCTCTTTGGTCTCTGTTTCTGTGCTCCCTGCCCTTTCCCATGATTTTCTCTTCTACTTCTTGCAACTAGGCAGGTGAGAGAAAGGGAGAAGAACTTGCAGATAACAGAGCTGGCAATAATAAAAGATAATAGAGTGAGCTTGGACTTGTCTGGGAATCGTTCACAGGTTTGAACTGGGGTTCTGGAAGGTGTTGTTGTATTCTATGAACACACATACACTTCTAAGGGTAAAGGGGACCCCTGACCATTAAGTCCAGTCGTGACTGACTCTGGGGTTGCGGCGTCATCTTGCTTTATTGGCTGAGGGAGCTGGCGTACAGCTTCTGGGTCATGTGGCCAGCATGACTAAGCCGCTTCTGGCGAACCAGAGCAGCGCACGGAAATGCCGTTTACCTTCCCGCCATTTACCTATTTATCTACTTGCACTTTGATGTGCTTTCAAACTGCTAGGTGGGCAGGAGCAGGGATCAAGCAACGGGAGCTCACCCCATTGTGGGGATTCAAACCACCAACCTTCTGATCGGCAAGTCCTAGTCTCTGTGGCGCCACCCACAGCGCCACCCGCGTTCCTCTACTTCTAAAGCGTGCTAAAATCACTAGTTGGATTCTACCAGAAATGTAACCATATTGTGCAACAATATAAACTTTGGCTGCAACTCTAAATTGGTGATGGCTACCATCTAGCACCGTTAAAGTCAATGGGAATATCCCCAATTTTTTTAATGGATCTGGTTTGGACCCATAGATTTTAATTGAAGAATCTGATCTTAATCTAAAACTGTGCTCTTTGGCTATACACTTAAATTATACAGGGAGCTGAATTACTCTTTCGTTCAAAAGCTGTGAGACGAAGGAAGCATTGCTTTTATTAGATGCTTTACCTTATTTCATTTTCGTTGTGTGGAGACTACTCCATTGAGAAATAAACTTAATAAAAGCCGATGTAGTATACATATAGAGAGCTCTCTCTTCTGTGCCCGTTTATATTCAAATGTTTTCCCCTCACATAAAATGTATCACTTGCCTTCATTTCAAAAGTACTTGATAAGCCTTGCATTTTGATAATGCATGCTCATTTCATTTCATTAGTTCTAAAGACTGCGCAGTTCCAGTCTTTCAGCCCAGGTGTACCTGCAGTTGGCAACTCATAAAAATCATTGGTCTGAGCCATGTAAGTATAGTCATTACTTGTAGATTACTTGTGGGAATAACGTTACACATAAAGATTGATTAATATTGCCATTTTGCATTCAGGAGATATCCATGCCCAAATTTCTTCAGAAGTCATGTAGAGCGTGTTCATATTGGGTAGTCTATTAAAACAGGGTCATTGAGATGCATTTATTTATTTTTAAATGCCTGGCCTTTTGCTTTTTTAACCAACATTTATTTGTGAAAATGAAGGTCTCTCAAAAGCAACTAAATAACACACTATAAAGTCAATAAGAGGAAGACCCTGTTTCTAAAAGGCTGCGCCAGCACAGTTTTGGTTCACCTCCCTTACCATCAGCTTTGGTAAGTTGCAACGACACCACTGCTAGGAAGCTAATGTTGGCTCCAGCTCAGGTGAGATGCTAGCCAGCTGCCTTTGGTGAAGGACTTCATCCCATTCCAAGTGCTTAAGTAAGATTGAACTGCCAGTGTAGCCAGTGTAGCCAGCTTTTGTACATGGAATCGAGGAGGTGCCATCTTTGCCTCAGGCAGCGAAATGTTTTGGTCCAGCCCTGAAGCCAGACAAGGAGAGGTAAGTGAAGAAGGAATTGGCATTGTGCTGGATAATTGGATCATTTAGTGTTTAGCTTAAATAGAATGGAGTGTCGCCCTGAAGCCTTTACCAAAGAAACTGCTTTGTGCTATCAGAGGCAATCTTTTTGAGAACAACGATTTTGTCTGTTACATTCTGACAGCTTCTTGTTTTCAAGAAGATCATGTCATAAAACCAGCTCACAGGAATGCATTACAGGTTTGCGATTTACAGCAAAAAGTGCATCCATATACAGAATCAAAGGTAAATGGTGGGTGGCTGTTAAATAAAAATGGACTGATAGGCAGCCTAATCATTTGGGTCATCACATCAGCCGACAGTTGAAAGGGTTGCCCAAAATATCCCCTGTAGTGGTGGAACATTCTGGTTTTTGTTGTCAAAGGGAATTCCAGCCAAGATATGGTATCAGTATTCTGCTACTATACTGGAAATATCCACCATTACCCAAGCATTTTATTGCATCAGCACACAGAGCTTATTAGACTCGACCTTGCATGACATCTTCTTAGGGTTATGGCAATTGTAATTCAACACAAAGCCGAGATTGGAAACCCTTTCATTCTGGATTGAACCTGAAGTACTAATGCAGGCACATTTGGGTATTTGCAATTTGTTGCACAAAGGAGGGCAACTTAATGGGGAACAGGGGCTGGCTATAGGGGGCTTCAGAATGCAACGTGAAACAGGGAGGTGAGGATGTATCAGGGACCAAATCTTAAGTTTTTTAAGTCTTAGAATTATTTTGCCCTGTGCACAGTTATATGTCAGAATTAGAAATGCTCCACATATGTTAGTGAAAAAGTGATTGCTTTTTGAAAAGATAATTTTTCAAAGTAATTATGTACAGAAGGGGTAACCTGTAACACAGAAGGTAAAGGTAAAGGTAAAGGTAAAGGTACCCCTGCCCGTACGGGCCAGTCTTGACAGACTCTGGGGTTGTGCGCCCATCTCACTTAAGAGGCCAGGGGCCAGCGCTGTCCGGAGACACTCCCGGGTCACGTGGCCAGCGTGACGAAGCTGCTCTGGCGAGCCAGAGCCGCACACGGAAACGCCGTTTCCTTCCCGCTGGTAAGCGGTCCCTATTTATCTACTTGCACCCGGAGGTGCTTTCGAACTGCTAGGTTGGCAGGCGCTGGGACCGAGCAGCGGGAGCGCACCCCGCCGCAGGGATTCGAACCGCCGACCTTTTGATCGGCAAGTCCTAGGCGCTGAGGCTTTAACCCACAGCACCACCAATCTAAAATACGCTTGTTTTGAAGTCCCACAGAGTTCCATACATTTGAAAATCTATTTTTATTATTTTCTCATAAATCTGAAAGAGTGTTTTATATACATTAATGGATAGAGATGACATTTGCTCTTCAGAATGCATCATTCATGTGAGGATGATCAGCTTGCTATGATGACATATGATTGCCATCCCAGCCTAGGGCACCATGACATTTTTTATAGTTACATATAACAGGGTTTAGTTTTCCCTGCTATGGTTAATTTTATACCAGATGAAAGACTGATATTTATAATAGACAACAAGTATTTACATTTGAATTGTGGAAAGATATCATGAATAAATATAGGGTTATTTATAGAGTGTGTAGGGGGAGACAGCATTTTTATCTGTACAAAATAAATATTCATACCAAATAAAGCCAGTTATCACATTCCACAGAACATTAAGAATCATGCAAAACAAGAACTATTTTTTTTTAAAGCTTGTACTTCTATATCCAGTTGAATTTAATGGACTTAAGCACTTAAAATTGCATTTAAAGGTTGTATAGGACTGCAGCTTTCTAGCCTTACTCAGTTAACAGAGCCCCTGCTTCTAAATATCAGATCTCATCAGTACAGGGATAGTTCCAAAATGCTTTCCATCTCAAGTTAAACCAATATTTCGAGCTCCAGATTAGCTGAACTTGTTTCCAAAATGAAACGGATGCATTAGGAATTACTCTCGTTCTATTTTCAACATTTTGATGTTGCAAAGAGTTCTATTTAGACATTGCTGCAACCTGCAATTTCTTCACAGACCCACATGCTCTCCATTAATAATCAATGTATGTACTTTTATAAAACATTACCAACGTAGAATCTGGTTGCAATCATGCATATTATCATACACATTGTGTTTCTTTTGGGGTGTTATTTTTAACAATGCCGACTGGGTAGTTCAGCAGCTATGTAATTCCACAATGCAGTGAGATGCTGGTAGCACTGTGGTCTAAACCAATGAGCCTCTTGGGCTTGCTCATTGGAAGGTAGGAGGTTCAAATCCGTGCAATGAGATGAGCTCCTGTTGCTCTGTCCCAGCTTCTGCCAACCTAGCAGTTCGAAAACATACCAGCGCAGGTAGATAAACAGGTACTGCTGCGGCAGACAGGTAAACGGCGATTCCATGTGCTCTGGCATTCATCACAGTGTTCCATTGCGCCAGAAACGGTTTAGTCATGCTGACCACATGACCCGGAAAGTTGTCTGTGGACAAATGCCGGTTCCCTCAGCCTGATAGTGAGATGAGCACCGCAACCCCATAGTCGCCTTTGAATGGACTTAACCGTTCGGGGTCCTTTACCTTTTCCATGCCTGCTCTGCTATCTTGCAATTCTCTGTTCTAATAATACTTGCCCCCCACTTCTCTAAACAGTAGGATCTTCCTCCAGTGAACTACCTCATTGACCAACACTGGAAATGTGCATTCAGGCTTCATTAGACTTTCAGTCTGTGTATTGTCAGCAAAAATGCTGTGGGCACAGCAAGGGAGGCATTCAGAGAAACTGATGAATCTCCTCCTTGATCTAGAATTGACACTGATTATTTTGTGTAAAACGAAGCATATTTAGGACTTCTTACTTATGCAAACTACCTGAAGAATTTTGAGGGGAAGCCAAAGGTTTTGAAAAGACTAGCAAAAATTGTTGTTGTGGTTAATAATATCCCTTATTATCCCACACTTCCCCATTTCATTAATAGTGCCCTTCTAAGCACTGAGCAGTGAGATTAGGATGGGTAGCTTGTATGAAAGACCCAGTCTTAATTTTCTCCATTGTTTCTTTATGAGCCTCCCCCAATATACCACTTTCCTTGCTTCATACCTCTTGCCTCAAAGTCACCTACATTAATTTCAGTCTAGTTTGAGACACCTAGTCCCCTACTCCCAGGTAGCAGCAGTGACACAACCAATCAGAGGTCAGGTGAGCTCCACCATTCTGTTCGCTATAATAATAGTAATACTACTACTACTACTACTACTACTACTACTACTACTAAATTATTTATACCCCACCCATCTGGCTGGGTTTCCCCAGCCACTCTGGGCGGCTTCCAACAGAATATTAAAATACAATAGTCTATTAAACATTAAAAGCTTCCCTAAACAGGGCTGCCTTCAGATGTCTTCTAAAAGTCTGATAGTTGTTGTTCTTTTTGACATCTGATGGGAGGGCGTCACTACCGAGAAGGCCCTCTGCCTGGTTCCCTGTAACTTGACTTCTCGCAGTGAGGGAACTGCCAGAAGGCCCTCGGAGCTGGACCTCAGTGTCCAGGTAGAATGATGGGGATGGAGACGCTCCTTCAGGTATACTGGACCGAGGCAGTCTAGGGCTTTAAAGGTCAGCACCAACACTTTGAATTGTGCTCAGAAAATGGCTGAGCTTAAAAATCTGAGTAACCCAGGGCAATAATTCCAGAGTGACTGGAAGACAGCATAGCTTTGCAACTGGAGTTAGCCTAATAAAAGGCCTAAGCTCTAAGTTTTGCGTGCAAGATGCTATATGGAATAAATGTTTTATATAGTCATTTGTCCACACTGCATTGGCAAACACTAATTGGAGACTAAAATATTCATGGGGCTGTCCAAATGGCTGCCTCTAGGTAAATTAAATATCTGTTAATTATGAAGCTGAGAGTTTGTGTATTTATCTGAAAAAAGTAACGTGGTATGAAACAGAGTGCACACTTTTGTACATTACTACTAAAACCCTATTTCTAAAACCCCATGCATAATGCACTTTTACTGCTATGAAAGTATCTGCATAATTTACCCTTTTTTGCCAAGAGGTTGCATCAATGTTTCATCGTTATGTTGTGCAACTCTGCAATAACAATAATTGCTTGGCACATCCAACTTATTTAACTTACTTTTTTACCCCAAAATTGAATTATTTTCTGCAAGCCTATAAGTTCCTCTTTCCCTGAAATGGGTGCCTCTAACCATTTTCTTAACCCAGCATTTGCTCTCCAATTGACCCAACTACTAGGAATGTAAATACCAGGAATGAAATATTTTGTGCTTCTGGACCATTATTACAAGTTGTCAAAACTGGACTAAGTCTAAAACGATGGCTGTTATTGCAACCAACACTACCACTTAATACCAATCTGTGGTGCAATGAAATTCACCCAAGAAAGTCTCAGGAGTTAAATGTCTGACATGGTGTCCAGTTTTGAGGAGGTCCAGGGAGTCTTATTAGACATTTCTCACCTTCACAACTTTATGATTTATTTAGTTTTACATATATGGCCCACCAAGGAGCTCAAGATTGTCTACATTGTCCTATTTCTCCTCATTATAGTCTTACACTGTGAGGTAGGTTAGGCTGAGAGACAGTAATTGGCTTAAGGTCACCCACTGAGCTTCATGGCTGATTGGAGATTTGAACTCTGGTTCCTAGCTCAACAATCTAGCCACTACATCACACTTGTTCTCAACTTCTGCCATAAACTGAATGCAGCCCAAACTGAATGTTCCTCTAGGGCTTCAAGCTTCTTGCTTCTTCTACCTGGAGCTACAAAGACAGGTGAGATGTGAGGCACCAGCAGACTACAATATGTAGCTCATGGGCAGCATTTGGTTTAGTGCGTTCCAAGCTGTGCAACTTGATAGAGGAACTGAAAATTCTAACCATTGTGCCCTCATTTCTTATGTCTAAAAGCACCCATCTGATCGCTTACAAGAGCACCTGCAACTTGTGACAGGCCAGTGGGAATTGTGTGGTGGTGCCAAGGATACAAACCAGGGCTTTCACCTTCCTTCTTTCCTTTCATGATATTGTGAGTGGTGATATTAAATGAAATGTCACTTGTAGAAGCACACATTGAAACCTTTGATGCCACAATGTGCTCCCCATCCAACTATGATTGGCTGGGTCAAGACAACATATCTCAAAATATTCTTTTAAAAATAGAGGTTCTATTTTCACACTAAACAATTAAAAATAGCCAAAGGCAGAGGATGGGGGTAAACCCAAGCAGAGTAATTTGCTCAGTAAACTTTTCTGCTCAGAACAAAGTATGTCCTTGTCTCTTGTGGACTAAAGTAAAGGTAAAGGGACCCCTGACCGTTAGGTCCAGTTGCAGACGACTCTGGGGTTGTGGTGCTCATCTCACTTTATTGGCCGAGGGAGCTGGCATAAAGCTTTCAGGTCAAGTGGCAAGCGTGACTAAGCCGCTTTCTGGTGAACCAAAGCAGCACACGAAAACGCCGTCTACCTTCCCGCTGGAGCGGTACCTATTTATCTACTTGCACTTTGACGTGCTTTCAAACTGCTAGGTTGGCAGGAGCTGGGACCGAGCAATGGGAACTCACCCCGTCGCGGGGATTCGAATCGCTGACCTTCTGATTGGTAAGCCCTAGGCTCTGTGGTTTAACCCACAGCACCACTCACGTCATGTTACAAAAACATTACAGTTCTCTTTATGACAGAGAGTCTCTCCCAAATGAAGCTTGTGCCATTGGTGGTCTCACGGCCACCTCTTAACAAAAGCCCAGAATGGGAACCAAAAATCCAGAAAAATGTCATGTTTAGCTAACCCCTGTAGATATGTCCAAATTTGGTATTCCAGAACATGGCACATTGCCCTCATGTGAAAACTTATAGACAAGGATATTACAGACTATATTTTTTGAAAGGGTTTTTTTTTTTTTAAGTTTCTCTAGAACTGTTGGGAGAATTTCAGTCCTCCCATGGAGAATAATTACTGAAACGGCCACCCCAGTTTTGCCATCTGTGGATTTTGGACACAACTGTCGATCTAGTTTTTACATTGTTTAACATTATTTTAATATTGTTGAAGGAAGCAATGGGGCTTTGGCTCTATTCCTACCAGTCCTTCTCTCTTAGGCTGTTGCTTCCTTCATCCAGCGTACCAACTTGAATAAAATATGGTGGGCTTAATTGATCACATGATGGGTGCATGCATACCATTTGAATGGCAATGCCCACCAGCTTTGAAGGGGGCAGCTTCAGACATTTTATGGGGGGAACCAAAGCCCCCTTTGGCCCCTAGGAGTTGACTCCTGGGCAGCACAATGAAGTTGAAGAGGAGTTTAATTCAACTATAAGTGAATCAAAATGTGTCAGTAGAGGGTTTATCCATTTGGGAATTTTACCTACCTACCGAGACTATTTGGAGAAAAAAAGTTTGCCCTCCATTTCACTGTGCCTGAAGAACCTGAATAATTTTTTTGGAGGGGAGGGGGGTCATATTCACTTAGCTTTGGTTTTAAATCCATGAACCAAGGCTGCATGTGTGGTAGGGTTTTCACCACTGCAACATGCACAATTCTTTCAACGTGATTATTCTCTTTTCTGCCTGACACAGAGAATTTCTGTAGCAGCACCAGCCACAAATGGAACAGACCACACTGCTGCCTTGGGAATACTCCACTCTTTGCAGCAGAACTGAGTTATAGAGAATTGGGGGTTAAAGCATCACATAGAGACTGTTTTGGGTAACCTCTGCATGATAAATGACAATGACTGCTTGGGCTGATCTCTTCATTCAGTTATCGTTCTTCACCACTGCTCTATCTAATCACGACTAGCATTGGGCGGGGGGGACGGGACGGGACTCTAGTTCTTCAGAGCTGATGCAAGCCACCATTCTCTGCTGCTGCTGAGAATTCCTTGTTCAGGAAAATGGTGTTGCCAAAGTTCTCCCTTACCCATAATGCAGTTTTATTCAAAGCCATCTTTTGTATTTATCACACCCTGCAGCCACTTGTTATTGAAGTCCTGGCAGTCCTAATTTTATGTGAGAGATAGAATATCAACTTCTTTTAGCCCCAAAGAACAAATATATGAGTATCCTGCTGCAGCAAAAGATTATTTTGTTCTGTAGAATTTTTCCCCCAAGAAACAATTCAGTAAATCATCATATATCTTGGACACCTGGAGGAGTCTGACATTTTTCCTCCACAATGAAGAGGTTCCTGAAAGAGGGAGAGAGAAATGTAGAAGTGCTCTGCTTTGCTTCCCCTTTTCACTTCCAGTGTCATTCTTAAAGCACTTGTCCAAGTCAAGTTCAATTAAAATGAGTGACACTTGTCCTGGAAGAGTACTTGGGAGATCAGACCTCCATCCGCCCAGATAGTTTAGTGGATGCTATGTCTTCCAGGCCAACTGTTTGGCATAGGGCACATCCACCCATTTCATTATTTATGCCTACATCTCAGATACTTTCAGTGTACAGTCATACCTCGGGTTACAGACACTTCGGGTTACGCATTTTCAGGTTATGGACGAGCCGAAACCTGGAAGTACGAGAATGGGTTACTTCTGGGTTTCAGCACTCGTGCATGCGCAAAAGCACTAAATCTTGCTTTGCGCATGCGCAGAAGAACCGAATTGCGACCCACACGTGCGCAGACGCAGCGCTGCGGGTTGTGAACGCTGTGGGTTGTGAACGTGCCTCCCGCACGGATCACGTTCGCAACCCGAGCATCCACTGTATCTCTAAAAATATGAAGTACTGTGTACATAAATACAATGTGAGAAAGATACGCTTGAAAACACATATGCAAATGTACTTGTCATGAAGCAGTGACTTTTGACGCCTATCTTGAACACATGGCTTGACGTTCTGCGCCACTAGTCTGTTACATTGAATATATGAACTCTAATAGATTTATTTCTTCTTTTTGAATGATATCATTAGTCTATTATATATGCTCTAACAGTTATTAGCCCACGTGTTGTGTCTATATTTCTGTGAATGAAGCAGTGATTGACTACAGCTTCCTGCCACTCAGTGGCAGACTCCATTTGCATTTGTGTAATATGTGAAATGGATGTAAGCAAGCTAACTGGATCACAACTAAATGCAGGCTTTCACGGGGCCCTGGGCAAGAAGCCACCAGTGGTCCTCCTGTTCTTCCTTTCCAATTGCTTCCTTGTAACTTCCTACAGATATATTCAGATAGAGATATGCATGTTTGTGCAGTTAAAACTGCATTTGTTCTGCACTTGCTCAAAAGAACCCCAAATGTGGTCAGTCTCCAACCTTCTCTTCATGTGTTAGGTTGCAGAACAGGTAGTCATCTTGAAACATCAGAATCATATGGACAGTACTGGATTAAGTATGATACTAAGGACAGAACTAGAAACAAATCCAACGATATCTCTGCTGCTGGAAACCGTAATAAATTTGCCATCTTCTCCTTGTAATGTTGGCTTGCACCTCTATCTAGAAATGAGTGAGAGCTGGTTATATTAAGGCTGATGAAGGACCACAACTCCGCCAAGCATTAAAGCAAGGGTGGGAAACCTTTGGTCCATGGGCCAGACGTGGTCCAGCAATAATTCAAATTTCCCCAAACTATGCCCAGATGGACACACATTGGCATTCTGCCAATGCGGAATAAGAAACCTTCAAGTGTGCTCTCAATTACATACTGGCTTCAACTCCACTGCCCATCAGCTGAGCCAAAATGGTTCCATACCCTTGCATTAAAGGGATTTGCACCTAGATGGGCTCTTATTCGATTTATCTCCTACCCTTTCTCCTGTTTAACACTCCCAGTGTGCACATAACCTTTGCTGTGAGGGAATGGA
Organism: Podarcis gaigeae; assembly: GCF_964106915.1. Classification (NCBI taxonomy): domain Eukaryota; kingdom Metazoa; phylum Chordata; class Lepidosauria; order Squamata; family Lacertidae; genus Podarcis; species Podarcis gaigeae. The sequence goes on from NC_139680.1 coordinate 23,647,287, forward strand.
GCCCCCTGAACAGGTGAATCCCCTCCCTCCACTAGGAATCCCAGAGGAGTCAAAGACACCTTCTTGTGGCTCTTCAATTGTTGGGCATTGTTGCATATTCAACAATGTGTCAGGGGAGACCTGGCCTTGTCCTTGCCCCCTGGGATGATATGATTTAGATGGGTGAGTTAGCAGGCCCCTAAGGGATTCTATTCAGTGATCTGTGACATTTCTGAGTACATCATGCTGAGCTTGGGAGGCAAATGCCATCCAATTCATTGAAGACAAAAGCTTTATTCAGGTGTTTGCCTGAAAATGCGTTGTAGAGCTGCAGGTGCTAGCCCTGTTGAATGCAGCCTCAGACTGTTATACCTTTGAGGGCAGGCTGAAGAGGGAATGCATTTTGCATCCAGCTGACTGCACCCAGTATTCACCCTGCAATTAGGAACCACAGCTGCACAGCTCAGGCTTCTGCGTGCATTCAATTTCAGACCTTCCAAGTCAATGCAGAAAGGTTAAGGATGGCTCCAGCATGGACAGGGCATTGGGGCATGTCTAACATGCACAGCCCTGCTCTTCGCTTCATACATTTTCAGACCAATGCCCGGATACAGGTGAGCTGAATGCATCAAAGTCAGAAGCACTGAAAACTGACAGCATTTCTGTCTGGAGCTATGATTTGTCCTCCCCTAGTCAGTGGATGCTCACAGGGGACCATTTCCAAAGTGAAATTGATCAGATTATGTCTGACTGATGTGAGACAGCTGATGATTGTTTCTAACGACTTGGGGGGAAATGGGGCAAAGGGACAAGCAACATATAATGTGCGTCTGTGTTATAATATTACCACAATCACATAGTGAGCCAGTATATTGTATGTGGTTAAATTACCCTCTTTAATTATGTTACGATGCTAGGTCATTTCCAAAGCTGAAACAAACACTTTTATTTGTTCAGAATGCTTTTCAGTTCCTAAGTAGCATTTCTGAAGGAAAGGATAGATCAGCAGGGTTCCAATTTGACATCCTGGAAAATGTTCTTTGATTTCTTGTTTCTCTCCTCTTAATTGAATTTCTGTACAGAGCAGGCGTGATATCATCCCAGCTGTTCAGATTATTACACTGACTGACCAAACAGAATTTAGACTGCAGTATGTGTCTTCCTTTGGTACTATGAGTACAATGCACTCATAGTACTTTGCCACAAATCATTAAAACAATAAGCATCAGACTGCAAACTAATAAACCAAAAAGACCAATGGCAGCAATGCCAGGATAGTCACTTACCTAGGAGCAAGCCTGACTGAATTCAATAGTATTTACTCGTGTGTAAACACGATGAGGATTGCAGCCTTAAAATGGTAATATTGATGCTTTCAGCATTGGTGATTTGCAAAATATTATTTGGAAATCAGTTAAAGACAGGTGTGAGATGGTGATAGATGCACTGTCTCATAACTTTAAGCACTTTTTGGAGTGCAGAATCTATTGGTAGTATATCTCTAATGCATTACAGTTTTCAACCTTAGAATATTTTATAAACATTAATCTTTTTCTTTTAGACACAGGGGAATTAAGGCAGAGGAGAAAGTGACTTGAAATGCAAAAATATCAAAATGAAAGATTCATGGAAGCGAGTTCATTGGAGACATTTGAGATTCATTTAGTAAATCATCCATCAGTGCAGACTGTTTAAAGCATTGTCTAGGAATGCCTTTCTAAAACGAGCTTTCAGCTTTAATCTTTAAACACCTGAAGCATTTGGGGAATTAACATTATCTTTGCACGTGCAACTGAGACATTGCAAAACAGTTAAAAATGGAATTCTGGAGCTGTATCTACTATGTTTGCTGAAAACAAGGCAAATCATTGTGCAAGCTCAGACTTCATAAACAAGGTTCAGCCGTGAAAGCGATGCCTACCCTTCTTCCATATTGATGCCAGCCAGGGACAGTGACTGTTTATGAGTTCAGGGTTAGCTTGTATTAAGAACTGCTCTGGACCGAGGTATTGCTATGTGTTATCTAACCCCCCATTTCTATCAAGTTCTAAAATGACCAGTTCATAATTTTGTTATGGAACCAAGTATTGTGGTGTTCTTCAGAAATGACTGGATGAAGTTCAATCGTCTTAGCAATTCAAAAGGTTACAAGAGCTTATTATTGGAATCATATATGTATAAATGTGGTGAGCTTTTAACTCTGTTGGGAAGCACTGGGTTCTTCCATGGCTCTTCTTGAAAGGGCCTTATCAGCAGTGGCCCCTTGGTTAAGGAATGTCCTCTTCATAGAAGCCTGACATCAAGTTTCATGTCTCTTCAGTGTTAGGGAATTCATCTCCCACTTTCTTCCCAAAGGCTTTTAAACTTTAAACCATGCTGTGGTATTTAGCTTTGCAGCAGAGGATATTATTGATTCTAATTGATCATTTCTGCAAAGTTTTAATCTTTTGAACTCTGTTTTAAAGTGTTTCAGTTGTACAGTTGTCTTATTTTCCACTTCTTAAATTGTCCTATCCGAACTGTGTTTTTTAAACAAATTGCTTCAGCCTTGCATGTCACACAGAGATCTCTCGTTTTATGGGATGGAGTTGATAAAATTGAATAAATAAATATATATGAAGAAGGAAATGTTAAAACTTCACATAGCACAGTATTTTTTCTTGCATCTCAAATGTTCTATATGACACAATAGTCTATTTATTTTTCAAAATTCAGTCCATCTTCAGGAAACATATTATTATAACTTAACATATATGTGCTAATACTGAATACCACAAAACACCCATAAACTACTCCAACTAGTTATCATTGGCTTATTGTCCACCAGCCTCCCTTTCTTGTTCTCTTTTTCAGGGTTATTTCTCCCTATCTCCCTTTCTTAGGCTTCACACCTGAAAACCATCTCAGTTTTCACATCAGGGAGGATTTTATTTTAAAGCATTGAAATGTAAAGTCCATCCTCTTAGGAATAGACTGTCCAGCTTGATTCTTATCTTTTATCTCACTTTGAGTTCTACATAGGGATGAGTGAACCTGTCAATTTTGGTTTCTCATTCTGCCCTCCCTACAATCTTACATTCAGTTCCCCATATCAGTTTGTAATCTGTTTCATTTTTTTATAAAGTTCTCATGAAAAGACACAAGCATTTTTGTGTGAATTTCTCCTGATACACACAATTTTGTACAATATGGAACTTTCTGGGAAAGCAGTGTTCCCTAATACAATGCATTCACGTTATTTTCACTAATACATGCATTTTTGTGTGCAAAATTTTGTATATTTTACATGACTGGAGAACTGCATTGCAAAATTCAGAGAAGCGTGGATTTCAATGGCTGGATATGTATCATTTCACACATTGTTTCAGAAAGTGTGAATTAGATAATTTTTGCCTTTAAATAAGAACTGAATTGATTCCACCACCCATCCCTAGTTCTATACCTTCTTTTCCATTTCTGGGAAGTTGCAGTCACCAAGAAAATATGCAATTTCATGTGACTCCACTACTTGAGGCTTCTGACAATGAGTTGCGTGATGCCCCCCTCCCAATTGTCCCTATCAAACTTCCCAACTCAAAGAGAGGGCACTTATTTTCATGCACAGTTTCTCTCTCTCATGTTAAACTGGCATGGAACATTTTCCACAGGTAAATTGCTTTCAAATAAAATTTTTCCTGTGCAACAATTGAGAAGGTACCAGCCCAAGAGACGGATGTGTCACCTCAGCTAAGGAAGAGTGAAATTAACCCTGAGGGAAATATCAGGTGATGGGAAATAATTCGTTGAGAATTAAATCAGTAGACAAATCTTGTCCTCAGATAAGCTTCAGCTTAACATTTGGGAGACCAATATGTGAATATTTTGCATATGTCAAAAGCTCACAGAACAGAAAGACTGGAGATGGAAGGGGTGAGTTAGGAGCAGGGGGAACTGTACAAGTTTAATTACCTTGGCTTTCTCCTGACAGATACAAATGAAGCGTAAGTGGAAACAGAGAATGCAATCCAGAGTGGAGAAAGGGCATTGCACAGATACACACAGTTTTTAAGGCAGTTTCCAAGAGTGCAAAACATAAGATTTATGAAAGTGTGTTTTGCCCATTTGTCACAACTAAATGTGACGCAATGGGTACAGCTTTGGAACAGAGAGAGTAAACAAGGGTCTTTCAAAATAAAGGTTCTGCAATGGTATCAAAACCAGTCTCAGGCCTCCTCAGTTTATGTGCAGCACCACAGCAACACTATATATGTCTACTCAGAAGGAAGTTTCAGAGGTCAGAGGTGAATACAATCCTGGCCTCTTATAAGAATGGAGATACACATTGACTGTTCCTGTAAAGGAACATATCAAATTCTCCCTACTCCTCCCCCTCCCAGGTTGGACACAATATGAAATCAGGAAAAATATATGCAGTTGGAAAGCTGATAATGTGCAATTTGAAAATCAAAGAGGGAGTAGACGAAGAACACAGACAACACCAGGGACAGCCTGCACACAAATCATATGAGAACAGAATACATGAAGTTATCATATTTCAAACAAACTGTGCAAACACCTTATTCTACATTATTATGCCCACATATTCTGGAAAACTAAATAAAGGGAAAAACAAAACACCTTCTTCTTGGCAGAAGCTGCGTCTTCTTCACCTTCAGTCAGGTAAAACTTCGTTGCATTATTGCAATTGCCCCAGAAGTACTCCTGTTTGGGCACCTATTGTTTACTGAACTGAGGGAAGTTCATAAATGAGCCAACTCTGTATATAGTACATAAGAACTGCTGACTCCTATGGAGAAACCACCATTGACACAGGGTGTAAGCAATGGGCAAAGCTCACTTTGTGTCCATAAGATGTCGTTCATTTGTCTGTGTGTGTGTCTGATGAGGAATTTGTGTAGTTGGAAAATCTGCTTAAAAGCAAAACAAACAAAAACACTGCTCCATTCGCCTACATTATCTGTGTTGTGTTGTCATTCCAGTCCCAGTTGAGAGCACAAACATTTAATGCTCAGGAGAGGAGGATGTAGTTATTTGGTAGTTTTCTGTCCCCTGTGGTGTTAAGATTGTCCAACCCCCACTCAGCCTTGAAGTTTATTGTGTGACCTCGGGCCAGTCACTGTCTCTTAGCCTAATCTACCTCAAGGGGTTGTTGTCGGGGTTAACTGAGGAGGGGGAGAAACATGTTATGCCACATTGAGCTCCTCGGAAGAAAAGATGAGATTTAACTGCAATAAATTAATATTAGCCCCTAAAGCAGCTAAGTACACTTTAAAAATGTAATTGATTCATTAAGAACCTTACACTAAGACTCTCTAGACCAAAAGTGTTTTCCCTTGGTGACTCTGCCATGTTGAAAAGTATGTGTGTTTCCAAGGTGTTTCCTGCCCTTTCCAGAAATGAATGAAGCCAGTTCTGGATCTTTTCTAAATAAATTGAATAAAACTACTTAACCCACAGAAAGATATATTTGAAAAAATGAATATTAAGGGGAACAATGCCCATTGTTATGCAAGGTAGCTAAAGTAATGGTGTCATGTCCTCCATTGTGACACGTCCCCCTGCTGAGTGACTTGGCTGAAAACTTTGGGAAGAGCAACTAATGGAGGATAGTTCAAAGAAAAGAGGTTGTTTGTGTGAATTGAGTGAAAATTTCTCCATCTTGTGTGTAAGTAGGATCTCTCATTCTTTCTGTAGTCTGCTTCTTTTGCTATCCCATAAGATTTAGAAATATAGGGAACCATGTCATTGTTACCGTATTTTTCCCTCCATAGGACGCACTTTTTTCTCTCCTAAAAGGTAAAGGGAAATGTGTGTGCACCTTATGAAGTGAATGCAGGTGGGAGGGGCCGCTCTTGCTGGCTTTTTGGTGAGGTGGGAGAAGGGAAGCAACCCCCCTTCTTCCGGCTCACTGGAAAGCCGGCAAGAGCCTCTGACACTCTGCTCAAATCTCTTTCAAACAAGAGCTGTGCAGCGTGTCTGCCTGCTCTATGGCTTTTTGGCGAGGTGGGAGGAGGGAGGAAACCTCTCTTCCTCCGGCTGGCTGGGAAGCCGGCAAGAGCTGTGCAGCGTGTCTGCCCACTCTATGGCTTTTCAGTGAGGTGACTTTATAGTCTGATGGGCTGACTGTAATTCAAGCAAAGAGAGAGCCGCTTAGACGCATGTAAGCGGCTCTTACTCTTCTTTCTTTACAATGAGCTGGAAGGAGGGACAGAGAGGGCATCCCCTTCCATCCCTCCCCCAGCACCTCACTGGTAAATTCAAGCAAAGCGGCTTACAAGGCTCCTGCCCCTGTGTCTCCTCCTTCTCTTTTTGCTCCGGTTCCAGCGAGGCAAGGCAGCTGCACAAATGTGAGCTCCCCCTCTCTCTTCCTTCCCTCCTTCCCTCCCTCCCTCTTCCAGCTTCAAAAAATATTGGGGGGCGGCCAGGTAAGCCCCACCTCACATACCACAATGGGGGGTGGGGAATGACTCCCTCAAATATTTAATGGGGGAGGGTGAAGGCACCTAGGCCCATAGGAGTTGCCTAGGACAAATGTTAGCTCTCCATCTCTCTTCCTCCCCTCCTACCCTCTTCCAACTTCAATAAAATATTTGAGGGGGGGCAGGTACAGGTAAGCCCCATCTCACAGACCGCAATGGATCTCAGTACAAAGTGCATGCACACTGGTATATGAATGGCAATGCCCATCAGCATGGGGGGAAAATGACTCCCTCAAATATTTACCGTAATGGCGGGTGAAGGCTCCTAGGCCTATAGGAATTGGCTGCTTTGCCTAGGACAAATGTGAGCTCCCCCCCTTCCTTCATCACTGTATTGGAGATACCATACATTACTGACAGCTCCTTCATCACTGTATTTTCCTGCAGAAAACCTCCCCCATTCTGATAAGGATGATAAAGCAGAAAAGACTAGCATATAAGATTCCGTTTAAACTAGAGGTAGTAAAATATGCCAAGGAGCATGGAAACAGAGCAGCAGAGAGACATTTTGGGCCACCTCCAACAGAAAAAAATGATAATAGAGCGGAGGAAACAGGAGGATCAGCTGCAAAAAGCAGATAAAAGTAAGCACACTTTTCGTGGAAATGCTGCAAAGTGGCCACAGTTGGACGTGGCCATGAAAGAATGGATCACAAATCACCGGAATAATGGCTTCACAGTCTCTACAGAAATGATAATATATGAAGCCAAACACATTGCTGTAGAGAAAGGCATTCATGATTTTACTGGATCACCATCATGGTGCTACAGATTTATGAAGTGATGTGGCCTTGCTATGCATACCAAAACTAGAATTGCACAAAAAATGCTAGAAGATTATGAATCTAAGATTCTGTCTTTTCATAAATTTGTAACTGATGCTAGGAAGAGAAATGGATTTGAAATTGGCCAGACTGGGAATATGGATGAAGTCCCGCTAACCTCTGATGTGCCATCTAATAGGACTGTTGATCTGAAAGGTGCCAAAACTATCGCCGTGAAAACCTCCGGACATGAGAAAACCCATTACACGGTTGTGTTGTCTTGCTGTGCAGACGGCACCAAATTGCCACCCATGTTAATTTTCAAAAGGAAAACATTTCCAAAAGAAGTGATTCCATGAGAAATTGTTGTACATGTTCATGAGAAAGGATGGATGGACGAAAATGGAATGAAAGTATGGGTTGAAAAAGTGTGGTCCAAACGTCCTGGAGGGCTTTTGAAAAAATCTGCCTTATTAGTACTGGACCAGTTTAGAGCACACATTAGCGAAACTACAAATAAGTGCTTTAAAGAAGCGAAGACACATCTAGCTGTAATTCCAGGAGGTCTTACCAGCCAGTTGCAACCTCTCGACGTTTCCATCAACAAGCCATTTAAGATCTTTATGCGAGAAAAGTGGAACAAATGGAAGGCTGCTGGTAATCATGATCTGACACCTACTGGACGAATGAAGATGCCCACTATCACTCAAGTTTGTGAATGGGTGAAAACATCATGGCACTTGGTGAAGGAGGAAATCGTTGTACAGTCATTCAGAAAATGTGGCATTAGCAATGCTTTGGATGCAAACGAAGATGACATTTTAGATGGAGATAGTGAAGAAAGTGATGTCAGTGATTGTGAGCAACTGAACTTCATAAATTCTGACTCTGGCACTGATGAGTTCTTGGGGTTCACAGAAGACTAGAAGAGTCCTCAAACCTAAAATTCCCTCTTCATTTGTTAATGACAGTGATGATGGTTCTTAATGCCACTGTTGACTGCTGTTCACTGTACATGGTTGTAATATGATTCTGATATACCAATTGTTTATTAAATAGTTTAGTACAACATTTCTTGCTGGTAGCTATGTAGAGAAGGACTAATAACTCTGCTTAGTTTCATTTGTACATCATGAGAAGTACATCAGGGGAAACCTCTAATGAACGCCCCTCATATATATCTTTTTAAAATTCTAATAAAGTTCCTTTGCAAACATGCTAGTCTGTGATCATGCTTTTAGCCTAGGGGTGCTTTTTTTCCAATAGTTGTGAGCATGGGTAGAAATCCTGGGTCTCGCTGCAGGAGTCTGCAGTTTGGCTCCATCCCTTGTTGTTGCTCATAGATGTGTATGTGTGAAGACAAGACAGAGACTGGGGAAGGCAGGCGAGAAATTCCATTCAGTTTGTGCATTCTAAAGGGAACCTATAGGCACATTCTAGAATCATATTGTGATAGATCACTCCAATGTCTGTTGAGGGGTGCAAGGTTCTAGGGGTCTTGGCACTTAACCAGGCTTTGTGCTTCCTTGGAATGAGGCACAATAGTGTCTTTTTTATGTACTTTTCCCCACACATATATACAGCTTGGCTCTTGGATGGAAGGGGGGCGCAGCATTACATCTCCCTACAGCAAACCAGCACTGGACTCCAAGACATCTCCAGGCCTCTGTCCCAGCCTGCCAAGGTGGTTCTGACCTTCAGCCCCCATATTGAGGTCTTCTAATTTCCACTTCCTTGTTCTCATAACACCATGCCCCCAAACCTCTGTGTTAAAGGACAACTTTCTTCCCAGTGTGACATCACACCTACGTTGCCCTGGCAACTTGCCTCTTGGTTACCCTTTTGTCTTGTAAAAGGTCTTTGTGATGGGTTAGTAGCAGGGCCACCATCTCCCTAGAGCGCGCGCCACCCACGGTGGCGTTGGGGAGTGTTGTGCGCCCACCAACCAGCTCCCCGCGCCACAATTTAAAACAGACAGGCCAAGCAGGTAAGAGGCAGATAGCTATTTATGTTGTTAGCTGTTATGAAGATAATAAGCAGAAGGTGGATGCACACACGAAATAAAGCCAGCCAGGTACTACTAGTCCCCAAGCAAGTTCAGCCTCCAAAATCAGTATCAGTACCTCTAGCCAACCAGCTCCAAAAATTTACAATTCTAGCATTTTCCTACAGGACAAATTATTCTGATTTCATCTTTGTTGTGGTCAGTGCTTCTCTGCAAGAAGGACATTGCAAGAATCTGTTCTGAAAGGGGCAGTAGTTACACCTTTACTGAGGAAGCCTCCTCTCAGCTTCGTGATTTTGGAAATTACAGACCAGTTTCCAAATTAACAGTTTTGGCTAAAATGGTTGAGCGAGCAATGATTCCATCTCTTTATGACTTAGCGTTGACTTAGGGCCCGTCCGCTTGACCCACCACTTTCCCCAGGGGGGAACCCATTGTTTACCTCTGGATCAGAGCAAAGTCAAGGAGGTTTTCTGTGGAATGTCATTTATCCTGATTTAGAGCTGAATAACAGGTTGGACCTGTGCTTTTCCTTCTCTAGGAGACCTATGTGGTCTGACATGTACCTTCTTTCAGCTGATATTATCCTTTAATATAGGGGTAGCCAGCATGGCTCTGCAGATGCTACTGAATTGTAACACTTCTAATCTCTGCCTGTTGGCCATGCTGGTGGGGTTGGGAGTCCAGCAACATCTGAAGGGCACCATAATGGCTGTCCCTGCGTACACCAATAGCCTGTCTTTCCTTCATCATGGAACTCTAGGTTAGCATTCATGGGGTTCTTAGGCAAACTCTCATCGAACGGCAAAATATATAATTATTATTATATATTATATATTATAATATATTATTTTAAATCATTTTTGTTGATTTTCCAATAAAAAACATCCAATTAATATATCCAATCATAATACTCCAGTTAAAATAAAAAACTAAAATAAAAAACCAAATTATAATTATTAATTTTTCGGAGCTCCCCAGGTTCTGGATCTCTGAAGCATATCTCCACATCTCAGTCCTGCCTCTCCTCGTTGTTTCCATATTTCCCACATCTCGATTTTGACGCTTTATAATAATAATATATTATTTATACCCCACCCATCTGGCTGGGTTTATTTATTTATTTACATTTATTTGTATGTGTGCATGCAGACAATCATTATTACCCCATATTAAATTGCCGTGTTGGCACTTTGCGATAAATAAGTGGGTTTTGGGTTGCAGTTTGGGCACTCGGTCTCTAAAAGCTTTGCCACCACTTCTCTAGAGGCAGGAAATCTCATGCCTAGGGACCAAATGCAGCCCTCCAGGCCACTGTGCCCCATGGGACTCTCTCCAGACCACTCCTGCTCTTCTGAGATACTAGAAATGTGCACTGGTGTATAGTAAAGGTAAAGGTACCCCTGCCCATACGGGCCAGTCGTGACCGACTCTAGGGTTGTGCGCTCATCTCAAGAGGCCGGGAGCCGGCGCCGTCCGAAGACACTTCCGGGTCACGTGGCCAGCGTGACAAAGCTGCACTGGTGAGCCAGCACCAGTGCCGCACACGGAAACGCCGTTTACCTTCCCGCTATAAAGCGGTACCTATTTATCTACTTGCACTTAGGGGTGCTTTCGAACTGCTAGGTGGGCAGGAGCTGGGACTGAACGATGGGAGCTCACCCCGCCGCGGGGATTCGAACCGCCAACCATACGATCAGCAAGTCCTAGGCACTGAGGTTTTACCCACAGCGCCACCCGCGTCCCCCTGGTGTATAGTACCTCCAGTATATTAGTAGAGACTTTGTGCAGGGCTCATAAGCAGCTGGGTGGTGAGGCTGGTACACTTTGCTACCTAGAAAGATACACCTTGGTGGATAGGTTGGAACATAATCAGAATACGTTGGGTGTTTTAAGCCATCTTTGTATTCCAGTGTCACTCCCAGGAAATGTATTGGCCAGAATTTGATTCTTAAGATCAAATGCACATGCATTTTTCATTTTGCCTCTTAGGTCTGTTCTCATCTTTCCCAGCCCCCAACTAGGCAAAAAGTATGTTTCATCTGTCAGCTGGTGTTGTGTTCAAATATGTTTGCATCCCATCACAGAGGGGAGCATGAGCAGATGTAAGCTTACAGAACGTAGTATAAGATCATACTGAGCAGAGATTAAAGGAACTGGCAGCTTTGGTTTTCATTAATGTAGAATGTGTCCAGTAAATTTAGGACTACGATTTATGGAGCCTGAAGGCTTTCAGATTTGCCGAAAGAAAAGGGGGAAATCAAAACTTCGATCATAGACAGTCATGGGCATTTCTAAGCACTCTGTGGAATATCACCAACATTATAACTGTTGCTGAATTGAATTTTTTGCAAGGTTTTTTAAAACAACAACAACAACAACAACAACAACAACAACAACAACAATGCCAAAGCCCCTCAAAAACTGCACCTTAGCATTTGTTGACTTTTCTTGCACCTGCATGCACCTGCAGTATGTTGCTGCTCAAGTACCATTTGCCAACACACCTCTTCCATTTCAGTTCTTCCATGTCCTGAGCCAATTGCCAACCACACACAGTGATCACACACAGCAAGGTCTGCGGAAACTCCTCCCCCTCACTGCGTGCTCCTTGGGGATATGACCCTGACATGTGTACCGTGGCCCCATTGGCTAACGTTCACCCTGATGAGCCTGACAGGCCCAAACAACACTCTGGCTCCATTATTAGTCAGATATTTTCCAAAATCCATTCACCTACATGAACCAAATGCCAGTTAGCCAGATTCTCAGAAAACACCACTCCAGTCATGAGTGGACTAGGGATTGATTTGGCTGGAGATTAGGCTATTCAAATTCACTCCACACCACACTCTCCCCTCTTCTCATTGAGACAAGCACCCTCCCACTTATTTTCCAGTGTGGTCTCTGCTAGTTGACTTCTTTGAGGGGAATGAGTAGGAGCTTTTTCAGGTGACACTAATTGGCCCATGTCACATAGTTTTCGCTTACTTCCTTACACCATGTCCCCCAGTTACCAAAATACTCAACTGTCAATGCACTGCAAAAAAAGAACCTGTTTTTCTTGTCACGATAAGGCAGATGACACAAATCCAAAGTGTGTCTACTCAGAAGTAAGTCTTACAGAATTTAATGAGGCTTACTCCCAGGTAAGATTGCAGCAGGGCGATCCATGCATTCTTCTTTTTTTGAGGCAAGCCTTGTCATTGCAAATGTGAGGCAATGTGATTCGTTATCATTATGTCATTTCCAGTGCAAAGATATGAAGAGACAAAATGAGAAAATATGGCATCTTGTCAGAAATGAAAATCGTAAACACTTGTTTCAGGAGAGGGAGTGCTTCTCAGGGCAATTTTTTCCCTAAGCAAAATATAAATATGTGCTGAGAAGAGAAAGTACTGGAGCACAAAGAGCTGGAAAGTGTTACTATCATTATCCTGCTTTTTATGAATGTATTTTAGGACTTTCTCCCTGACTGGGGAGCCTGACTGGGATTAGCCAGAGTTTGCATTATGTATTTGTCTGTAAGGAAGGCACTGGGGGTGACAACAGGAATTCTAACAAAAACAGAAAGTTTTCCTTTTTTAGGGTAGTTAATTCTCCATGAACTATTGCTCATATATGCACACATGATGCTCTGCAGAACTTCCTTTTTGTATGTAGAAACTTCAACATTGCTGAAGATGACTGGGAGTGGCCACCGAGACCATATAACACCGGTCCTGAAAGACTTACATTGGCTTCCAGTACGTTTCCGAGCACTGACTTTAAAGCCCTAAACAGCCTCGGTCCAGTATACCTGAAGGAACGTCTCCACCCCCATCATTCAGTTGAGACTTGCCATGGACAAATTCAATGATATTTGGAATCTGTTCTTACAAATACTGTAATAGGTTAAGATCTGGTGAAGTACAATAACAACCTTGTAAAATATACAGTTTTGGATCCCCCTCCCCCTTTTGTTTTCCCTTCTGCACGGCTTCTGTTTCTCTTTCTCTCTTTTCCTCTTTTTTGTTTTCCATCTCACCATGTTTGTTTCACATATAGCTATGTACTTTTTGAACTTCCAATAAAGATGTTACAAAAAAGAGAGAGCAAAGATTCAAATCGTGACTTCACTGAACTAAGGAAAGCTCATCAAATTAATTGTTCTATGTTTCTTGTTGTGACAGAGCTTTGATTTTTACAGAAGCAGGCCTGCATCTCTTGTACGTACATGGCAGAGTAAAGGTTAGCATATGACAAAAATCCAGACACAAAGCTGCCCAAAGTCTTGGACTGTATGTCCTTCAACATCATGTACTCGTCTCCATTTGCTCAATGCAAGCAGAGATACTTGCATTGTGTTAAGTTTGGGGAGGTTGGTTGGAAACATAGTGTCAGAGCAAGACTTGGTGCAGATGTCCAGGGCCCTAGCCTGACCAGAAGATTGGTAGTCCCCAAATGCTGCCAAGGCTGGCTTACCACATTTTGAAGTAATTAAGGAAATACATATGGCCACCTGAAGGGGGTGAGGACTCCATAAGACAATTAAGTAACTGCAGCTCTGAGGAAAGAGTTAATAGGATCAAAATTACATAATAATGGTGCTCATTCCTGCTGGCCAGCTCTGGTCATAACTTCTTTTCTTTCTTTTTCATTAGAGTAATTTGCTGGATGATTTGTGGGGAAAGTAGGAGAATATCTGCAGTTCCCTAAAAGGGTACATGACATATCTTTTCCCACCCAGCTAATGATGATCCAGTCAAGGTCACTATAGGATTTTTCACAGCTTACACTGAACACAGGTACAGCTGCCTCAACACATGTACATGTACATGTGTTTGTGTGAAAGAGTGTACATTTGTTGATTTGCACAGCTCGACTATTGTGTACAAAGATTGAAGGTCCATTGTATGTCACATATGAATAAGTGTAAGAAAATAACAAGAGCCTGCTGGATCTGACCAATGACCCATCTGGTCCAGCTTCTTGTTCTCATAGTGACCAACCAGATGTCTATGGGAAGCCCACAAGTAGGAACCAAGTGTTCTATGATTCATATTCCAATGCTCTCCCTACAACTTCACCCAGTTACACAGTGCTATGGCACGAGTTTAAATGTACGGTGCTGATGGGACCTGAATGGATCTGTGAAAAGGAACAAAATGAGATGGTTGTTGTTTTGCAGAGCAAAGTGGAGAAACGTTGGGCAGAGTCATGAGCTCTGTAAGCTAAAAACCACCTGAGGATGTTTTTTTGTTGGTTTGCTCACAGTGGTGTTAAGCTGAGACTCCACTTACACTCACTGCTTTTTTTTCTGGGGAGACACAGGGGTACGCATACCCCTAAACATACTCAAACGCCCTGGTTTCCAAATGCTGAAAACCCGGAAGTGAGTGTTCCTGTTTTCGAACGTTTTTCAGAAGCCAAATGTCCGATGTGGCTGTCGGCTACTGTTTCCGGGGCACCTGCGCTAATCAGAAGCTGTGCCTTGGTTTTTGAACATTTCTGAAGTCAAACGGACTTCTGGAATGGATTTTAAAGGTAAAGGTACCCCTGCCCGTACGGGCCAGTCGTGTCCGACTCTAGGGTTGCGTGCTCATCTCGCTCTAGAGGCTGTGAGCCGGCGCCATCCGGAGACACTTCCGGGTCACGTGGCCAGTGTGACGAAGCTGCTCTGGCGAGCCAGCACCAGCGCAGCACACGAAAACGCCGTTTACCTTCCCGCTATAAAGAGGTACCTATTTATCTACTTGCACTTAGGGGTACTTTCGAACTGCTAGGTGGGCAGGAGCTGGGACCGAATGACGGGAGCTCATTCCGCTGCGGGGATTCAAACCGCCGACCATACGATCGGCAAGTCCTAGGCACTGAGGTTTTACCCACAGCGCCACCTGCGTCCCATGGAATGGATTTAGTTTGGCGCTTTTGTTTTTGCTATTTATTTTGCATTTTTGTTTTTGAGGCTTGTTCGGTTAATTTGTTTTTGTGACTGTGTGGAACCCAGTTCAGCTACTGATTGACTGATTGTGTGACTGTGGAAATGGATAAAAGCCCCCCATCCAAACAATGACTATCATCAGTGTAGGTAAGGGGGGAAAAATATTTTTTATCATCTACAATACTGTCTTATTTATTTTATAGCACAGTACATTGATTATTGCTTTTATTTTTTGGATCAATGGTCCTGTTGTTGTTGCTGTTGTTGTTTCATCATTTAGTTGTGTCTGACTCTTTGTGATCCCATGGACCAGAGCAATTCACATTATATTGCTGTTTTACGGGTTGTTTTTAAAAGTCTGGAATGGTTTAATCCGTTTTGCATTACTTTCTATGGGAAAGCATGCATTAGTTTTGGAACACCTTGGTTTTGGTAAGGACTTCCAGAAAGGATTAAGTTTGAGAACCAAGGTACCACTGTAATTAAAATGGAATAGAACCCCTTGCTGTAGACTTCCAAAGGGAACCAAACATGGTACAGTTCTGCCCCTGCAGGTTCCACGCCACTTGGGCACAACATTTTTATTTTTTAAAAAAGACTTCCACTAATATAGGTTTCAATATCTATCCACTTTGCAGTACAGTGGTACCTTGGGTTAAGAACTTAATTAGTTCCGGAGGTCCGTTCTTAACCCAAAACTGTTCCTAATCTGAGGTACCAATTTAGCTAATGGGGCCTCCTGCTGCTGCCACCCCACTTTAGAGCGATTTCCGTTCTCATCCTGGGGCAAAGTTCTTAACCTGAGGTACTACTTCTGGGTTTGCGGAGTCTGTAACCTGAAGTCTTTGTAACCTGAAGTGTATGTAACCCAAGGTACTACTGTATCTAAATGTCAGTATATGCTCTTCACCACATGCCAGATTATAATATGGTGTGCATATGAAGTACACGAAGACACTCTCGAACGAAAGTTCTATACACACTGCAGCACAGATTAAAAACATGCAAATGTGTGGCCTAAATGATTAAAATATATGGCTTTGTTTAAAGCTGCATTAATAACATTTCAATTAAAAGTTAAACAAGCTCTGGTTTTTATGAAGGGATGTGAAACACTCAGTTAATTTATGTCCTAAACTGTGAACTGTTCCTCCAGAAAAAAAGGAAGGGCTTATAATATGTGATATGTAAAGCTGTAGTTAATGCCTTACTGAGTGATTCCCCCCCTCAAAAAAACAGTCATTTTGACATGTCTAACTGGCTGGAATAAAAATGGGTCATAATAATTACTTCTCTGAATCCTGCTGAGTTCATATGAGCTGCCTGGGAGTAATAGCAGGATGGCAAGTGCACATTCCCTCCCCTCAGCCCTCCATTTGACAGTCAAAAGTGCATATGCCGAATTAACAACCATCCACTAGTCTGATTATAGCAGCACATGAGGAATATCTTTGAGGAGTACACTGCACATCTAACCTCTTGTGGTTTGTTCAGGTGCATGGTTATGAAAACAACAGTGAGCTGGAGCAACCTTAACATAAATGAGCTGACACAGATACCACAAGCCTACTGAACTACTGCTCTTTCCTAATTGTAGATTGAAGCGTCAGGTGAAAACATGCGTATAGCAGCCATTCAAGAATAGACTTCCACTGCCCTTTCAGCAGAAGGAGACCTCACCTAGGTGATGTATGGAGCACTGAAAAGTTCATCTCTCCTCCTTGCACTTAAAATAGAAAATGATCTGTAAAATAGAAATAGCTGTGACAATAAAAAGAGCTGTACCAAATCACCACCCCATGTTTTGACATACTTTCCACTCCTCTGTGAAAGTGGAGTGTTGCTAGCTTGCCTGGTGTGTGTGTTGAGAGAACTTTGGTGAAATGGGGTGGGGTGGTCAAGGAGGTTCGGTACTTTAAAATAATTATAAACCTCATATTAAGGTTTTCCCCTGAACAGAATGGTTTCTTCTTACATGATAGCTTTTTCTGAACTCTGCCCTTCCCCAGTGTGTTGAGGTGAACTCTTAACAATAGGTTGGGCAACACATTATATTCATCACATCAAACAAAACCAGGTGTAAGTTGGTCTCTGACTCTGAAGTTCCCACAAGGTGGGAATAAATGTCTAGAAGGGAGGGAGTCATAGGAAAACACAGAAGAAGCAAGAACCACTCCCTCTCTCCATCCATTTGCCCATCCATTGTTAATCTCTGCTTATCTGATCTTCCCTTTAGCATTTAATAGCCACTGCTCCTTTCCTTGAGGACACTTAACCACTCAGAGAGAGATAAGTCAAGAAAGATAAATAATGGAAGGGAAGGGAAAGGTGACAAACAGCTCCCACTTCCTTACTGGGAAGGCAGTTTAAAGTGTAAGAGGAGGTTAAACTGCCTTCCTTTGTTTACATTTCAGGAGCGAGGGGCCAGATTCTGAGGATGAGAGAAAATAAAGAGCACTCCCATAAGTTCCTCTTTGCTCACCAGAAGGACCTGGAATGATTTGCTTGAAATTTGACTGCACTCTTAAAAATAGCCACAACTACACACACACACACACACACACACACACCCTCCAATTTCAAGGCTTGTAAAGTGGGCCCAATTCATATGACCCATTGTATGTTTATCTATGATCCTCTCCAGCCTTCTCTGCCTGATTACGGGGAGCTTCAAAGTGCTAAGCAGACAAAACCTGGCTAGTATATGTAGCTAATAATACAATAATAATAGTACCTTTATTGTCATTGTACAACCTGTGTACAATGAAATCAAGCTGCTTTTGATGTGATTGACGTTATGTATAACTAGGCTCAAATCTGTCTTTTGACAACTTCATTTTATAATCCTGGTAAGCTGCCTTCTACTGAGTTGGACCATTGGTCCATCTCCCTCAGTTATTATTGACACTGGTTGGCAGCAGGTCTCTGGGGTTCCAGACAGGAGTTTTCTTCAGCCCTAGAAGGAGATTCCAAGGACTGAACCTGTGATCTTCTGTATGCAAGGCACTTGCTCTGCCACTGAGTTGCATCTGCTTTAGAATGCCGTGCTGACAAAGTCATGCACTTAGCCAAGTATTCAGCAACTTCTTCTTCCCTCTCTTTATTTCCTTTTGTGCTTCTGTAGAAGATTAACTGCTACGTAGTGCTGCTTCTTTGTATGCATGTAAGGTGTGCTTGTGGATCACTGAATAAGGCCCCATTACAGACCTTAAGCACCACCATTAGTTTAGTTTTAACATGTATAAAATTCGGTAGGAAATCATTTATATTCATCTGAAGACTGTGGTAGAATGGGATAGCATGCTCTATTTGCCCTGGCTAATAGACTTTGAGGCTGAACAGCCTTTGGTCTAAGGGGAAGCACTGGACTGCTTTTGCTTAGCTTATTTATTAATGTGACTTCAGCACGCGCAGTGCCGATACCACCACATTCTGCCACTGACCAAGTCAAATTCTTCTGTTGTTGAAACAGATTGCTAAAGGCAACTTGTCGTTGAAGTTAAATTATTGTTGGAATCAACAGATCATTCAAAAGCCTTCTCAGAATCCAAGGAAGTTGAATTTCAAGGTCGTTTCAAATCCTTGCTGCATCTAATATAGTAATATAAGGGCTACCCCCAACATAAGGGGTGGATCCTGGCATAGTTCACTGACTTGTTATTGTTGTTTAGTCGTGTCCGACTCTTCGTGACCCCATGGACCAGAGCACGCCAGGCACTCCTGTCTTCCACTGCCTCCTGCAGTTTGGTCAAACTCATGCTGGTAGCTTCGAGAACACTGTCCAACCATCTCGTCCTCTGTCGTCCCCTTCTCCTTGTGCTCTCAATCTTTCCCAACATCAGGGTCTTTTCCAGGGAGTCTTCTCATGAGGTGGCCAAAGTATTGGAGCCTCAGCTTCACAATCTGTCCTTCCAGTGAGCACTCAGGGTTGATTTCCTTAAGAATGGAGAGGTTTGATCTTCTTGCAGTTCATGGGACTCTCAAGCGTCTCCTCCAGCACCATAATTCAAAAGCATCAATTCTTCGGCAATCAGCCAGTTCACCGACTACAGAACTGAAATTCAAGCCATAACTTGACTGTGTATTACATTGTTCTAGTCATTCTTCCTGCCTCAGCATTCAAACTGCAGTAGAGATATAGTAATCCTGGTAAGGATTACTGACATAATATATAGTAAGTACAGTACTTTGAACATAAAATACATAGGTGGCTGCCTTATATGAATTAGGACTATTGAGTCACCTAGACCAGGGGTGTCACAGTAGTTCTACTGTGTTTCAGGCAGTGGGTTTATCTTCCTTACCTTTTGCGCTGCTCTTTCCGGCCAGAGGTCCTTGCTTAAAAGCTCTGCGCCTGAGTGTCCCCCCACCAAGCTTTCCCTGTGAAAGCCTACTCTTTGGTAGAAAACATCAATTTGGGTTTTCTGCGGGTTGCCACTTGATCTGACTGAGCTTTAATGAGCAGGTTTTTACAGGGAATGCTTTGGAGCAAAAGAAAAGAAAAATGGTGGTGGGGACACAGAGCTTTAAAGCAAATGCTGGGCCTGTAAAGATTGGAGGAAATGTAAGTGCTGATAAACTCAGAGGGTCCTCCCTCCACTTAACTGCAAATAATGGAGCTTAAACTTATGGACTCTTGCATGTGAAGCCAAGATCTCTCTTGGCATGATACACCTTATAAAACTTAAGTAGTGGTAGCAAACACTGGCCAGAAAGGCAAATGTTATACCCTTACCCCTTTAGGTGGAACCAGGACCTGCCCAAGATTTTTTGCTGTCTGAGGCGAACCAGAAAATGGCAACCCTCTGGGAATTCTGGGAATTGTGGCTTGTTAAGGGTGCTTAAGAGAGCAATCAATCACCTTGCCAACCCATTTTCTTTAGTGAGCATCAAAAAACAAGTTATTGGAATGAAAGGGTTGGATCTATTGACTCTGAATGCCTTTCTTCTGCACTATGCATAAATACACACATACACATAAATGTTTCTCCCCCTCTCTTTTTCTTTCATTTTCTTTTTCAATTCTTCTTTCTCTCCCTTCTCACCTTTTTTTCTTTCTGTGGTGCACACTATCTTGGTTATTACTATTATGTTTATTATTAAACCCCTCTTTTTCTTTCTGTGATGCCCTCTATCTTGGCTACTACTACAGGCCTTGGTGGCAAAATCTGCCACTGCTGGATCCCACCCCTTGAGGCAGTTGCCTCAGGGCGTCTAATGGGTGGGCCTGTTTATTTATACCTTTGGTGATTTTATGCACCTGCCTATCTGTCCTCACTGACAAACACATGAAATACAAACCCACGTTAAATTGAGAGCCATATGCTCATAAGTTGTAGCAGGCTGTATTTTTAGAAACTTAATTATGGTGGCCACGAATCTTTCATACATGCATATATTCTGCTTTCCTGTCTGCCTGTTGGAGGATGTTTTCAAAGCAAGTCTATTAATCATCTCTGAACTCTGGCCAAAATAAAATTGTACGCCAGGGTGGGAATCTGTAAGTGGGTGAAGGGAGGTCAGTCCTAATTAGGTAATAAGATATGGAGAAGGATTCACCATCTGGAAGAAAGTAGACATGAGGAATCATTATTTTTCTTTTACATAAACCAGAATGTGCTAATCATACTCTGATTTCACAGCTGGGAAGGACTGTAAAAAAATAATAGAAAGAGAGATCTAGCTTTAAGTGGCTAAAAGTGAACACTTCAGTATTTCATGCCATACTATTTGTTAAGGTATAAGCCTAACTGGGTGACCTCCAGATTTTGTTGGACTACAACTCCCATCAGCCCTAGCCTGTATGGGGGTCAGAGACTATAGGAGCTGGAGTCAAACAACATCCCAGAGGGCACCTTGACTGCCAGAGACATCCATCCCTAGTGATACCCCAGAGTAATTAACACAAAGGACACTCCTCAGCCTTTCCTGCCTCACTACAGAAGTGGGAGTGAGTGCAAACATAATTTCAGAGAAAAACAGAACTCCTTTCCTAATAGTGATGATGATTATGAGACCCGGCTTAAGGGGCACAGGCTTTATCACTATTAGACTATCATATCCCTGTAAGGTGAATCCAAGACACTGAGATGTAAACAGAAACAATTTGACCTTTGACAGATTGCTTGCCTGTGCAATGTTTGTGAAGTTACCGCAAATGTCAAGCCTAATCAGCAGTGAAAGGGGGCAAAACATAGCTGCGTTTGTATAGTTAAACTGAATTTAACCCAGTAGTGAACAGCTGGTGCTTTAAACATAATCAGCACAGAGAGAAAGCGCTCCATCACGGATGCTAATTGGGGGTAGTATAGCAACACTTCATAGTTTGATTCTCCAATGCACCCTGAACCATCGTCAAAAAGCAATAATATGTCCCTGTTTGCGTCCAGAGCATGGGTGCTGCTATGTCCAAGGCTCATTTTCTCCTCAAACGTTTAGACAGGGAGGTAGTCTATATGTTTCACACCAAGATGCCTGAATTTTACCACTTCAAGTTGTGTTGGGGTAACTTGAGTAGAATGCTTCCTTGTTCCAGCAGGCATTTTAAGGTAGCGTTCGGTTTTATGATAAATTTTTATTGTTTTATTGCTCCATTCTCTGAGGATTGTTTTTATGTATACCATAGAATCACAAAATTTACACACACACACACACACACACACACACACACACAAACACAGTGGTTTACAAAGAGATAAAACAATAAAATAAAGAGCATTTTGCAACAATACTTTAAAATATGCAAAATTATATAGTATATATAAGGTAAAGGAGGTAAAGGTAAGGTAAAGGGACCCCTGACCATTAGGTCCAGTCGTGGCCGACTCTGGGGTTGTGGCGCTCATCTCGCTTTACTGGCTGAGGGAGCTGGCGTACAGCTTCCGGATCATGTGGCCAGCATGACTAAGCCGCTTCTGGCGAACCAGAACAGCACACGGAAACGCCATTTACCTTCCTGCCGGAGCGGTACCTATTTATCTACTTGCACTTTGACGTGCTTTTGAACTGCTAGGTTGGCAGGAGCAGGGACTGAGCAACGGGAGCTCACCCTGTTGGAGGGATTCGAACCGCCGACCTTCTGATCGGCAAGTCCTAGGATCTGTGGTTTAACCCACAGCGCCACCCGTGTCCCCCAGTATATATAAATGCCTTAAATAAATAAAACAGGTTTATAGTGCCTATTTGTGTGCATCTCAGAGACATGTGGCTGGCTCCTGTTGGAAACATGATTATCAGAGAAGATGGAGCCAGCGAAGCTGTTATAGTCTTCCATTTTGCCTTGTAATTCCACCAACATGATGTTCATGCTACCAAAGTTATTGCTCATCATTCACTCTTTTCACACAACCAATGTGTTGAGACTTAATGCACATCAGTGAGGAGGCCAGGATGATGTTCCCCAATGTACACACACTCCATAGATGGTCAGAACACGCCCTGCACATGTGCAAACTGTACTCCACATAGCCTGTGCTCAGATGCAGCTCATGTTAGTTTTTGTATACAGTGATGATGTGAGGAAGGCTAGCAGTAGTTCTGCGCAGTACCTCTAGGGCTGGGAAAGGCTCCTCAAGATTTCAGAAAGCAAAGTAGCTTTTGTGGGCTGCCGAAACCACAGAGCTCTGTGTCAGCCTCAAAAAAGGGTGGCTATGCACATTGCAAGAATGTGCCAAAAAGAAAGCCACCAACCTCTTGTCACATTTTCGCTTCCCCACCTCCGGTTATATTTAATGACCCCACCATCCTCATCTCACTACAATAAGAGATTTAACTGAGAACTTCTTGAATGGAGAGGAAGAATCGGAGAACTTTGCCCTCCTTGCCTCTGATAGATAAGATATCAATAATCTCCATTAACACAGACTCCTGCATCTATCCACAGATAAAAAAATGATTGGACTGTAATCCACAGTCCACATTAAAAAATGCTCCCGTATAAATATTTGTGAAATATGAGAGCTCAGCCCAGACCTCTTGAATGTTGTTTCTCTGTACACTGTCCAGCATTACTAGTCTTTCTTCATGCTGTTATGTAGGAAATAATATAGAGAGTGACACAGAGAGCGGTTCCTTAAAAAAATAAAATAATTCACAGTGATTAAAAAGTTGACAGTATTTAAGAGAAGAAAGGCTTCTCATCCAAGCTAGATTCCACCCCCCCAAAAAAACACACAAAACCACACATCCAATGGGACCAGATTTTTAAAATAGTTTTTTACAATTAGTTTTAATCTTTAAAATGGGCACTGGAACAACCTCTTTGCACTTCAGAAAATACACTATCTGGTGTTCGGGTGGGTGAGGAGAGAAGCAGAATCTGTAAACTGCATTAGATTCTGCATTCCATTCCATCCTTCCTCTCTGGACACTGACATTTTGAGTAAACCACACAAAAAGTCTATATTGATTTCTTTCACTTATCTATAATTGTTCTTTTCCTCCTATATAATTCTGTGCTCTGGGTCTTACCATCATGTAGCGGAGCAAGGCTGATTTTTCTTCCAGATTTGCTCTCAAATAACTCCAACCTCCCCCCCCCCCAAAAAAAAACCTTTAAGAGCCTGGCTGCTGGTAGCATAAATATAGTAACAAACTGTTGACCTCAAAATCATTCAAGCCTAGATCCATAACAAGAAATCAATCTAGGTTATCAGGTCATCGTGGTAGCATAAAGTTAGCTGTCACGAAAGAGGCAAAAGGAAGATAACAGCAGTAAAACTACCCAGACATAACTTTCTTCTAATGAGCAAACTTTACTGGCCCTTTAACAGTTTTTGGCCCTGGCCATCTCTAAATCCAATGAGACATGGCCTAGTTGGCTTATTTGAAAAGTCTCAGGTGCGCAAATGTTGCTGAGATCATGGCTATTGAGCGACCCTATTAGACCAGGTCATGGAGTCATTTGGGTACACCTATCATGCCCAATCACAAAGAATCTCAGGCTGCAGTCAGTGCTATTTTTCTAGGGCTGGGATGTGGGTGGCGCTGTGGTCTAAACCACTGAGCCTCCTGGGCTTGCCAATCGGAAGATCAGCAGTTCAAATCCCTGTGATAGGATGAGCTCCTGTTGCTATGTCCCAGCTCCTGCCAACCTAGCAATTCAAAAGCACGCCATTGCAGGTAAGATAAATAGGTACCGCTGTGGCAGGAAGGTAAACGGCATTTTCATGGGCTCTGGTTTCTGTCACGATGTTCCATTGTGCCAGAAGCGGTTTAGTCATGCTGGCCACATGTCCTGGAAAGCTGTCTGTGGACAAACGGCGGCTCCCTTGGCCTGAAAGTGAGATAGGCGCTGTACCCCATAGCCGCACCCCATAGCCGCAAAGGACTGTTCAGGGGTCCTTTACCTTTATTTTGCTAGAAAAAAGGTGCCGGAACTCACCATGCACCCCTCCATTGTTCTCTTATGGCAATGGCGCCCACCTGAGAGATGTCGGAACTGAGTTCCGGTGAGTTCCACCTGGAAAAAAAGCCCTGGTTGCAGTTCTGCACCCAATTACCTGGGAGCAAACCCATAGGTCTCAGTCAAACTCACTTCTAAGTAAACACGTACAGTGGTACCTCTGGTTACAAACTTAATTCGTTCTGGAGGTCCATTATTAACCTGAAACTGTTCTTAACCTGAGGTACCACTTTAGCTAATGGGGCCTCCCACTGCTGCCATGCTACCGCCACACGATTTCTGTTCTCATCCTGAAGCAAAGTTCTTAACCCGAGGTACTATTTCTGGGTTAGTGGAGTCTGTAACCTGAAGCGTCTGTAACCCAAGGTACCACTGTACAGGATTGCCATGTTAATGTCTTCATGATAAGAATGTGATACCCAAGTGTGGATATTTCTGCTCATTCTCTTACAAATATATTTTGGAAATAATCTTCCAAAATATTGTAAGGACTCTAGGGCTCAAACTGTACAATGGAATCCTGATTCTTAATAGTCACAACCTAATAGTCCGACTACAATTCAGTTGTACTTTAGAGAGCAATTTCAATGTAATTAATATTAGTTGGAAATTTCTGTCGTAGTAGAAGTGCGGATAGCTGAAGCCCTCCCTTTTGATTCAAGGTTTCCTTTGCTTTCCAATCACTCTTGTAATTCTCTTTCAAAAAAGAAATACTGGGTTGAGTGAATGTGTGGCCACTTTGCCTACTTTCGTATAGGGTCAGAAGTCCTGCTCCCTGTCTGTCTCTCCCACACAAATGCCTGCCCTGGGATTCTGCACTACCGCAGTGTAAGTGTGTATTTGCATGCACACATTTGTGTGTAAGAGGGCTAGAGTTTTAAGCCACCATGTGACCAAAGAAACATGACTGGCTGTTCCAGTGTGGTTGCTTAATTCATACAAGTTTCACAGTGACAAGAGATTGCAACATATGGAAATGGCTCCCGTTCCTCTTTGAGCATCTAAACTCATTGTTTTTCTATGTGTTTTACCCTTTCTTTCCCTTTCATGTATACAGATGCAATAAATGACACTGTACCTGTAGCTTTTGAATTATGGTGCTGGAGGAGACTCTTGAGAGTCCCATGGACTGCAAGAAGATCAAACCTCTCCATTCTTAAGGAAATCAGCCCTGAGTGCTGACTGGAAGGACAGATCCTGAAGCTGAGGCTCCAATACTTTGGCCACCTCATGAGAAGAGAAGACTTCCTGGAAAAGACCCTGATGTTGGGATAGATTGAGGGCACAAGGAGAAGGGGACGACAGAGGACGAGATGGTTGGACAGTGTTCTCGAAGCTACGAACATGAGTTTGACCAAACTGTGAGAGGCAGTGGAAGACAGGAGTGCCTGGCGTGCTCTGGTCCATGGGGTCATGAAGAGTCGGATACGACTAAACGACTAAACAACAACAACCTGCAGCTTTAATAATTGCCAGAAAGAGAGGAATTTCAGCAGGTTTAGCTTGCCATACCCTCGTTCTACAAGGGTGAAAGAAAGCTGCCCATGCAACCTTCTCTCTTGTATGCAAATACAAATATAATATAAGAGATATCTTATATTCCATTGCACTTTGTAACCTACAGCTCTCTTTCATTCAGTAACCCTGCAATGACATATGTAATGTTTGGCCAGTCCCACAAAGTATTCAGAACACCACAGTGTATGTTAAAAATGGTGAAGCAGCCTGGCATTCATTCCAAATATGAATCCTTTGAGTGCTTCATTCAAGTACTCAGAAATGACTGATGGATTTTCCCTTAAAAATTCAAAGGAAAGGCCTAATTTTGTAGGCTGCCAGCTACTTTGCCACTGCCCCACCATACACAACAAAGGCGATAAGCACAAACTGATGACCAGGACAGGGTAGCAGGCAGTGGAGGCAAAGCTCTCAAAGATGGAAGAAGCCTGTTGGTTTTCTCATTTTTCCTTCAGTTGTTTGTAAAGTGAAGGTTGTCCCCAGTGTCATGGTGCCCATCAACGCCTTTTTTTACTAGAGTTTGTGCAGCCTCCAAGAACCCATATTGTAAAATGTTTGGCATTATAATTCGGTTCTGGTATCCCTATGCTGGTAGTGGCTTCCCTTTAGATACATTTAGGGAAAAGAGACGAGAAACAGTAGGTCTCTCTCATCTTCAAGGGAATCCCTTTCCACCTGCTACCCTGTCCTCTTTGCTGTGACCACCTTGCTTTTGCTTGGACAAATTTAGAGCACAGATGCTTGCATGACCGGATTTTAAATATATATATATATCCAAATGTGCATTTATGAATATGGAGATAGCAGCAATTACATTCCTGTAAGTTTAAATAATGGCATCCATCATGACATAATTGATGGGAATGCTCATCTAAATTAGACTACAGAGTAGCATTTTCCTGTCTAAAGTAACACTGTAAATTAATACAAAGTGATACTCAGAAATAAATTAATTCTAAGCAATTGAGATTTTTGAGGGTTATTGTTCTTGTGTCTGGAGATCCAAACATGTATATCTTCAAGAGATCCAAGCCCATACGCCGCTTGCAACATAACTCTGGGAAAAGCCACACAGAGAATGCAAATGGTTATGAATAAATTGTCTTTGATTTAAAAAGCTGGCATTTATATTGTCCCTATGAGATCCCGGAATCAATCTTTGGGGTATAAAAATGGTTTACTAGTACTGGGACTGAAATGCTCACAAAGGTATAAGATAAAACTTTACAAAACAAAAGAGTAATGAGTCCTCTGCATTACTTAGCCATGCTACTGATTGCACAGCCAATGTCATGCACACTGTTGGCCCCATTCGCAAGCCAATGAAATCAGCGGTCCTGACTGCAAAGAGTACCTAGGTACATTTAGTTGGTTATACTTCAGCATCCCTTTGCAGATGTTCAGGGTAAACATGCCTAAAGGTAAAGGGACCCCTGACCATTAGGTCCAGTTGTGGCCGACTTTGGGGTTGCGGCGCTCATCTTGCTTTATTGGCCGACAGAGCCGGCGTACAGCTTCCTTGTCATGTGGCCAGCATGACTAAGCCGCTTCTGTCAAACCAGAGCAGCACACGGAAACACTGTTTACCTTCCCGCCAGAGCGGTACCTTTTTATCTACTTGCACTTTGAGGTGCTTTTGAACTGCTAGGTTGGCAGGAGCAGGGACTGAGCAATGGGAGCTCACCCCGTTGCGGGGATTCGAACCGCCAACCTTCTGATCGGCAAGTCCTAGGCTCTGTGGTTTAACCCCCAGCACCACCTGCATCCTACATGCCTACTTCAGGGCCAATGCCTTGGTGCATGCTCACCCTATCCCAATCATATGTTCCCCATATAGATAATGTGTGAAAGGGGCTATTTATTAAAACAACACCCTCCAGTCTTTGGGAACAAATGTAACTGGCTAGGGATGGGAGAGGAATTCTATCCAGTGTGCATTTAAATACAAATTTACCAAATTTGCACTTTCTGAAACAATATGAAAACTGAAACGCAGCCATCCTTTGAAATTAACAACTAATGCAGTCTTCCCAACCACAAAATGGCTTTTGTAGGTGGGATTCCAGTCTGCACCAGGAAATTTAGGTATGTGCAATTAAATTGGATTCAAGTGTTCTGGCGCGACAAATTCACTTTAAAAACAAACAAACATTTTTGAGGCTAGGAAAGTGATAGGGAAATGCACTTAAAAGTGCAGAATGAATGAATGATTCATGACAACACACACACACACACACACACACACACACACCCTGGCAGTAAACCAGGAGGAGTTCTCATTGCCATATATTCTCCCCACAAACAAGTCAGAACAAATGTTCAATAAAGAATGGACATAGCCTAATCTCTACATAAGCTTTGTGCAAATAGATCAGGAGGGATGCTCAATAAACAGGTCATCAGGAGTAGCCCTGACCATAGGCACTAGCATCCATGAGCAACAACACCATGAAGAATATGTGCTTCATCTTCAGAGGCTGCATTTGAAGTGATTTAGCTCCTTGGGTGGGAGGAGACTCCTTAGGTCATTCTTATATCTGCTCTTCCACTTTTGTTCTGGGTAAAGACATTTCCACACTGGACAGTATGAGGGGGGGGGGCATGGTGTTCTCTGGCCATATAGCAACCTGTCATTCCACATACTTTCCTATATCTCATGCTAAGTGTACCATCACAGGGGGGAAGTATTAGAGTAGGGGAGGACCAGCCTATATTTCTATTCACTTGGGGATGCTGAGAAGGGTATATTTTACCCACTGAAAGTTCCATGTAATGAGCTTATTAGTAGCAAGCTCATTAGTTAAAGCTCTCCTCTCCCATCCATCACATCCCTGACCCACATGAATTATGGAAAAAAGGTTTCCACATACCCTTGACCTTTTTGCTGAGCGACTTGGTTTTGTTACTCAGCCAAGACACATGACCTTTGGCACTGATTTGGGGAGTGGGGAAAATAATAATGCCGCTCCTTTCCTTATACAAACAGAAATGAAAACCAAGGCACAATGTATAATTCAGAATTACAGTTAGGATGATCTTTCAGTAAAATCTCTTTCTTGATTAGAATAGGAAATTGCTAGCTGGAGTCTTTTCCTCCCCTTTAGTTAATTAAACAACACACGGAACTCAGCAGCTCATTTCAGAAGTATAAGGCAATTTGCTGCATATTGAAACCCTCCGCTTTTTACCTGGGCAAAGTTGTTTGGAACAAAATACAATGGAGAAGTATATTAAGAATACAGTGAATGTGTGAAAACTGAAACTGAAGTTGAACAATGGTAAACGATTCCCTGAAAAACATGAACAGAGAACTTGTAATTGTCTTCTCTTATTAGACCCTGTACAATTAGACTAGTCTATTTTGAAAATATCCTAGGTACTCTAGATTTACATATAAATCAAAATCTTTTGGGGTACAGCTCAATCTGCCACCACATCCTTCACATGACTGTAGGGCCAGTCCTCCTGTTAAGCAGAGGGGTGCTTGTGGGATTTTCTGCATGCGATAACAACATAGCTTGAGTGACCGTGCATGTCTGCTCCACACAGCAAAATGTCACATGCATAGGAGTTCCCTGCTGCTGAAGCTCCCATGCAGTTGATAAGGGTGGTGCTGTGGTGTAAACCACTGAGCCTCTTGGGCATGCCAATCAGAAAGTCAGCGGTTCGAATCCCCATGATGGGGTGAGCTCCTGTTGCTCTGTCCCAGTTCCTCTTTGCTGTCGCTATCGCCACTTGGTAAACTTGACGTTGAGCTCTAACCCATGTCTGGTCAGATATGTTCACCACAACAGAGGTGGTGAAGAAGGTTCTCTTCACCGTCGCTATCACCACTTGGTAGACTCGATGTTGAGCTCTAACCCATGTCTGGTCAGATATGTTCACACATATCTCCTTCTGTTAACTTTGTGAAAGCTAGATCTAATTTGTATGTTAAGATAGATAAGAACTGCTTCTGCTTTGAGTTCAGGCTACCTCATTTTATTGCGCCTCGCAGATGTGGCTCTTTATGATGATGCGGGTGCAGCTGCAGGCAGCCCTGACAATTCTAGGAGAAGAAAAAACCCCTTCTTCCGCTGCTCCTCTTCTAGCCACGGGAGTGAAGCTGGCTAGGGCTGGAGTTGGGTTTTCTTCTTCCACCCTTGCTGCCAGGGAGGTCTGGCTTCATGGACCACACAAGCATAAACAACATAAACATACTTTTATATGCACTGGGAATTTTTTAAAAAAATGTTTGATTTGCTTTATTGCAATACTCGCTTTATTGCAGTGGTCTGGAACCAAACTCACAATATTTCCTAAGTATGAACAGGAGTAAAGTAATAATAATAATTAATAATAATAATAATAATAATAATAATAATAATAATATACTCAAATAGTTTCTTTTACACCCATTTCAAGACATGGAGCATGGAAGTCTTGCAATCAGCGGGATAAAGGTATTATTTTACAGCCTTTGGTGTCATTAATGTACATGTTGGCAACAGAGATGGTTGGCATTCATCACTGGTACCTGACAATCCCTTTGCTGGGATTCATGAAAAAATCATAAGATTGGAAGGTCCCTTTCCTGGTGACTGTCATACACAAGAACAGCAGCCCCTATGCTGACAGTTTCCAATTTCTGATGTTCAGAGTCAAAATGCATCTTCAGGAACAGACAAGTGAGTTAATAATGTATACCAATTACCAAAATGTTAAACTAAGAGATCCCTGAAGTGGTACTTGAGATGAAAAGTGGAACACATTTTAGGGGATAATGGGAATAATAATTTTCTCCCCCTCCCCTTTTTCATATTTTCTCATCTGTATGGCAACTCTGATATCAAGGATTCACTTTCAGGTAATTGGTTTCTATCACATGATCATACGTATTTTGAGCAACTTTATCCAGAATTAATTACCTGAACTCAGATTACTTTTAGGTTTTCTCCAGTTTACTTGATTAAGAATTATAACAGAGAAAAGCTTCACAAATCCCCAACCAGGGTATTATAAGACATAATGCATTTTTCATTTCAGCTAACAATAATTCTGAATCCTGCAGCACCAGTCCTGACATAATAAACAGAATACATTAGTCAAAGCCGGGCCGTATGGGACAAACTCCCAGTCTCCTACAGATACATGGAGTGAGAGATAGGCAGCTGGCGTCTTTGTTAATACCTGTCAATCCTAAAAATATATATTAATGGAAGTAACTCACGGAATGATGCTGTGACAATTGCCATCACAATAGCATTTATCTTAATTGTGGGGGATTTCAAACACTGAGAATTTGCAGTGATTTTCAGAGATTCATGAAAGCGCCAGACCTGTAAGGGAAGCTGAGTGTTGTTGGCTATAGCAAGATCATCATGCGCTCTGGCTATTCAGCTGTCAGGGGAGTCACACGGTAGTTGCAAAATCGTCCCGTGAGTGTGCCATGAAGGGGAAGTGGGAACCTGTAGCCTCCAGCTATGTGCTGAAGCCCACTTCCTTGCATTTTTGGAGCAGCTGCAGAAAAATGGAAACAATTCAGTTTGGAAATTAACCCATTCAATGCAGCAAACCAAGTTACAATCATGCTGTGCTTTTGCTCCCATTTTCGCCACAGCTTCCCCCCTCTGTGTTATTTATCTTCTTTGCCCTCACTACTCTCACTTTCATTTGCCTTTGATGCCATTGTATTCTGTTGATGTACAGACCCTTAGGTGTTTCTACAAATGAAACCGCCCAGCCTCAGAGTACATTGCAGACCCTCCAAGCCTCCGTACTTTCCAGGGGCAGTTCCAGAATTACAGAAGCCATCCTGGTTTCTGATTTGATCCCAGAATATCCCCCTTTTCCTTAAGATGTCCCTATTGTCATCAAAGAAATGTTGGAGGGTATAGAGTTATACGATCCCCAAGCCAAGGAGATAAGTAACTATGCAGCCTTCACAAGACACCAGAAGGCAGCCTGTTTGGGGGAGTTTTTAAAGGTTTAATATTTTATTGTGTTTTTATATATGTTGGAAGCTGCCCAGAGTGCCTAAGGCAAGCCAGTCAGGGTGGGGTTAATAATAACAATATAACAATAACAATAACAATAACAATAATAGATGTCCCTATTTTCATTGGAGAAATGGTGAAGGATATGACTTTGTGAAGACATAGGCGAAATCACATAGAACCATACAAGCAAAAGTATTAAATGGCAGTGTGGGCAAACACTGTCAAGGAAAGGAACGCCAACAGGGGAGGAGGAAAATGGCACCAAAGTGTAATAAACGTATTTGTGTACAACTTCTGTAGTGGTAGAACATCTGCTTGGTATGCTAAGGTTGTATCTCTGACATCTTCAGGGAGGGCTAGGAGGGACTCCTGCCTGAAGCCTTGGAGGGGTCACTGCTATTCATTGTAGACAATAAGCAATTAATCAGCACACTTTATGCATTTAAATAACTATCATCAAGTTACTCAAGTTAGAAACATGAAGAAGGGTCAATGTTTTCAGCTTGCCCTGGCAAAAATCCCTCCTCCCTCAAAGCTGTTGTTAGGACTTGGAAGGAAGCTTGATTGATGATGAGATCATTCCTTCTGGTGCTAATAGAACTTTCAAGCTGGAGACTGTAAAATACTGGGGAAAATTAACATCACGTGTAGTTTTCCCCTAACACTATATTTGCTGTAAAGCTGACATGTTTTGCGGTTGGGAATGGAATAAGGGAAGAGTTGGGTTTTTTTTTTTTTTTGCGGTTCTGCTTTTCAAAAGGTTCAGATACAAATGCCTTCTGGTGCCATTTCCACCCTAGCAGTGACTTGAGGAAGGGAAGCAGTCAGGCACTCATTGGGACAGGGAGCGCATGGAGCATGGTGTCAGAAGTGAGGCTGCCAGACACCAACCCGGTGCTCTCGTGACCTCACTGTTACCCATTCCCATCTCCATCCAACAATGCTGCTAGGAGGATGCCACTCCTTGCCCCAAATGCCACCACTACTCTTTCCCCATGTAATGAAACATAGGCAGCATGTAGGGCAGATTTTGCATATAAGGTATCCTGCATCAAAGCTCAGTTTGGCATTCATATTGTTAAAATTCAACTTAAATGTGAAAACACTTGAGTCTTAGTGAAGCAGTGCAAAGCTCTTCTTCTTCTTCTTCTTCTTCTTCTTCTTCTTCTTCTTCTTCTTCTTCTTCTTCTTCTCTTGAATTCTTGTGACCCTCAAGTGTGTATTACCCTGCTGGCGAAATAACTTTCTAAAAACCCAAGCACAATTAAAAAAAAAAGATAAAAAGAAAATGGCCTTCCAAGGTGAATCCCATGCTGTCATCAGATTGCCTGCAGAGCTGTCAATAACATCCTCCAGCGCCGTGCAAGGATTTCATTTCCACTTCCAACAGATACTGTGAAGTAATGCCTACCCTGGCCTTATCAGACTTACACTCTGGCTCCTAAGCACGAGAAGGAAAGAACCTACCCTGCACAGCAAATTACACTGCAGTCCTAACAATGCCTTCTCAGAAGCAAGTGCTTCTGAATTCAGTGGAGCTTACTCCCAGGTATAGGGGGTAATGACTGCAGTCTGACACTAAGCTAATATTACACACTACTTCTCCTTTTCATACATTTCTGGTGTTGAATGGACAAAAAGACGACGAATTCTCCATTTTTTAAAAAAAGGATGTAACTTTCTAAAGAATAATGTAACCATATTAGATATCCCACAATGTATATCTGATTCACAATAACGCAGATGAATTAAAGGATGAAAAAAAAAATATGGATGAGCTTTGGCAAACTTCCCCGTTTTCTTTTCTTTCTTTCTGCAAAATAGCCACTGATGTGAATGAGAACTATTTTCTGCCATTCATCACAATGCATAATATAGAAAATCGCTTCACCCACCATCGGAAAGGAATTCAAGCACTTGAGAGAATAATTATCAATATAGAAAGTATCAGTCCTGTGGTGTTATTGAACTAGATAAAATAGCTACCTGAAATAAAAGGGCAAGTCAATTTTCAACGACGACAGAAAGGGAACAGCATGTAGTGCATTTTCAGTTCATCATAAATTTGTCACTAAAATAAAAAATCTAAAACATCTTCCTAGCCTTTTGCAACACTGCATGCAATTACATTTAGTGGCATTTCAGAATGCCATAGCAAAACATTTTCAACATTTCAGACCTTTGAGGGAGTTGATGATTCATTTGTTATTTATTACTTTATTCATGATTTTCAAAATGCTCTGTCTGCTTGGGGAAATTTTCAAGACACTCAACATCCTAAGGCATTATCCATAAAGCTATGGGCAATTTAACCTGCTTTCACTGGGATTAGCAAGGAACGTCCAGATCCAGCGAGAATGATCATACCCAGCCTTCCAAGTGCCAAAGGGTGCTGCGTGGGAAGATAACAATGTAGCCAGACCTCATGGTTGAACTCACAATGCACCCTACAGGACCAGAGCAATGTGCCCATTGCCAAACAGATAAGTAGTGCTCTTCAGATTGAAAGTATCAATTATCTGGTAGTATGTGATTAGGTATTTGTGGCATTTGCACCATTTGAGGTTTTTAATTACACCTTTGTTTGCTCTTTGTTTACCCTGAATAATGAGACAAACCAGAATGATCCATGAAAGGTTCTCACATGTTTGAGTTGAACTGCACCATGAACATCTTGAGTCAGATCAAGAACTCCCTAAACTTCCAAGATGCTCTGTGGTTCTTCCCCCTGAGATGGAACCCCCCCCCCGAAAAATACCCCACCTGATTGATGAAATGCCCATCCGGAGCTTGACAGGAAAGGCTAGGCGATCTTTCATTTTGACAGATGTCCGGCTTTTAATCACAGTAAATTATTTTCCCAGGGCACTTTCAATCACGTTGATTTGATGGTGGGGCTGGAATGGAAGCAAAAGCATCATGTAAATGTATGTCCTTCCCCATGCTACTCAATGGAAAAATCTTGACCAAATATGTGGGTGGACAGAGGCCCACCCCCACCAATGGTCCTTGGGTGTCAGGAATGAGCCAGCTCCTAGTAGAATTTTACAGCTGGCTTCAGAACAGAGAGGTATAGATTTGACGCAGGCTGAACAGTGGCCAGTGCCCAGTGCGATTCCCCTGGACATTGGAATGCCAGTTGCCAAGGGAACAACTGAGAATGGGCTGGAACACAGCCAAAGCTCTTACGAAGCGCAAACAGGCGCAAACAGACACAGAAAAAATCTGGTGGAACAGGAAGAGGTTGAAGCATATCCAATAAGTCTGAAGAGTTGGCAAATGGGAGGGCTGCTAGACAGGAAGCAATACAAGAGATGTAAGGTGCGAAAGTTCAATAACTTCTGTAGGAACCGGAAGGAGTCTTCAGAAGGGTCATCTTGAGTGATAATGCCAGCGGCTTCATTACAGCCATCCGGAGCTATCTGTTTGTTTTTGAAATAAATCCTGCTTTTTAATTAGCTACGCATACTGTGTTATCAAGCTGGAACCTGGACTCCTGACATTGGGTTAACAGGGTCATTGCTGTGGGGGGACATTTCTTCCACTCCAGTCTTTTCTGGGCATTTATGTTATTTTTCCACCCCACCTTTCCATATGCAAATCATTGGAGAGATATCTTGTTCCCAGTGATCCTGAACCTTGGGTGCTTGCTTTAGGGGAGGGGGTTATATTTCCCCTTTGGCCGTAGTTACTGTGGATCCATATTCTTTTTCCCCACCCTGCCCCAATAGGATTCCCATTGTACCTATTCCAAAATGATAAAAGTGTGCTCTTGTGGGAAAACTATTCTGAAATTTGGCTGCCTTCAGTGCCCCCCCCCCCCCAAAGGATAACCATGCCTGCCAATTGTGTCCCGTTCCGGCAGAAAAAGTTTCAAACTTTTCCTCTCTTTAATAATAATAATAATAATAATAATAATAATAATAATAATAAATTTTATTTATATCCCGCCCTCCCCAGTCGAAGCAGGGCTCAGGGCGGCTAACAACAATCAAAATTGTCCAACCTTCTAAAAACATTCATTATAAAATTAATTAAAATCAAATTAAGATCAAATTAATGGCAACCATCAAGCAAAATTCTGTGCAGATTGCCAGAGGAGGGGGTCAGGCTGCGCCCTGACCAAAGGCCTGGTGGAACAGCTCTGTCTTGCATGCCCTGCGGAAGGATGTCAGGTCCCGCAGGGCCCTAGTCTCTTGTGACAGAGTGTTCCACCAGGTTGGAGCCGCGGCCGAGAAAGCCCTGGCTCTAGTTGAGGCCAGCCTAACTTCTCTGTGGCCTGGGATCTTTAGGATGTTTTTATTTGTAGACCGTAAATTTCTCTGTGGGGCATACCAGGAGAGGCGGTCCCGTAGGTACGAGGGTCCTAGGCTGTATAGGGCTTTAAAAAACAAACTTACTTTAAGCTGCTTGCATGAAAACTGCTGGATGTAACAGGGGGTGAGAAGTTACAGCTGTTTAAAATTCTGCATTATAGTGAATCTCCTTTGTTTTTAACAGATCTAATTCAGTCCCAAATAATGAGTCACAGTAGAAAGACACAGAGTGGCTCCAAAACAGATTGGGTCACTTTCTAAAGCTAAAATACAAGTTGAATATCTTCTTCTTCTTTGGTGAAAACTCATAGCTGTGTAAGATTGTCTTCCATGAACACAATCTTAATAGTGAGTCCATAAATGACTGTGGAGGCCAGTTCTGGATCCACATGTCCTTCCGCAGTGGGGACATAGGTTTCCAAGTTGAATATAGTGGCCAGTGCACAAATGTCTCAATTACTGGCCTGTTTCGGTTGGCCAATTGGTGCCAAAGAAGGATAGAACTTTCTTTATGTATGCTACAACAGCAGCAAGAATACTTATTGCAAAGTACTGGAAGACACAAGATCTAACCACCCGGGAAGAATGGCAGATGAAGTTGATGGACTACATGGAACTGGCGGAAATGACTGGCAGAATCCGAGACCAGGGAGAAGAGAAATTTAAAGATTATTTACAGAAACAGCGTAAAATTAATGAATGTTAGAAGGATGTTGGAATGAAGTTATGTGGTTTTAGCAGAAATGTTATAAAGGATTAAGTAAAAATAGACTGTTAATTGGTGAAAGGAGGGAAAGTAAAGTTAGATTATATCAAGATAAATTACAGGACAAAAACTGGGAAAGATGGAAAGGATTTGCTGAAATAGTTAACCGAACTAGAATACAAAAAAGGGAGGTGTGAAGAGGTCAAGGAAACAAGCAAATGAAAGATAAGTTATGGGAATGTTCGTTGTGTTTTTAATTGTTTCTATTTTTCTGGGTTTTTTTTTCTTTTTCCTTATTGTGATGTGTTGTTTTGTTTTTGCTTAATTTGGTGTCTTCTTTTTTTTCTTTTTGTAACCCTTAAAACCTTAATAAATATTTTTTTTTATTAAAAAAAATCAATTACTGGCCTGTTTCACCACTATAACCATTGATCAGAAGGCCAGCAGGATTAATTCCTACTCTTCCCATCCCATATTACTCTGGCCTTTTTGGTTCAGAAAAGGCTTTCTCCCCAGCCAATTTCCCTCAGCCTCTCACTGCTGTTTCCACCTGTACCTTTTTCAAACAGCCACCCACTCAGCTGGCCCTCTCATTCCCTTGTGAGACTTCTCTGTCTTTTCTCCCAGTCCATATCACATTCAGGCCTAGGGTGCTGTAGTTGTGTTGGTTTTCATTGCGCCTTGTAGCCTGGCCAACAATCTTCTTGACATCTCTGTCTCAAAGCCCCCACAACACAGCCAATGTTATTTAATCTCTGGAAATGTGAACCTCAGAATCAGTCTCTTAGTTGCAGATCAGAATGCAACAGCTTATTCAAAAGGTTGGTGTGCTTAAGTGGATCATGCAATCATGCAATTCCCCCCTTCTCTCACACACGTATAAACCTAAATATATCTGACCAAAAAGTCCCATGAGAAGACTTACCTTGTGTTGTCTCATAAGAAAGATTAGCAGCTTTCAGGAGCACAGTAGATAGCCTACAAAATTTTCTGAGAAAGTCATGGTGTTTTCAGAAAGTGAGGGCACCCAGGAAGACTGCATTAATGAAGACCACTGGAGGGATGATTTGTGGAACAGGAAAAAGACAAATACACCTTTTAACCACAGTAAATGAAAAATAACTGGGGGGGGGGGGGAACAATGGACCCGTGGGAATCTCACCCAATTTTTCTCTCCCCTTTGATCATTTTCAAACACAATTCCTTTTTCTCATTAAGTGATGATAGGGGGAAATGGGGGTGGGATTCAGCAGAGGACCAGCCTACAGCACAGTTGTGTTCTTATAATTATGGCACAATGAACAATTCCCAAATATTAGAAACCTCTTGGCTGAATCAAGAGGCAACAGGCTCTTTGTGGTGTAAACAGAATGCTTTGGTTCATATAATTCAGTACCATGCAGGGCTTTAGGTAAAGGTAAAGGTACCCCTGCCCGTACGGGCCAGTCTTGACAGACTCTGGGGTTGTGCGCCCATCTCACTCAAGAGGCCAGGAGCCAGCGCTGTCCGGAGACACCTCCGGGTCACGTGGCCAGCGTGACAAAGCTGCATCTGGCGAGCCAGAGCCGCACACGGAAACGCCGTTTACCTTCCCGCTGGTAAGCGGTCCCTATTTATCTACTTGCACCCGGAGGTGCTTTCGAACTGCTAGGTTGGCAGGCGCTGGGACCGAGCAGCGGGAGCGCACCCCGCCGCAGGGATTCGAACCGCCGACCTTTCGATCGGCAAGTCCTAGGCGCTGAGGCTTTAACCCACAGAGCCACCAGAACCCACAAATGTTGAACCAGTTTGTGAAAAAGGAAGCCCATTCAGAAGGAAACCAAGAACAGGAGCAGCAAAATGTTGTTTCTCCTCCTTCTTCTTCTCCTTCTCTTCCTCCTCCTCCTCCTCAAATTAGAGGCTATTTTATGCCAGTAAGATCTATAGGAAGTTCAAAAGGAGAGAAAGAGAGCAAACCAGAAGAAGGGGAAGAGCAGACAAAGCTTGAAATGAAAGAGGAAGATGTTTGGTAGAAGAAAGTGTTAGGATGATGAGATTATGAAGCAACTGAAGGATAAAGAAAAAAAAAGAAATTGACTAGGGAAAGAGAAAGGAAAGTAGTTCAGAGAAAAAGAGATAAAATGCAGATGATTTTAAAGGCATATGGGATCTGGAAGCAAGAGACAGCAGAGGAAGAGTGGATGAGGAAACGTGACAACCATACCAAAAATAAGTAAAGGGAGAGGGTTCAAAACGAAAAAGGAAGGTGAAAGAATGGTTGTGGAAACATGCCTAGAAAGATGAAGAAATCTGATAGGTTTCAGTTTCAGTTTTTAATTCCTCCATTTTCTAATGTTAAGTTTAGTTTGCCCTATTTCCACATACTTAAAAAAGCTCACATGAAAATTTGTATCCATTCTCTTGGCAATTTGCCCCAACACAGAATTTTTTTGTGGTCATTTTGCCTGGTATATGCATTTTCGCAAGCAATTCCCCTCTAATATAATTCCTTTTTAATGCATCATTCTCACTGATACATGAGTTTTTGTGTGCCTGCATTCTTTCAGAGGAGAACTATGGAGGAGAAAATTAGGAAAAGTACAGATTTTAAAGGCAAGCTGTGTTTTCAGTTCACGTAGTGAGATACTCCATTCCTACATTATTAGAAATGTAAATTGGACAGACATCCACAACACTTGTTCCCCCACCCCCACCCCAGCACATTGTGATAATGTTTTTATTCCGGAGCCACTCTCTTGCGGGATGTTGAGCTTAGTTAGCTACAAGCTGAAAAGGAGCCCAATCAGAAACAGAAAGGAGCTGACCAACTGCTGAAGCGCAACTTATTATCTTGTTGCACTGCAGAGATCTGAAAACGTTTCCTATTACCTCCAAATTATGATGCACTACCAACTAGCTTTTTCAGCCTATTTGTGGCATGCATCTTGGCCTTTTGACATGGTTAAAGTTTGGAAGATGTTTGCAAACTGGGCATTATAATGAACCATCAGTCGAGATAGTACCGGTCATAAGCTGGCAAAAACATTGCTGGGGAGAAACCCACCTGTTCACATTCCTTCCGTGATGTTTAGAATTTAGCAGTATAGGACTCAGGATGCAAGTAGTTCAAACCTAGACCAAGTGGTTTTCGGTGCAGCCAACATACTCAAATGGAAAGTCGTGAGTGTGGCTTCTAAACAAGCAGCAGGCACAGGAACTAAAATGTAGGCATTATCTGCTAAGTATCTGGCAAGAGACCCACTTTAAGAGAAACACTATGACCTAGGAGGCCAGCTCTTGGAGAGGTGACTCAGAGGAGTTGCCTGGCTGAAGAAGTTTGTTATTACTCTAGGCAGGCTCCAAGGCCTCTCCCGAAGAAAAGTTCTGAACTCAGCTTGTAGTGAGTTTCTACATAAACAGCTGAAGATAACACAGGAACGAAGCCAGCATGTTAAACAGTATTCGCAGCAGGCTGCCTACTGGTGTGATGTACACACTGACTGCCACAATAGTCCTTAGAACTAAAGTATGTTTGAAAAGCATGCATGCATTAAAACAGAGAAAACTGCCTTATGCCAAGGTCAGACTATTTGTCCACCAGCATTGTCTGACTGGCAGACAATCTCAACAGTCTTGGGCAGACATCTTTCCCATCACCTGTCACCTGATCCTTTTAAATTGGAGGTACCAGCAACTGAGTCCAAGACCAGGGACGGACTTTGGTCTTTCAAATTTCAGTGGTGCCCTGTGTGAGGCCAAAATTTGGAGCCCCCTGCCTTTCACTTTCCATTCTGCTCAATTCATTACGTCATAGTTGCAGCACCCTGTGGCGCCCCCTAGGCTTGGCACCCAGTGCAGCGGAACAAGTCATACTGCCCTAAATCTGCCTCTGCATACAAGGAGTATGTTCTAGCACTGAACTATGTGGCCTCTAACAGTCTGTGTGCTTGTGGGAGTTGGACAGTGGTCAGTGGGAGATCAATATTTTCCAGCAACAACTTGGTTCATAGGCTATTCTCCCAACCCACCAAATAGTGTCCTTGGTTGTCTTCAAATAGGATGTAGCCCTGCTTCCACTTTGTATGCAGTAGAGAGGCAACTTTGCAGCAAATTAGTTAATCTAGGCAGCTTTATGAGCAAATGTTGACTTCAAGATGAAAATTAACATGTAATTGTTCACGTTATACATTTGAAATGGGCAGATTCCCCTATTTTAAGGGAAATGTGAAAGCAGGTATATTAAAATCTAGGTCATGCATTCTCTTTGGTTGAACATAATAGACCAATTTCCTTATAATTTAGAGATGGTCTGAAAGTTGTAATGTTTACCATTTGAGTTTTTTATTTAGGAAGCAAGCAAGCAAGCAAGCAAACAAACAAACAAACAAACAAACAAACAAACAAACAAACACCTTAGCGCACAATAAATGGAGACTATCCTATATTCATCTGATCTCCCAAATATCACCCAAAATGCATATATCTCAAGATAAGAGATTTTCAAATCATCAGTCCTGAGAAAATTAAATATTTATTGATTGAATGTTCCACAGAATGCATACAAAGATATTAACTTCCAAAGCTTGATTTCATTCAGAGTAAACTTTACTGGGATTAGTAAAGAATGCAAAATGAAAGCAGGCTACTACGGCATGATTTTTCTGTACTGACTCTCTTCTCATTCTAGCTTCTACCAAACACAGATGTTCAATGTCTTGCCTTTGTTTTTGTAGGGAACATGGTGCACCAGAAAAACAGCTACCCAAGCTGGCTGTAAGTGGAAGCCTTTGGATATTTGTACACATTGATCAGCCATATGGTCTTCTTAAAAGATAGAATCCAACAATGCACATATTCATTCCCAATTCAAATAAATTTAAAGGGGGAGGAAGAAACACTTATTTTTTCAAATATTTATTTTTCTAGAGTTGCAAGCTGCCAGGCATGCAATTTCTCTTAAAAAAAAATCTGAAGCAAAAGATGAATCAGGGGTGATCTGTGCAGGACCTTTGCTTTGACAGAGCACATTAATCTCCTGAGGATATTTGTTTGTTTGTTTGTTTTGTATACCACTCTTCGCCGGTAGATCTCAAGGTGGTTTGCAGATATACACAGGAAAGAGTCCAATTCATGTATTATGTTATAACTTTCCCCCATATATTCACTGCATGTACAAATGGTGCCCTGCCAGATAAACTTTGAATTGCACTGCAATAATGTACTCTAAGGGGACGCGGGTGGCGCTGTGGGTAAAACCTCAGTGCCTAGGACTTGCTGATCGTATGGTCGGCGGTTCGAATCCCCGTGGCGGGGTGAGCTCCCATCGTTCGGTCCCAGCTCCTGCCCACCTAGCAGTTCGAAAGCACCCCTAAGTGCAAGTAGATAAATAGGTACTGCTTTATAGCGGTAAGGTAATGGCGTTTCCGTGTGCTGCACTGGTGCTGGCTCGCCAGAGCAGCTTCGTCACGCTGGCCACGTGACCCGGAAGTGTTTGTGGACAGCGCAGGCTCCCAGCCTCCAGAGTGAGATGAGCGCACAACCCTAGAGTCGGACACGACTGGCCCGTACGGGCAGGGGTACCTTTATCTTTACCTTTACCTAATGTACTCTAAACAACTAGGCAATCTGAAAAATTAGGGTCAGATGGATCCCTGCATATGTGGAGACTTGGTTTTTTATGCACCATGGACACATGTTGCATTTCAACATATAAGCAGCGACTACCATCACCATTCACTGCAACTCATGTGGAGAAGGGTCATACCATTTGAAGAATATTTGGATGTTGTTTGAAAGCTGTAGATCCTGAAACATGCCTCCCACTGGAACACAATGGTGAATTTCTGCATAAATCCCACAGTGGGGACACATCTCTTGGATCCTCCCAGGAAAGTCTCCCAGTTGCTTATGTTGGCATTTTCTCTCCCCCCCACCCCTGCCCGGCTT
Source organism: Podarcis gaigeae (assembly GCF_964106915.1). Lineage (NCBI taxonomy): Eukaryota > Metazoa > Chordata > Lepidosauria > Squamata > Lacertidae > Podarcis > Podarcis gaigeae. Next base: position 23,690,283 of record NC_139680.1, read on the forward strand.
GGCATGCACACCTATTAGTCGAGCCTCTTTTGCATTCTTCACATAAAGGAGTCGTCACACCATGCAGAGAATTCAAAGTAATTGCACAGTCACAGTGTATAATTTGGTGCCTGATAAGCCCTAAGGGTTCCATCAGTCAGAAGACATTAAATGCAATAATGTGACGTGACAAACAAATATGTGACTGGCTTCGCATGATATGATATGTTGTTTTAAAGAAAACTTTTAAAGATGCACCTTAAAGTGTGTGTGTGTGTGTTACTATTTTAAAATAAATAAGCAAAGATATGTTCAGGAGGTCAGGAGACTTGAAGCTTGATTGCTGAATGGGACATCTGAGACAAGAGATACCTCTGTTTTATGCTGAAAATCAAGGGGACCTGTTTATAAAAAATACAGTGGTACCTCGGGTTAAGTACTTAATTCATTCCAGAGGTCCGTTCTTAACCTGAAACTGTTCTTAACCTGAAGCACCACTTTAGCTAATGGGGCTTCCTGCTGCTGCTGTGCCGCCGGAACACAATTTCTGTTCTCATCCTGAAGCAAAGTTCTTAACCCGAGGTACTATTTCTGGGTTAGCAGAGTCTGTAACCTGAAGCGTATGTAACCCGAGGTACCACTGTGTATATAAATATGCAATGTCTGTTTCAATAGTGGGTGTCTTCCTTATTCATGCGTGCCTTTTATGGTGCCTCATCTCACCATCAAGCACAGTGCAGCACTCAGATATTTAATACAAACAATATAAAACAGCGACAAATAGATATAAAGTAACAACACCAAAACAGAAGACATAAAAACGGGAATTTAAATAGCTACAGATTAATGAACCAGTATAAAAGCAGCAATAACCCTCGAAAGCCAGATTGCAGACATCCCCAAGTGGCAAGCCTTCATAAACTCTTGTTCATTCACATTCCAGCAGGTATTATTATTATTATTATTTATTAACGTATACATACACCACTTAATGACAAAATAACCTTCTAAGCAGGCTCAGAGGATCCTCTTGGCATGTCATGTCATGTGACATGAGCTGCCACAGCCAGGGGAGAAACTGGCTGTGTCCAGTGGTGTAGCATAGGTTGCCAGCACCCGGGGTCGCATGAAGGGGTGGGAGGGAGGGAAACGGACAGAGTAAGCATTCACATTCAACTGCCTGTGTCTATGTCACCCAAGGAGATCACAGCCACAAAGATAAGAAAAGAAGAGTCATTCCATTGTCTGGAGTGTTCACTTCCTGGTTTGCATGGAGAAGCCGTTTTCAATGGAGCCCAGTAAGGGAAGCGCACGTAGCTGTACTGAGGCAGCATCGAATGTTGAAATTTTGCACCCCTAACAACTGCCCCTGCCACCCCCCTGATACTATGCCACTGGCTGTGTCCCTCCTGTGTGGGAGAAGAGGAGTTTGGATTTGATATCCCGCTTTATCACTACCCGAAGGAGTCTCAAAGCGGCTAACATTCTCCTTTCCCTTCCTCCCCCACAACAAACACTCTGTGGGGTGAGTGGGGCTGAGAGACTTCAAAGAAGTGTGACTAGTCCAAGGTCACCCAGCAGCTGCATGTGGAGGAGCGGAGACGCGAACCCGGTTCCCCAGATTACGAGTCCACTGCTCTTAACCACTACACCACACTGGTGCACTCTATTTACAGTGTGTGTGTGTGTGTGTGTGTGAGAGAGAGAGAGATACTTTCACACCACTGAGATTCCCTTTCATCCCTACGTTTTTGAGTAAGGAACTCTGCCAGTTTTCCAAAGTGAGAACTAGCTGTATGCAAGCCTGAGGTTTATGTTAATATAAGTGACAAATTGAGATCTTCAGCACAGCCATCATCACATTTTAATTACTTTAAATGCTTGCAGGATGGTTTGCCGAGTGCTCCATTTGCACTTCTTCCCTGTCTTTGGTGTTAGGGAATTGATTGCCTGGAAATCTACTCTCTTCCCTCCCCCCCCCCCCTCTCCATACGGTTTTAGCTAAGCTTCAGGCCCCTCACTCTGAGGAGTTGGTGCATAATAAACCACTTATACAGGAATTATGCGATTTTGGCAGCTGATCTCCTGTGCAAGAATTGGAATGGAAATTGGCACCCAAATCAAGAACCAAAGAGAAAGAAACAAAGAACTGGAGACTTAGAAGGACATGCGCTGGCATGTGGCAAAGACTCTTGTATTTTCACGACGAAGCATAATGTGTTTGCAGCAGGAGGGAGGAGGGGATGCGAGAGGCTCCTGCTTTCATGCAGCATGGCTGGTCAAATGCCTGCAAATTGAATTTAGATCAGCCCATATTTAAAGTAACAGACTAGCTGTAATTATTCCTGCCGCGCAGCCCAGAAATTACAACAACAGCAGTGGCAATTCACTGAAATGAAGCGACCCAAGTGCCAAGGGAGCACTTGTACAATGAAAGGTTCCACCTGGCTCCACAATTCATTTTTTTTTTATTTATTCCAAATATAGTTTCCCAGTGCTGAACTAAACAGAGACAATTAAACACTCAAAACTCCACAAGTGCAAGAATGGAGAGAATTATTATTATATATTTTTAAATCACGCTGGCAGGAAAATATGGTTATCGGAAGGAACAAGTTGCTAGCAAATAAATGTTCTAAGTGCTTACTGTGAAGCAGAGAGGGGAGCCATAAAGCTCAAAGGTATCAAGTACTAAGGTAAAGGTAAAGGGACCCCTGACCATTAGTTCCAGTTGTGGCCGACTCTGGGGTTGTGGCGTTCATCTCGCTTTATTGGCCGAGGGAGCCGGCGTACAGCTTCTGAGTCATGTGGCCAGCATGACTAAGCCACTTCTGGCGAACCAGAGCAGCGCACGGAAACGCCGTTTACCTTCCCACCGGAGTGGTACCTATTTATCTACTTGTACTTCGACATGCTTTTGAACTGCTAGGTTGGCAGGAGCAGGGACCGAGCAACAGGAGCTCACCCCGTCACAGGGATTTGAACAGCCGACCTTCTGATCGGCAAGTCCTAGGCTCTGTGGTTTAACCCACAGCGCCACTGCACCAAATAGGGTTGCCGGACCACCAGGTGTGACCTGAATTTGGCCTAGACCCCCTCCAGGTGGCAGAGGGTAGGCTTGAATCTCCTGGTAGGTGAGAGTGCCTTTAGTAATTATAATAGAACAGAGGTGAATCCCCATTAAGTAAAATGTTAAGTGGGGAGCCTGCTGCAGTAAATATAGTTTTCGGCCAAACAGCTGTTGAGCAGGGTAGTGCAACAGCCATGAGAGCTCCTGCAGGCCACTGTGGAGCCTTTGGAATCTCTCTCTCTCTCTCCCACCCCCAAATTTTGGGTCCTGGGGAGCATCTGCTTGTGAGGCATGAGGACTTCCCAGCTTTCTCCCATCATTGCAGGTTAGTATTGAATTGTTTATTTATTTCCAGGTGCCGCACATATACACAGTTGTGCACGAGTTGATGTCGTATAAGTGGGGGGATGTCTGTATTAAGAAAGCTGGGCATTCAGCTTGCAAACTTCAGCGCAGTGTGAACTCACTGCAAATTATAGTACAGATGCTTTGCAGGGTCTACCCTCCTCTGCTGCCCTCTCCCAATTAACCTCCATCTCCAGGGCTTGCCTCCATGACCTCTATAGCTCTCATGTTTGAACTTTGAAATCTCAAGGTCTGTGAAGTTCCTCAGCACCAGTCCCTTGGCACTTAGGTGTGCAATCTTTTCACATGACACACACAAACATATTTCAATCACATAACTGATTCACATGTATATCAGTGGTACAGCAATGAAGTTTCCACTCTGCCTCCATACCAGAGCATCTATGGGTAATACCAAATACTGTACGATTTCACAGATCTTCACACCCTGGCTGTAAGGGAAGGGAGAGGGTACAGTCAAAACTCCAGAACTTTGCAAATCATTTCAAGAAACATAATTGAGCGCTGAATTAGTCAGACTCACGTTGAAGCTGTCCAGTTATTAACATTCTAATCATGCTGTTCTTTTGTGACTTTTATTCAACCACTGCTGAGGTATTCTGCCTGGCTGCCTATTCTTTCAGATCTTCTCACAGCACAGATGTTCCCAACAGGGCTGACCTGAAATGAACACTTTGCCCTTTGTGAAAAGCATCCCCACAACTTCAACATTTTTTTTCCACAGGGTTGCTATGTCTAATGTTACCCCCCCCCCCCATTCCAACAAATTAGTGCTCAAGGCAGAATCTCATAATTAGGAATAGAGGAGGAATTTGATTCAGTGTGCATTTAAAGGGGAACTTATCAAGGTTCTGGAAACCAAGCTTTAAGAGGAACATCTGAGGGAGTTGGTTATGCTTAGCCTGGAAAAGAGGAGACAGAGAGGAGGCACTCAAATGTCTAAAGGACTGCCACATGGGGGGTGGAGCAAGCTTGTTTTCTCCTGCTCTAGAGGGTAGGAGCTGAACAAATGGATTCAGGTTACAAGAAGGAGATTATGACAAAACATTAGGAAGTACATTCTGATGGTAAGAGCTGTCTGACCGTGGACTCCCTCAGAAGGTGGTGAACTCCCATTCCTTGAAGGTTTTTAAGCTGAGGTTGGACAGCCATCTGTCATGGATGCTTTAGCTGAGATTCCTGCATTGCAGGGGGTTGGACTAGATAACTCTTGGGGTTCCTTCCAACTCTACAATTCTATGATTCTATGCCACTTGCCAGTCCGAATACAGAAGCTGACTGGACTGTCTCCAGCACCAAGGGCCTTCTGGCGGTCCTCTCACTGCGAGAAGTGAAGCTGCAGGGAACCAGGCTTTCTCGGTAGTGGCACCCACCCTGTGGAATGCCCTCCCATCAGATGTCAAGGAGATGAGTAACTATATCACTGTTAGAAAACATCTGAAGGCAGCCCTGTAGGGAAGCTTTTTAAGGTTTAAGATTTTAATATGTTTTTATGTATGATGGAAGCTGCCCAGAGTGGCTGAGGCAACCTAGTCAGATGGGTGGGATACAATTTTATTTGTTTTTGTTATTTATTTATTTATTTATTTATTTATTTATTTATTTATTTATTTATTGCTGCTGCTGCTACTACTACTACTACTACTACTACTACTACTATTATACTTGCAATGGGGGCACAAAGTAGACTGTGCTTCAGAGGAGGGGAATGGATGGGTAGGCCAGGAGAGAAAAAAACTGAGGCCTCTGCTTCTCTCCTGAAGCAGCCCCCTCACTCAACCCTCTTTCCAGATTAAACAGTCCAGATTCTAAAAATTGAGTATTGAATAGAGAGGGGTGATAAACCATTCCCAGGATACACACACACACACACACACACACACACTCTAAAAACCACTTAGTGCTCCTTTGTTTCCAAAGTGGAGCTATTATGTTCTAAAGCAAAATCGGTACCTGAAAATTACTAAGAGCAATGATTGACACCCCACAGGCTTTGGCAAGTTCAGCACAAGGTGATGTACAGCTTTTGGAAAACATGTTTAAATAACTTCTGGTGGCTTTTGATACATAGGAGAGCAATGGGTATCCTACAGAGAAAGCTGCTGAGGCATGGAGGTTTGTTAATATGATTGGCAGATTTACAGCACTGGAGTTGTCACCGTGCCCAGGAGTAGATGTTGTGTACCTGACAAAGGGTCCTCAGGGGCATGGCATAGTAGTATACTAGGATGGGGAAGGGGAGGGGGAGGAGTATTTCAATATGATGTGGGGGGGAAACATGTTCCTCACCACTGCATTCTTTTGTATACCCAATTCTAAATGACAAAAGAGAACACCTTGCTAAGTAAGGAATCAGATGCTCCCTAATAAATCTTTAAGTACGCAATGTTCATGTCTTACTGGTTAAAATTCAGGATACATACTTAGTTGGCACTTCCCACTGTCTTCTCAAAATGTTGGTTGCCGACCATGGTTCTGTTTAAAGCATAATAGACAAAATATCAATGATGTCAATGATGCCACCAGGTATGCTTCCTAGTGGAGATCGTATCACAGATGGGAAGCCATCACTGAAAAATCCCAATCTCATGTCACCATTCCTTGATGGAGTAAAGGCCATCTATGGGCCCCGTAGGAGGTGGGGTGAGAAGCACATCATAAGGCCCACTCTCCATGGCTTCTCTCATAAAGAAAGACACTGGAGCAGATCTCATACTGCTTTCATTTTTAATTTGTTACCTAATAGGGTCCTTATGTTCTAGTCCTTATGGTTCAGAGCCTCTTGTGTCAGGAGTAGCACACACATCTCATAGAAAGTTGAGTTTTCAGAAGACTCTCATAGAAAGCTGAGGTTGCAGAAGGCTGGATAAGGTTTGAGCAACCCAGCAGATACCAGATTAAGCTAGGGGATGCAGTTCTGGAGTACCTGTTATGAGCAGAGATGGCAATAGCCAGTTGAAGTTCTGGCCATATTGGACTGATTCAAGGTTTTGTTTTCTTCCTCCTCTGACAGAGATCCACAGGCAGGGAGAGCAGCTGGAGGCAGTGGACACTTTCAGGGCCACCCAAGTGATCTGTTCATCCCTGCTGGGAGTGGTTGAGTGAATTGTAGATGTTTCCCCCACAACTCCTTCAGCCAGAGGCAGCTGAGCCGGTCCCAGTGGATGTGTTTGTTGGAAGATGGGAGGAGGATGTGGCCTTGGCCCTTCTTGCTTTCCCACCTCTGCCTTCATGGAAGTCTTTTGATGACTCTGACTTAAGTCAGACATGTCCCTGTCCCTTTCTGGGCTCCCTGGCCTGGACTGCTCTGTGAAATCACCATGCCAGCTGTCCTGAGCGGAACAGTTCTCTGGGGCTTCCCCTCCACTCTCTAACATCATCCCACTAGTGCTGCAGCCTGGCTTGCTAGAAGTCTTGGGATGATACAATCATTAATTTGTGTGTGTGCTTGTAATATTTTAAACCAAACTTTCAGAAAGAAAGAAAGAAAGAAAGAAAGAAAGAAAGAAAGAAAGAAAGAAAGAAGCTCAAAGCCATTGGTCTTGCGGAAGATCCTGGAGCTGATTTTTGCCATGAATAATAATGTTTAATTGCTTACCACTTGAAGAATAGACAGTGTGTTTTCACCTGGGAAAACAAACCACCTCATAGCTTTAAACAGGTGCTGCAAAAATCTATCTTCAAAATTGTTTATCAAATTTGGTGGAAGTACAATGGCATGTTTGTGTTACCAACACAGCAGAGAATCCTCAAAGATCTCCAGAGCCTTTACTTACCGTGTGCCTTAGCTATTCATCATGGGGTAGGGAGGAAGGTGATAAATTGTACCAATTAATTAAGGAACACTTGCAGTCCTAATTATTATATGTCCCAGCCAGACCCCACGTCAAACCAATCTATGTCACAGATACACACAATGAGAACTAAGAAGCATTTTGTGTTCCCCATTTCCCTCAATACACTCTGCTGTCTGGTTTTTCTAATGAAAGAAAAAGAGAGAACAGTAGACAGTAGCAGTCAGTAGGGTAGCAGAGGTGCGACGGCATTATCTTGTCTGGTTATTTTCTCCCTGCGAACTGCCGGGTCATGGGGTCTTGGCACACAACAAATCACAAGTGGGAAAGTGTTGATTGTCACAGTAACAATGAATGTTACCAAATTCATTATTCTAGGTTAGCATAATGCCTTGTGTGTCCCTCTCCTTAGCTGCTAGTAACAGTGGATGCCTGTTCAGGAAAATGCAAGTTTCAGCTCTCAGTCTGACCACATCAGGGGGTGGTTGCCAGGATATAGAGATCACATCTATATAACAGCTTACCAATGTAAGGCATGTCTGTTGCTGTTGGTTTTGTTGGAGATTTGCTGTGCTTAGGATTTGTTTTGATGTGTATCTAATTTCTGCAACTTGCACTATACTGACAAAAATAGTCATTGTATCAGTGACAGGATCTATTCTGCACATGTGGGTACAAGGCTCCTTTCTTTCTGCGTAACAGGAAAGGTGTACATCCTCTGTTTCTAGCTGTACTATGCAGAAATCCTCACTTGCCGGTGGACGCAGACATGTCTTGACATGACTGGCAATGACAATATTGATGCCCTACTTCTGCCTCGCTCCTTGACCTTTCCATGTCAAGTGAGATTTCTCAGGATTGCTCCACGTGGAGGTGTGAGGTGACTAGAATTATGTGCACTTGCTGTGGGGAGGGACATCTGGAGAAGACAGGGGAGCCGCATCTCTCTTGGACTCTACAATAATAACATCCCATGGAAAATATTGAAACACACAGCCTTAAATTACCACATGTTCTCCCTTTTGAGGCAAGAGCAGCAACTAGCTTCCAGGTGAAAATTGAATTAGTAACTTTATTCAGACTAGAGGCTCCTTCGGTAACATCATTATAGCTGACATGTTTCACTTCTCATTTCTTCTAGTTGCCTAGATGGAAACAGTTTGGGGTTACAATTCTGGAGTTAGATGTGCACTTTTAGGACTATAGTACAAGTCTTTCATTTGTCATTCTTCATCCCAAGTTCTGAATATTTAATGGTTACATTCAGGAACCGGATGACTGCCTCGGAATGAATAATTAAACCTCATTTAAAAATAACTGTCTTTAGGGAATGGGTGTCTCAGAGAACTAAACAATTTCTATTCCTGTTCTGAACATTATTTCCATGTAATTTCCTGACCTGAATTGCAGCACCTTCAGATACGTTTATACCTTGGCAAGAGAGGTAAGTACGAAATGTGTGGTGGCAAACTATATTGGACCAGATATGTACTGGGGATGATGCGCTGGGGAGAATATTCTTAAACTTTTTTGTGTGGAAAAGGATGGCCATCGGCACATAGAGATGGCAGCTCTTTCGAGGCATTATCGCTCGACGGATTTTCAGCATTTCCCCTAGAGCTTTCATTCAATTAGATTTCTAATTTATTAGGCAAGACCGCTGGGAAAGGATTGTTTCGAATCAATGTGCTCCCTGGTTGTCCTTGCTTTCCATTCCAGCCTTCCACAGTGAGCCAAAACTGATCTTTAAGTGCATTACAAGTTAACCAAATAAAGAACAAGTTAAGGACATGCAAACAAACAAGGAAAAGATCCTTCCGAGATTGCCTTTTGACATTACAGTGACAAAGCCTGATTTACTGTGTCTAATTCACCACTGTAGATGTTATGGGATACCCACATGAATTATTAACAGCACTTCTTGCTCCTGGCCAGGTGATTGTTTCTTAGTGGGAAGGAGGAAATGTTGGTTTCCACTTCCCAAGTCATCTTGGTTTTGCAGGTGTTCACCCACAGTCCATCTGAACCTGTTTCCACAGAAATCTATGATAGATGATAGATATATGATAGATAGATGATAGATAGATAGATAGATAGATAGATAGATAGATAGATAGATAGATGAGAGATAGATGAGAGATAGATGATAGATGGATGGATAGAGAGATATAGACACAATACCCATTGAAATACCTATTTTAAAATGTAGCTTTCTCTCAAAGCATGTGTCTTAAAAGAACATTTTAATAAACGGCGAAAAGCTGCACTGTAACATTCACAGAAATGTAAAAGAACATTGAATAGCTAGGTTCTAATCTGTGCATTAGTCTGAACCTGAATTCCTCATTCATCCCTACCTGTTGCATGTGAAAACTGATCCTGTATCTTCCATCAAACCCTCTATTCTTTGGCTGAAGGTGAATGATCTCAGCCTTCGCGTCTGTCCACTTACATTCTACTAAATCTGCAAACGATGTGACCATTAATACACAAAGATGCTGAGTTTTGGGGTGCAGTAATACACACACATATATCGGGCAAATGATATATGTATCCTGTATTCAATGAGAAGCCAGCAAATTAAACCACTTTTGTTAACAGTGAGCAGGCTCAAAAGAGACTGTTGGATATAGCAGGAGGTGGCAGCTCTGCATATCATGCGAAGATGTAAGGAAGAAATTGTTGACCACCTACGAGGAGCAGAGGAGAGACGAAAGCTGGGTACAGCAAACACACACACACACACAGAAAAAACCCCACCCCATACTGGAATGCTTGTGTCTAATCTAAACATCTTGGTGCTTTGGGGGAAAGAAAGGACTGAATGGTAAATCTCTCTATTCAGGTGCTTGTATTTGGGTACTAGTATTAATGACAGTACCTGAAAAGTGTCTTCCTCCCTGGTGGCAAGAAATCTATGAATCAGGGCTAGCGTTCCTAACATTTCTTTAATGGTGTTAATGAAGTGCTTTCTATCACTCACTTCCTCCTCTATTTTTCATTGCTGTGTATTATTTAGCATTTTAGATTATGTGCATGGCCGCAAGTCTCTATTGTGAAGATTGGCAGAATCTGTATGATGACAATTATCAAGTGCAACTGTAATCCAGATGGAAAACATCAAAAGTGATACATTGAAATGAGAAGGCCTTGTACAAATGCACACACAAAAAGACACTATAATGTTCCCATCTGTGAAAGAAAAACATGATGTGACTAAATGTTTCAACCTAACTGCCATTGTCTGTTTGGGGCCTGAGAATAAAAACAGCCTTGGTTGTGCAATCAGAGCATTAACAAAAGGTTGAAAGTATGAGACGATTCCCTTACAAATCACAACTATCATCCACAACTCCTTTAAAAATAACAAAAATCAAAAACTGGCATTAAAATGTATACAATTTATAATTCAAAATTAAATTTCTTTTCTTTTACAATTGCATTTGAGAAATAGTAGCTTGCTTCCAAAGGACGCGGGTGGCGCTGTGGTCTAAGCCACTGAGCCTAGGGCCTGCCGATCGGAAGGTTGGTGGTTCGAATCCCCGCGACAGAGTGAGCTCCCTTTGCTCAGTCCCAGCTCCTGCCAATCTAGCAGTTCGAAAGCACGCCAGTGCAAGTAGATAAATAGGTACTGTTCCGGTGGGAAGGTAAGTGGCTTTTCCGTGCATTGCTCTGGTTTTGCCAGAAGCAGCTTAGTCATGCTGGCCACATGACCCGGAAGAACTGTCTGTGGACAAACGTCGGCTCCCTTGGCCAGTAAAGCAAGATGAGCGCTGCAACCCCAAAGTTGCTCACAACTGGACTTAATTGTCAGGGCTCCTTTACCTTTTTTTAGCTTGTTTCCAAAGCTCAGAGAGAAAAGGCTTTTGCTAATGGTACCCAGAGATCACTTGTTTTGAACTCCCCCCCCCAAAAAAAAAACCTAGTTCAAGAGGACCTTGCAAAGTGGTGGTTGGGGAACGCAAATAGCAGAAAGTGGTAAGCTTCGCTCTCAGTCAAAACTTTGGAAGTTATTTTTAATTCCAAAATGTGGCAGAATTCAGTGTTTTACTGTGACAGATGTTCCATCTGTGCAAGCATTGTAGCTCACTAGATGGAATTATCCCCCTCTTCTCCCCTGCTCTTCTTGGGCTTCTCCTAACCACCCCAGAGCCAATTGAGGGGGTTGGTGCAAGAGGGAGGAAAGCCCTATTGCACAAGTGGAAGTCCTTGCACTTTGAGCCATGGAACGTCTTAGCTGAATCCTGCCCACTGTCTAACCTACCTCACAGGGCTGTTGCAAGGAAAACATGCAGGAAAGGAGAGCCATGAATAAGACCTCTGGGTATAGGGCGATATAATAATAATAATAATAATAATAATAATAATAATGAATGCCTGCTTGAGCTCCTTGGAGAAATGCTGAAATGGCTACTTAGGCCACTCCTCTCCTTAGTTTGGTGTCAAACACCTTGTTTAAGCTTATACTGTAGTATCAAGGGTTCCTTACAACATTTAAAAGGCTAGCAGCATAATACATCCAGAGAATAATTTGTAAAAAACTTAAGATGTTAGTAACCAGCTATACTGCATTGTCCTATGGGTTATGTATCGAGTTTGCTTTTTTTCAATGTCTTTGGAATGATGTTTGCTAATGCTACCCCAAATTGTGAAGTTTCACAAGATCAGAGGATACCAGAGTTAGTCCAGTGAGGATTGGGAATAATGCAGACAGTCAACAGAAAGTTGGAAGGGTGGGGGATTGAAAAGCAGGAGGGAAGGGGAAAGGAATGAGTATCTGGAGCAAGGCATGGCTGGATAGATTCCTGAACAGGAGCACTGCACACCATAATATTTCATTGCAGATTTTTTCCTCTCCTCAAGAACATTTAACAAACCACTTATGCCCTTCTCCAACTGCACTGTGCCATTTCAACACCCACAAAGCAGTTTGGAGGCCATTTTGAGAGGTTCGTAATAAAACACCTGATCAAAAATGGTGTCTGGAAATTATCCATGTTGTTTGTGAATGGCGAAATGGGAGTTGGGCATTTTGTTGAATATTCTCAGGAAGGGGAGGTGAAATTCTCCACCAGTTTTCCCTCAGAAAATCCTGTTAAGAGATTTTGACTTGCTTTAATGATAAATGAAACTCTACAATTAGAGATGGCAGGATTAGAGGAGAAACCTGTTGCTTCCTTCAACTATGTTTTAATAGTATTAAACAATGTTAATATTGGAGCTACAATTGATGCCAAAATAAATGCATGGCAAAACTGGAGAGACCATTTGAACAAATATTCTTCTGGGGACGACTGAAATTCTCCAATGGTTCTGGAGGATCTTGAAAAACGAAATGTTCAAAAAATTTGTCAGAAAACTATTTTCTGAGTTTTATCTGAACTTACCTGGTCTATGCTTCACTCTGCAAGTTAGTGTTTCTTCATAATGCTCGATTACAAATATAGTTTCACTTTTTATTTTTTTTTAAACTACTGTATTTTGAAAAACAAATGAAAATCAAAAATTGAGGGGGAAATAAAACTATTTTCTGAAAAATAAACACATATGAAATATAACGTTGGGTTATATATATCCCCACACAATTTCATTTAGGGGTTGTTTGTTTGTTTGTTTAAAAAAACAGATTGCATTTAAAATTTATTATTAGGCCACAGCTGCAGATCCATTTATTCTGCAAAATAGCTCATGGATCCATTGACAGAAATAACAGAGTAATAGAAGCCATCACAATAGCCATTCAGTATTATTTCCAGTATACCATTGTACCTTAATTTGAATAAAATGGGTGTTCTCTTCCATCTTGGACAGTCTTGTGCAAACTGTTGTAATGGTAATATTCTGTTGCCTTAGAGAATTTATCATGTAAAGCTTTCTTCCAATAATGGTATTTTTGTGTGTGTGTGCCCAGTAATGATGTGTTTTTTTAAAAAAAACAAACATCTAGTTTTTCTTTAAGAAGCTCCACAGCTTCTTAAATATTCATCCAGACAGTTCTCAAAAGAAGCTTGCTCATTTTTTTATTTTAGATTTCAGATTCTACTGTTCATTTCATAGCTCATTTTCAGTTGCTTCTTAACTAACCCTTGGTACCATTCTGTAATTTTGATTTTAAAATAATAATAATAAATGGTGAGGAGGAAAAGCTTATTAGAAGCATCCTAACACAGTGTAACCTTCTATGCGTAATATATGCACTCCTGATTTTTAGCTTTGACAACATGGCTGGTGCATGCGGTGCTGTCACAAACATCAGCCCATTTGGTTGGGTGTGGAGTTATGAATGCTCTGCCATTTTCCCTTTGCATATTATATTTTAAATACCAGGCTTTTGTTCCCAGCACACATTTAAGGAACGGATTTATCCTTTCCTGTCACCTGCTACTTCAAGCGCCACAATTTCAGGCTCAAATATGAGACTGTGACTGCTCTCATTTCTTCACCTTTATTTCCACAAAGAACTTAGTTTATCCTGACCTATTTACAATATTCCATTATTCCTTGCAGGCAGGTTGGGCTTGTTTTTTTTCTGGAGGGGGGTGGGATTTCTTTGTGCCTTGCACATCTATAGTTCACTGAGAAAATCTGCATGATATCAAACAATCCAGCAAAAGGGAGGAAACTCCTATTGAGATAAATTTATTAAATATGTTTTCCCCATCAGACATTTCTTTGAAGTTTGCATTGTCCTTTTCTATTTGCATGATAAGAAGCCATCAAGCAAGCACTGCAGGAAATGGGGTCTTGTAAAAGTAATCAAACTGATCTGCCTCTCCCTCCCACTCCCCAAATTATAATTTTAGATTCAGTTCCAAAAGTATAATGAAAGTGCATTGGGGGAGAATGAATAGAATTAGATGAGGAAAAACACAGCAAAAAAAATACAGTGCTTTTGTTATCCCTTGGCTGAAAATAATTGGCTGGGAGAACACATTTGATGAGACAATCCGACAATTAATGTGGGAGATCATGCATCACAGGGAATCACAAAGTGGCGTGCAGCACAATTCTGTGCGTGTTTACTCAGAAGCAAGTACGGCCGAGTTCAGTTAGACTTACTCCCAAGTAAGTGTGCATAGAATGGCAACCGTAGATCCATGAGATGGGACCCAAGATGGTTGCGAGATAGAAGTAACATCCAGTTTGCAGTGACAACAGTAATGGCCTTTTTGGTGGCATTTGTGGGGCCCAGCTTGCAAACACAGTGCATTGCTGGTGCTTCCTGGAGGGAGAGGGGGAGGAGGGGCAAGGCATGGGGAGTGAGGCACTGTGTGTCGAGACTCAGTGCAGCCAAACCAATCCTCTTGCCATTGAGCTGCCTGTACAGCACCAAGAGTCCCATGCTTTGTCCCTCCCCCTCTGGTACATGCCAGCAACACACTGTGTTTGAAAGCAGGAGATCAGTGGTATCCAACCTACATGACCCAACAGGCCCCTAATGAGTGACAGAATTTCTTCAGCCCAGTTTGTGCTCTAATCACTTATCACTCCAATTCCTATGGTGGACGGTCTGGTTGTTGAGTTTTTTTGGGGGAAGGGGGCAAAGTTGTTGAGCTTTCCTGTCAGGGGTCCAGGTTCCCAGCTTGATGACACAGTAGGCATAGATAATTAAAAAGGAGGATTTCTTGCAAAAACAAAATGATAGCTCCAGACGGCTCTAACAAAGCCTCTGGCATCGTTACTCAAGATGACCCTTCTGAAGACTCCTTCCGGCGTTGACAGAAGATAGTGAACTTACGACCCTTATATCTCTCATTTGCTTCCTATCTAGCAGCCCTCCCATTCACTGACTCTTTGGACTTAGTGGATCAGCTCCAACATTTTCCTGTTTTGAGAGGCTGTCTCTGAGTCCGCTCGCACCTGATTGTGCTTCTGGTGAGCTTTCGCTGTGTTCTAGCCTGCTCTCAGCTACTGCCTTATCAGTCTGCCCTTCACGCTCAGGAAGAGCTGAAGTCTGCAGCTGCCAGCTCTCCCCTGCCTGACTAACATCTAAGCCTCTCTGTTCCTGGCTACTTTCTGCAGTTGGCTGCAAGCCTTCACTTGGAGATGGCTCATTCCTGACAGCCCCCCCCCCCAAAAAAAAAGAAATTGGGCATTTTAAGCAAATTTTTGAAGGAAATTGGCAAAACTGACACTGCTGACATTGGTTGCAATGCGTCCGGAGTTCCCCATACATTTAAATGATTTCTGCCTGGACGCTGCTTTCGGGTACAGTATTCTGCGTATGTCTAGGAAATTCCAGATGTATGGCAACCCTTGTAACCAGAGGCAATCCATGAAGAAGCCTATATATGCACCACTCTCCCCACATACTTTTGTGGGGAGAGAAGAATAATGTTGAAACTAGGCTTTTACAAAGCTTTCGCCTGAGGTGCATCTGTCTAACAGATTTAAACCTGGAGGTATTTTCTAGCGTTTTTTTATTTTTTATTTAGCAAAACATTTTTAAACCACCTCATGCATTAGTCCCGGGCAGCATAGAAAGAACCCTGTTCTTCTCTGGGAAATTACGGTATGCTGTGGAAGTTTTGCTCTGGAGTTCAACCTGTGATTTGAGCTATGGAAGAGAAATTAAAACCAGTCTACTCCAGTGATATAATCGTATATTCCTTCCCAGGTATGCTTACAAAGTGAGCTGACTTTTCTATGCACTAGAGAAATGCAATCTGACTTCTTTCATTGAGCAAAGCGGAGCATCCTTATAAAATATGGGCCCTATGTTTAAATTACACACAGAAATTGAAGCTGGAAGTCCCTCGACCAAACCTTTGCAGCTCCTCTCCTCCCCCCAATGTAGTCACTATATAGTGTAGAAGAGGAAAACTTTCACCATGTTGAGGAAGGAGGTAATTATTCCTTGTCAATTAGACTCTCAATCATGGGAGCCATAAACAGCTGCTGGGGCATAACCATCATTCTCAATTGAAATTACAGCACTCTTTCTCCTACTTTTTTCTTTATTTCCACATGCTCACTAAATATTCTGCCATAAAAATATTGCCTTAGCCTTTAAAACTGCTAAATAAAAGTAGAAGAAATGGTATAACCATCTGAAATCATAATCATGGTTATGCAGCACCAGCTGCTTATAGTTCAGTGATTTAGAGTCTAATTGGCAACCTATCATTACCTGCTCCTACATAAAAAGTGTAGGGCTCTTTCCCGATCCTTGGCATGGGCTTCATGTAGTGGGATTAATCTCAGGCAGAGCTTTCCAAACTTTTCATGTTGGTGACACACTTTGTAGACATGCATCATTTTGCAGCACAGTAATTCAGTTTTAATAGCAAACTGGAGGTTAAACTAACCCCTTATAAGAGATACAGACACATACAGTACAGTGGTACCTCGGGTTAAGAACTTAATTCATTCTGGAGGTCCATTCTTAACCTGAAACTGTTCTTAACCTGAAGCACCACTTTAGCTAATGGGGCCTCCTGCTGCTGCTGCGCCGCCGGAGCACAATTTCTGTTCTCATCCTGAAGCAAAGTTCTTAACCCAAGGTACTATTTCTGGGTTAGCGGAGTCTGTAACCTGAAGCGTATGTAACCTGAGGTACCACTGTACTGTTATTTTTTCTGAAAAGGGGGTGGTAGACCAAATAAGTTTGGGAACGTCTGGTCTATGGAAAGGTTCAACACTGAGTGTGAGTACCTCCACTGTCAAAGGCAGTATACCTCTGAATACCAGTTGCTGGGAATTATAAGGGTGCAGAGCGCAGTTGCTCTCAGGTCCTGCTTTGTGGCTTCTCATAGGTATCTGGTTGGCCACTGTGAGAACAGATGCTGGAATAGATGGTCCCATGGCATGATCTCAGAAGTTCTACTTAGAGGGATGTGATGTCCTAGCTGCACCATGGAAAGCAGTGATGGCTGGACACATAAGCAGCATTGTGGAAGAGGGGTGAACTGTCTTCCAGTGGAGGAATGACTACACCTTTCTCTGTGCATAGAGCGAGATGTATTGCGCACCAGATTCACAGCACATATTTAGGATTATTAGCCAACCTGAGCACTAGCCAAACAGATAAGCTTAAATTAGCATCTCTTCAAACAAAAATGGCACAAATTAAAGGAGAAAATGGACGCTCATCATTTCCTCTGGGAGGCATGGCTGCCAGAGTCAAGTTCGTATCCTAATAATGCTGCAGTATGCATCAGCTTTAAAAGCAAACCGACTCTGAGAAGCCTCAGCTACGCTTCAGGAGTCTGCCTACTCTCAGTCTTCTCCATTCCTCAGATGAACTTGCACAATCCTTGATGAACTGCCATCACAGCTGGAGCTGGTTCATCTAGGTGGAACCTCTGGGACTCTGTGAATTAAAAATCATTTGGTGTGTTCAACCTCACAGTATTGAAAACAACTTCGGTGTACAGCTTCAGAGCGTTTTCTAATTTTAACTCGATTGTCTCCCTCGCCTTCCAGGTTGCCATTCCAACTGTAAAGATCGCTTTTGCTTCTGTGACAATAGCACAGCAAACAACAAGGATTCCCCAAATACAAAAAATTAATTACCCATGCAATTTGATAATTGCATAGACATATGTTTGTTTTCACACATTAGTCATGCTCATGTAAACTTTTTAGTCCATAATCCACTGATTATGAAGGAAATTGCCCGGACAAAACTAGAAAATTTACAAGTAATTTCAAATACAAATCTCGGGAAATATTGGAAGGACCTTCAGCTGTCTGATGCTGATATAACAGTCAAATTTGATGCTGTGATTTAAATTGTCTCTATTTGTAGCCAAACCACAGGGCTCCAGGTTGTGGGGCCAGGCAAGATGCCATGGTGCATCCTGTAATATTCACTCTACAGATCCTGTCAAGGTGGAAATGAGGGTGAATAAGTACTCTTCCACTCCCCCATTCTCCCCCCTTTTTTAATGTACCAAATGCATTAACAATATGTCGTTTAGGGTAAAATACATCTAGACATATGGATGTCAGGATAAAATATGTATTTAAATGCATAATCTTGGTACAGCTTTTTTAAAAACAACAACAGCAACCCAGAAATTTATTTGGAAATGGAACAGATTCATGAATGAACATGAAAACTTGTCCGAGGAGAAAAAGACTGATGTCTCCATCGCTATTGCTGGTTTCTGGTGTTTGTGCGGATTGTCGTGTGGCATATTGTTTGATTGCTGACTGAGTGAATACAGTTGGGCGGGGGGTGGGGGGGTACTAGGGCTCACCTTACTATAAGAACAGGCCCAGCCTTAATTCCTCACTTGAGAGCACAACCCAGCCCTCACCTGGTCTGCTTTCGCAAGGGACATGGGTGGCGCTGTGGTCTAAACCACTGAGCCTCTTAGGCTTGCTGATCAGAAGGTTGGCGGTTCGAATCTGCGCGACATGGTGAGCTCCCGCTGCTCTGTCCCAGCTTCTGCCAACCTAGCAGTTCGAAAGCACACCAGTGTGAGTAGATAAATAGGTACTGCCGCAGAGGAAAGGCAAACAGCATTTTTGTGTACTCTAGTTTCTGTCTTGGTGTTCCACTGTGCCAGAAGTGGTTTAGTCATGCTGGCCACGTGACCTGGTAAGCTGTCCGTGGACAAACACCAGATCCCTTGGCCTGAAAGTGAAATGAGCACCACAACCCCATAGTCGCCTTTGACTAGACTTAACTGTCCAGGGCTCCTTTCCCTTTACCTTTTATCTGCATTCCCAGTCAGCAAGTATGCGGAACTGCCCAAACGGCCTCAGCCCAGTATACCTGAAAGAGTGTCTCCACCCCCATCATTCTGCCCGGACGCTGAGATCCAGCGCCAAGGGCCTTCTGGCAGTTCCCTCACTGCGAGAAGTGAGGTTACAGCGAACCAGGCAGAGGGCTTCTCGGTAGTGGCGCCTGCCCTGTGGAACGCCCTCCCATCAGATGTCAAAAAGATAAACAACTACCTGACATTCAGAAGACATCTTAAGGCAGCCCTGTTCAGGGAAGTTTTTAATGTGTGACATCTTAGTGTATTTTTGGTCTTTGTGGAAGCCACCCAGAGTGGCTGGGGAAACCCAGCCAGATGGGTGGGGTATAAATAATAATAATAATAATAATAATAATAATAATAATAATAATTACCGTGCAAGCTTGGAGTATTTTCTTTTTGTTTATCGGCATGGACAAAATGGTTATTTATTTGGATTTAGCTGACAGTTGTGAAACTCCACATCCTCAGAGTACTTTTTTTAGTCCGCGAAAGCTTAGGCTATAGGGAACTGGCTAGTGTGTAAGATATCACAAGACTTATTTTATGAGTCCTTATTTCATGTGTTCCTTTGGGAGGGGGAGACTATATCTGGAATTTCATCAATGCCCTCAAACATTTTGATCCGGCCTTGCCAAAACCTCCCGAAATTCTATTCTTTACTTAAATGAAGTACAATGAGCTCCTGTGATGTCTGGTTTTGGCACTACCAAACACAGACTTTCCTGCACTTTTAATTTTGGTTATCTTAAAATAAATTGAAGCTCTTCCAGTTGTTGTTTTTTAAAAATATCTATATATTCTGATACTCGTTTTACAGTTTGAAAATATTGTGCACCGTCATCAGTTTCTATTGAGAAGGGAAAGCTATGATTAATGTTTTATCATAGATGTAATTGAATTAAATGCAGGGCTTTTTCTTCTCCTCGAGCACAACAAATTACTTATTTTTATTGGCTTTTGCATTTCTTAGTTGATGTGTCCAAAAATGTTAGAATGGAACAGATGTTAATCTCACTGAAAAAATCCCCCATTTATAAGAAAAGATAATTATATCATTTGCACATGATCTTCCTCTGCTGATTCAAAATTTAAACGGAAAGGTTTTGAATTTAAATAAGAGTCTTAACTGAAGAAAGAGCTTTGAATCAGAGTCAGAAAAATACAACACTGATTTTGAATAGCAAGAATGTGATTACAAAGACCCTGTAGAAATATCACCACAAAAAGGAAACAAAAATATGTGAATAGTGCTTGTGTGACTATATTTATTCACTTCTGTGTAACTATATTTAGCGCATACAAGAGAGTCACAATGAAGACAGTCACTAATTGTGATGAAGCAGTGTCATTAAAATATTTATTTTAATTCTATTTATACCATAAATTTAAATGCCATCCAAAGCATATTTAAAGCACATGACCTCCCAAAAGAATAATGGGAACTGTAGTTTCCCCCTCACATAACTACTATTACTAGCACCCTTTACAAGTTACTGTTGGAAGTTCAAGCCCTTCTCACAAGAAGCTGGCAGCAGTCCAGGCACCTGGCTTGAATTCCTGTTGAGCTCCCTGGCTGCATTCCCCAGCAGACGCAGGCAAGGTCTCGACTGGCGATTCTTCTCAGACGTGAGAAGAACACACCCCTCTTTCCTGGCTCCCCCAGGCAGGGGAAAGAGATAGACAGAAACGTATTTACATGCTTCTATTTCTGTCTTTGCAGCGTTACAGAAAACACGACTGCTCTCTCCATACTCCAGCAGTGTTGGGACTAAAACTTCCTGTACATCCTGTACAGCTCATATTACACTCTGAGGTAATTCCGGTGCTGCGCACTGTGAAATGACTGCCCCTCTGTTCCCACAGCAGTCCCAACATTCCCATCATGTTTACACTTCAAGCTAGGACTTTGCAGCTGCATTGCTTCATTATCGTAACAGTTACAGTTCCCATGATTCTTTGGGGGAAGTCATATACTTTAAATGTGCCTTAGATGTCCTTTAAATGTAGACTGTGGATCTGTCCATAATATAGTTACCTGAGTTACACTTTTGTAATTGGGTCGGTGAACCACACTGTGCCTCTTACAGTCTGGTTTCTTTTATATTTACTTGCATAATGCTTTCACTCTGTCTCTGAGGTCTCTACCCAAACTGTTGGAAATCCAGTTAAAATACTTTCCTGCTACTTCATTCTAAAGAGTTTTAGATAAAAATTGTGTACAACTTTTTATTTTTTACTCTTTGAAACCTCAATTCAAAAGCTTATTTTCAATACCTGACCAGTAAAAAAAGAAAAGAAAATATTTCATCCCACTTGCTCTATGTTAATCTTATGCATGTTCTTATGCAGCAACAGTATCCATAGACTCCAGAGCGGCTCTGAAAGCCTATCACCAATTTCACAAAAATGTTCTGCCCTGCTAATGCAGACCCTCCAAGTGCCCCTATCTTTCAGGGGCAGTCCGGGATTTACAGAAGCCACCCCAGTTTCTGATTTTATCTCAGAATGTTCCTCTTCTCCTTAGAACTTCCTTACTTTCATGTGAGAAATGATGGAGGGTATGGTAGGATGTCCCTATTTTCCTCTGAGGAATGTTGGAGGGTTTGTGGTTTTTAAAAAGCAAGTGCATTTTTCAGTACTGAATCAACATCAGAAGCAGCCAATTTCTCCACCTGTTTTCTTTTCCTTGAGACTTCTGCAATCAGTCTTCTGAAGATACAAATCTCTGCTCCTTCCATGCTGAATGCTGCCTCTGTGTGTGTGTGTGTGACTACAGTATGTTAGTTACTATAGTCATTTCAGTATCCTGAACTGGGTACATTTTTCAGACCCGGGACTGTTAATGCTTCCCCCATTTATAAGGTTGTTCAATGTTGTTTTTAAATAGAAGGCAGGCAGTAATTTAATACAACAAGCAAAAGCTATCTGCAAGAAAGATACTGCACCACCCAAGGCCTGGTTTTTCATCATTTGCACAATACTTGTACACAAGAGTTGACTGTGCTAAGTCACGCTGTGCTTTAAATCTTGCAGTCCTGAGGGTCAGCTCCAGAAGCCTTTTCAGAGCTACAGGATTAGTATTTTGCTATTTATCACCTGGATGGCTTAAGCTACCAGAATACTAATATACTGCCTTTTAGGCCCAGTTTAATAGATAGTCATATAGTCAACGCGACAACAATGACATGGGAATATGGGCCTGCCAACCAGGATCAACACGGCAAAAATGCAGCAGTTCCCGTGTAGCAAATCACCAGGCTAATATATAGCAAGCCACAATAGAATGTTCAAGACTGTTTAGAAGCTTAGCCCCACTCCACTGAACCCAGTTGCAGAGGATGTAAACTTTCAGGAAGAAATAACTTAATTGCTCCCAATGGGAGTCGCTGGAGAATCTTAATATGAGTAAGATGGGTCTGCTGGAGACATGGTCAAGTTACGGCAAGCAATCTTTTTGCATGAAGAAGAATAGACAATAAAATAACAGTAATCATCATGAACAAATGTATTCATCATGAATAAAAATAGTAATAATCATGAACATGCTTCTTTATAATCCCCCCACATACCAATGGACCACTGATTAAATAAAAGCCTTCCTGGAAGTATTCAGAAACGCCAGCTTGTGCAGAATTCAGTATCCAGAAGGATGAGAGCATGGAATCGATCAATAGGACATGGAGGGCTCCAGTAGGGGGAAATAATGGGTTCACCAACTTGTGGAAGCAAAGAGCTTTCCGTTAAGGGAAAGTCACGATTCTCTACAACCGTAAGGAGCTCCCAGAATTTGATCCCCTCCCTCTGCGTCAGGGGTGCCAACTTGAATAGAATATTGGGGGGCCCAGGTAAGCCCTGCCCTGCACAAATCAATCACATGACATGGTGTGCACACACCATTTGAATGGCAATGCCCATGAACTTTGGGAGGACCTGGCCCCCTCAAATATTTTACTGGGAAGGCTGAAGACCCCTCGAACCCTAGGACTTGGCTCCTATTCTCTGCCTACCCTGGGGAAGGATGGTAAGTATTTCACTCCAGTTCCGGGAACCTTTCCCCACTTTCTATCATGACTCAATTAGACAGTTGTTTCCCGTAAATGTTAGTCAATATTTCCATTTTCTTTTTCTTTTCCCTACATTTGCTCCATGGGGATAATACAGTGGCTTTGCTGACATACTCTTCTAAAGATACAGATGTAAAACTTCATACGGCCTTAAATATTTTAGAGAGTTTTTAACGTTAACAATAAAAACAAAATCCATATGTTTTCTACATGAGGTACCCTAGCTTGGTTTTATTGCCTTACTGGTGTGAATTCTAAGGCACTAGTTACTATGGAAACACCACAAGAGTCATGTATTATTTGGCTTTGCAGACATGACACTGTGGACTGGATTTGCTTCTCTGCCCCATCGAGGGAGTGAAACTGATGGCTCCAAACCAGGAGACCTGTCTCATTATTATTCTTAAGTAAAGTTAGTCTCTGGTTTAAAAATAACAATGAAACAATACAGCAAAACCAAAACATCAGTAAAGGAAAGAGGACAGAGCTAGGTGGGCAGATATACCAACCAGTTTAGAAAAGAAGATTAAAGAGAAGTTGAACAGATGCTAGAAATAATTTGTTGAAATAAAATGGTCTTTATTTCTGCACAACACATTCAGAGTAGTAGAACTGGTCTTTATTTCTGCACAACACATTCAGGGGCAACTGCAAATATATCCTTGTGAAGATGGGTGAGAATAAGAGCTATCCAGTTATGTTATAGGGTTGTTCCTTCCACCCATTTTACTGTACTTCACATTGACATGAAACAGCTGAGTGAGAGCATCTGGAGAATAAGGACGAGGTCTCATCAATGTGTGAAGGACACCACCAGTTCTAGATCCTCTTCTTTTCATAGGATTGCCATATTTCAAAAAGTTAAATTTCTGACACCCGCTTGTCAGGAAGTTGTCAGGAAGTTGTTGAGCTTTTAAGGGAACAAACGTCATTTTTACACCCCCAAACCAGGACATGTCAGGAGTTTTCCTGACGAATGGCAAGCCTAGCTTTTCATCAAATCCAGGTAATGCAATGGAAGTGTCAAATGGGTGTCTGTGAGCAGGTAGTTCAATAGCACAAGGGAGTGGTTTTCAACCAGCGCTAGACAACATTGCTTTAGGAGTTCTCCTTGATCAATCTTTGTGATTGGAAGCACAACTTGCTTCTGTAACACTGTGTGCCTTTTACCATCTTTTGCCAGCTGTGTCTTTACTAGGACAAATATAGTCTTGCCCCAGTTATGAATGATCTGGTAACCTCCAAGTTAGACTACTGTCATACTGAGAGGAGCCAGCGTGCTTTGTTTAAAGAAATGTAATTCTTCCTAAATTAACAGGGGTTATAGAATAGATTTATTGTCTTGCCACTGGGAAGAAAAATGGGATTCAAAAGTTTCCTGTAATTCATAAGTCAAGTTCCTCTCCAAAGCTGCTTCACAAATTAATTGCAGGAGGGAAAGTGATTGTATATTTGTTAAAGATGTGTTATTGCAAGAATCTTTAAATGCTTCCAACACTCACTGGACAGCTACTCACAAGAGACTCAAGTTATAAAACTAATTATCCATTCAGACTGTACAATGGAAAATGGATGTGCTTTACTTTAGCTTCTGGTAAGCAGGTCATTTTTTTAAAAAAAATAAATGCTTCAAGGCATATTCTATCTGCTTATGGATCCTGTGATTTGATTAAAAAATTACATCATCACTTTTTGGATGTTCATAACATGCTTCTTTAGAGATGCTGAAAGCATTTCAAAAGACTGGAATAAAAATGCAAAAAACAAAAACCACAATGAAAATCTTGGTATATATGTAGGATTAGTAATTAGTAACAGCCAAGTAACTTTTAAATTCCTGTCCCCTTTTATATAACTATTTCTTAAATATTGGTTCAACACTTACAAAATAGAGTTTTCAGCTTCAACGTGTCCTTCCATATCCTTTAGTTTGGCCAAAAGGCAGGATCACAAATTGCACTTTGGCAAGACAACATGGGAAAAGACTCAAGAGACAGGGTAACCATGGAAATATAATATTTATTCTAATATAACAATAGATTTGTCAAACAATAACCAATGTATGTAATGGCTGATGGGTTTGAATTGACACATATGACAGATGCATCCCTCCACTCTCCTGGCAGGTATTGGAAGAAAATTATCACTCCCTACTAAATGAGCCTTGGGTTTGTGAACCCAACAAGATGCACACATCAGAGTTCACCAAGGTGCACACTTTCTCCAGAGTTCACCAAGGTGCACACATCCCCAAGGTGACTCAAGCATACTCTTAAACCCCACAATGCCTCAGGGTGCCTGTCAATTAAGTTCTTAAATTTCCTTTTGTGCCCACACTCAATGCTAAACACACCAAATAAGAACATACATCAAGAGCAAATCAAATAACCCTATGGTGTGGAGCAGGCAAAAAAGAATAGTTCCAAGGGCCAATCCATTACTAATAATAATAATAATAATAATAATAATAATAATAATAATAATAAATTTAATTTATATCCCGCCCTCCCCAGCCGAAGCCGGGCTCAGGGCGGCTAACAACAATCAAATAATCCCACATTTTAAAAACATTCCATTATAAAAATTAATTAAAATCAAATTGATGGCAACCGTTAAGCAAAATTCTGTGCAGATTGCCAGAGGAGGGGGTCAGGCTGCGCCCTGACCAAAGGCCTGGTGGAGCAGCTCTGTCTTGCAGGCTCTGCGGAAAGATGTCAGGTCCCGCAGGGCCCTAGTTTCTTGTGACAGAGCGTACTGCCCCTCAAATTCCTACTTAGCCCCCAGAAAAGGCAAGTAGCAAAAAGCCAACACTGTAGAGAGAGGGAGGAAGGAGGGTGCTGCAAAAGAGAATGAGGTGGAGAGGGTGGAGCAGACTTAAAAAGCAGCCTGACTGTTACCTTCCTATTGAACATTCCTGCCCATACAAAAAAAATTCCTTCCAGTAGCATCTTAAAGACCAACTAAGTTAGTTCTTGGTATGAGCTTTCGTGTGCATGCACAGAAGTTTCCAGACCCTTCTATATAGTGAGAAGGTGGGGAGGGGTATTACTCAGAAGGGTGGTGGGAATGGGTGATTGGCAGATAGCTGTGATGAGCCTGTTGACGACTCTTAACGACTGCAATAGGTCTTACAGGAAAAAGCAAGGGGTGAGAAGGTGAAAAATGGCTTTGTCATGTATAATGAGATAAGAATCCAATGTCTTTATTCAGACCAGGTCTCTCCATGGTTTTAAGTTTGGTGATAAGTTGCAATTTTTTTTGTTTTGACTATGGCAGACCAACACGGCTACCTATCTATTCCTGCCCATGTGATCCTCAAGTCCCCCTTCCCGTGGAAGAAACCAGCTCTGGCCTTTGCCCAAGAAAGAGGAGAATCCACCCCTGCTAAAGTGTGGCGAATCCACCCCTGCTAAAGTGCAGGACCAGGGCATTCTAGAGTTTTATTATCATTTAATTATTCGGTGCTTTTTTTCTGGAGGCACTCAAAGGTATGCAGCACTGGCACCATTATTATTACTATTACTATTATTAATTTTACAAATGTTAAGTGTGGCACGTACTGTAACAAGTTCATGGTGACTACCAACACCATTCCCCCCCCCCTCACTAAAAAACCCACTGATTATAATGCCTATAACCATGTAGGTTAGTGTAGGTGGGTGGGAGATTCTAAGTGGAAACATGAAGAATCCAAATTGCATTCAGGAATCCTGTGTAATCAGGATTTCGAATAGCTACCATTATATTTCCCCCCTCATTTCCATAAGGTTGAGGTGGAGCAGATGGGGCTGGGGCATGCATATATACTTTTGGAGGCTGGGCTAACATACCTAGCCCCACACCCCTTTACACAACTCTCATGACTTCTTTTGAATGCCCAATTTGCGGCTGAGTAAAGGATTCAATTTGTGGCTGAGTAAAGGGACGTGGGTGTCACTGTGGTCTAAACCACTGAGCCTAGGGCTTGCCGATCGGAAGGTCGGCAGTTTGAATCTATGCGACGGGGTGAAATCCCGTTGCTCAGTCCCAGCTCCTGCCAACCTAGTGGTTCATAAACACGTCAAAGTGCAACTATGTACCGCTCTGGCGGGAAGGTAAATGGATTTTCTGTGCGCTGCTCTGGTTTTGCCAGGAACGGCGTAGTCATGCTGGCCACATGACCTGGAAAAACTGTCTGCGGACAAATGCCAGCTCCCTCGGCCAGTAAGGCGAGATGAGCGCCGCAACGCCAGAGTCGTTCGTGACAGGACTTAACAGTCAGGGGTCCTTTACCTTTGCCTTTTTAAAGGATTCAAATAAGTGATTCCACATCCAAACTCAAACAGCCTAGCAGCTGTTAAGGATTTAGACAAAGAAGCTGAACAACTGATAGGGTAACATAGAGCAGTTTTCACAAATTGAATTCATGTTTGACAGTTATGCGATAAAGTGGGGGGCGGGGGAAATGTTTTTCCCATCTTCTCCAAGGGGTCCTATCCTATTTCTTGATTTTCCCAAGTTATACTAAAACAGTATGCAATACTCTTCGACTTCCTTTCCCCCCTTGAATTCTTCTGGCTATTAATAGTCTCTAAGCTATGGAGAAAGCTATCCCTCTTGCTATAGACTAATGCGTTATTGCCTGGAGCATTAGTTTAATTATTTAGGGCCCAAGCATTTAAGACATAATTGTTTTCTTCTGATCCTTGAGCGGCACGATGTTCCTTTCGTCACTCCCTCCCCCTACCCTTTTATTTCTTTGCTTTGCTTACTCATTTCCGTTCAGAATCCAAATTGCTCCATGACTTTAGCAGCACACAGAACTCAGCCCAGAAAGTAGGTAGATAAATGTTTCCAAGATTTCACTGCTTCTCCTTCAGTATTGACAAAGCATGAACAGGACTTGAAAGACAAGTTATCCGCTAAGAAAGTGGAAAGAAATATGTCAATTTTGGAGGGAGCAGATCTTTTAAAAAAACCCTTTATTTGCGCTTTCAGCAAGGTCTCTTGGCCATTTTAATCAAATAATATGCTTTTAATTGACATGATAGGTGTCAGATCAAGAGGAAATAGCTGGTATACATCATGTCTGAGATCCTTTCAGACTGTGCTTTAAAAGGTAAAGGGACCCCTGACCATTAGGTCCAGTTGTGGCTGACTCTGGGGTTGCGGCGCTCATCTCGCTTTATTGGCTGAGGGAGCTGGCATACAGCTTCCGGATCATGTGGCCAGCATGACTAAGCCGCTTCTGGCGAACCAGAGCAGCCCACGGAAACGCCGTTTACCTTTCCGGTGGAGTGGTACCTATTTATCTACTTGCACTTTGACGTGCTTTCGAACTGCTAGGTTGGCAGGAGCAGGGACCGAACCAAGGGAGCTCACCCCGTCATGGGGATTCGAACCGCCGACCTTCTGATCGGCAAGTCCTAGGCTCTGTGGTTTAACCCACAGTTCCACCCGCGTCCCTCAGACTGTGCTTTACTTCAATTCAAAAATGTTAAATCCTCCCTAATCATTAGTTTGACCACATTCTACCTTCTACTAAGACCTAAGCCAAAGGTAATTATTTTTCTCTGCATTTTTAATAATGTTTAATTTTTTGTTGTTGAATGTTTGGTATTAAGATTTTGTGGAATCTGTTGTTTCAAGGGAAAGAAATCCATCAGTTTTTGATGCTGGAAAGCAAGTGTTCATGAAAATGATTTAAGTCATTGCTTTACTCATGCTTTAGTAATCATCAAGAATATATAAAAACTAGTTAACTGGTTTCTCAGCATAAGCTATTCACAAGATTGTTTTGATGATGAAATTGGGATGCGGAGAACCATTTGTCCCGCCTTGAGCTCCTTGGAGGAAAGACAGAATATCAAAGTAGTAAATAAAATAATAAAATAAAATAAAATACACCTTAGAAGGTGAAGTTTCAGAGCAGAGAGGCAGGTGGCAGTAAAGAGTTGAACCCATTCCCCATGGCCACTGCTTCTCTCCTACAAATAATCTTCAAAAATGTGGGGAGGCCAACCAAATGTGTGAAAAATATGCAGCTGGGCCCTCAGTTGGGCCAGTGTACTCCTTATGGGCTCAATATGCAGAAATCTCTTCTGTTCATATGTGCTCATTCCAGTTGCTACTAGGTAAAAAAAGGTACAGGACCCCTGGACAGTTAAGTCCAGTCAAAGGTGACTATGGGGTGCGGTGCTCATCTCGCTTTCAGGCTGAGGGAGCTGGCATTTGTCCACAAACAGCTTTCCGGGTCATGTTGCCAGCATGACTAAACAGCTTCTGGTGCAACGGGACACCGTGATGGAAAACAGAGCGCACAGAAACACCATTTACCTTTTCATCGCAGCAGTACCTATTTATCCACTCACACTGGTGTGCTTTCAAACTGCTAGGTTGGCAGAAGCTGGGACAGAGCAGCAGGAGCTCACCCTGCCGCGGGGATTCAAACCGCTGACCTTCTGACTGGCAAGCCCAAGAGGCTCAGTGGTTTAGACCACAGTCCCACCCGCGTCATTTATCTTTAGGTAAAGATAAAGGGTCCCCCTGACCGTTAGGTCCAGTCTGGGGTTGCAGTGCTCGTCTTGCTTTATTGTCCGAGGGAGCCGGCATACAGCTTCCAGGTCATGTGGCTAAGCCGCTTCTGGCGAACCAGAGCAGCGCACGGAAACACCGTTTACCTTCCTGCCAGAGTGGTACCTATTTATCAACTTGCACTTTGATGTTCTTTCAAACTGCTAGGTTGGCAGGAGCAGGGACCAAGCAATGGGAGCTCACCCCATCGCAGGGATTCAAACTGCTGACCTTCTGATCGGCAAGTCCTAGGCTCTGTGGTTTAAACCACAGCGCCACCCACGTCCCTCCTTTACCTGTAGTTGCTACTATATCAATGTGTAACCAGTCACTCCCAGCTTCACTCCCTGCTGGCATTTTTCAGTTATCCCAGATATTCTTACCAAGCAAAGCAGATGTCGTGGGTTGGAGATACTATGCAAGGGTAATGGGTGAAAGGGGAAATAGAAACAACCAGAAAGCTGGCACTCACACCACCTTGCTAGAATACTGAATGGCAGCTCACCTCCTTTCCAGACCAGTCCTTTTTGCAGAGTTTGGACCCCCTGTTCATTTTTTTGGGGGGGTGTCTTCTTCTTCCTTGCTTTATCAATGTCTTCCCCCTTACTTCTCAATGAGCGAGGAAGAGGGGCATTAAACTAAACCGTTTAATGTTGTCTGACAGTTGATGCAGTGGCTTAAAAGCGTCTCCAGAACTCATAGCAACTGCCTTGGAAAAATGAGGATTAAAATGTGAAAGCATCCTTCAGGGAAGTTCCTGTAACAAACAACACCTCATTATCCCCTGCCTGACCCCAGGCTCTTTTGGAAGTTGCTGCAAAACTGTTGGCTTCCTCTGTGCCTGCTATACTAATACCTTCAATTGACTTGGGAAGGAAGAGAGAGAGAGAGAATAGGGTCCTTGTAAACTCAAGATTCTCCTTTCAGCCCCTGGTGGATTTTATAAACACTTGCAAATGCCATTTTCTCCTATGATGGTCAGTTGGGATTCTTTTGCTTTGTATACTCGGATGCCTGTTCATGCTGTTGCAGGTTTCAGCTGGGCTTACCCAGAGCCTGCCGGAATGTTAAGTTTCTATTCAACATGCTATACTGGGAGTTATTGTACTTGCCAATTAGAGCTTGAGAAATCTCATTAAACTGAAATGATTTTTCAAATAAACCATATTTAAAACTTCTGTGTCCATGAATATTTTCATTCTACTTACTTTCAGGGTGTTTCAGAATTGCTTTATATGTGATAAATTACGCTGAAACTGAAATTAGAGCTCTTGGTTCAAGTTCTGATTTTATTTTATATATATAAAAAGTCCTCAAAGCAGATTTATGGCATCTAATGTAACACTTTGGTTTTTCATATATGGCATCCATGAAAATGACTTTATCGACTCCTCCTGAAGGAGTGTCTCCACCCTCATCATTCAGCCCAGACACTGAAGTCCAGCTCTGAGGACCTTCTGGCGGTTCCCTCACTGCAAGAAGTGAGGTTACAGGGAACCAGGCAGAGGGCCTTCTCGGTAGTGGCTCCCGTCCTTCTGTGGAACACCCTCCCATCAGATGTCAAGCAAATAAACAACTATCTGACTTTTAGAAGACATGTAACATGCCAGGTTACTTCAACCCAGGCCAATATACTTCCATCTTTCTGAACAGTGTATGTACACATTGGCCAACCAGATGTCTGCTGGAAACTTGCAAGCAGGACCTGGGTGCAAGACCACTTTCCCTACCTGTTTTGGGAACATCTCCCCAAAATACCAAGTCTTTGGGCTTTTCTTTGATTTTTACAGCAGTTTTACAGCAGTTTTCTTAATAAAAGTGCCCTATTTGCCATGTCTGGGTTTTACTGGACACCATTTTGACAGCCCGATTTCCTGGACTTTATGGCAGCCCCAATTCAGGAGCATACTGCTTTTCACTGTGGAGTAGAACATAAACATACAGTAAGTGGTGCTTCAAAAGAGGTTTAAGGGTGACACCAGTGCAAGTATTCATAAGGAGCTATAGCACCATGAACACATCTTTGAGCATCTATATTTAGACATCCTCAATTGCATCTAGAAATCTAACACAAAGCATTATTTTTACAGGTGTTGAGTGCTTTCAGCTCCTGAAGGCACATAATAACTCACTGTCAGAAAGTGCATTCAGTACATTTCCTGAATTATAGTTCAGGTATTTTCTACATATCTAGTTGCCTTTCTTTCAATCTGTCATGTATCTTTCTCCTCCTGCCTTGTTAATAATAACTTCATAAATCTCCAGTTATATTTACTGTTATCTTAAGGTAAATTTTGTAACACATCTAAAAATGCTTACAAACTCAAGGTGGAGTTCACATATTCTGAAGAAGAAGAAGAAGAAGAAGAAGAAGAGGAGGAGGAGGAGGAGGAGGAGTTTGGATCTGATATTCTGCTTTATCATTACCCTAAGGAGTCTCAAAGCAGCTAACAATCTCTTTTCGCTTCCTCCCCCACAACAAACACTCTGTGAGGTGAGTGAGGCTGAGAGACTTCAGAGAAATGTGACTGGCCCAAGGTCACCCAGCAGCTGCGTGTGGAGGAGCCGGGAAGCGAACCTGGTTCACCAGATTACAAGCCCACCACTCTTAACCACTACACCACACTGGCAGCGTAATCCGACGCATGTTTACTTTAAAAAGATGTCGCACTGTTTTCAGTGGGTCTTGTCAGGTAAGCATGATTAGGGTACAAAAGTAAGAAGGGGACTTACTTCTGAATAGATGTCTTATAGAATTGCACTGTTTAGACAAACCCCTACAAGAACACTATGCAACAGAATGAAAGAACAACCCCATCTCCCTTCCCCCTTTTTCTCCCCTCTTTCTCCCCCAGTCGCAAGATGTCTATGACAAACGTATCTCTCACTACACATAAACGAACAGTGAAAAGACTCTATGAACTGAAAGTGCAGACAAAAGATGCACTTCCCCCATTTGATTATTTGTTTTGTAGCACAATGAAATCTTTAATAAAAATGGATTTAAAAAGGAGAAGAATTGAACTGTTTAGAGCCAGGTGTTTCAAAGTCCTGCTGTGGGGCAGGTCTCCTCAGTTTGATGGAGCAATGCATGCAGCTACCTCTTCAAGTTCTTCCTGACCTGCAGCAATGTTGGGAGTTTTATATAATTGTTCTTTTAAAAATGCATTTTTTTCTGGTTATAAAAAGTTCTGGGCAACTGCTGGATAGTGGACACCAGCTGTGAAGTGTCTGCTGCAGTCTGAAGCAAAGTCAAATATTATAAAATCAGCCTTGTTAATAAGTTATTAAAGTGACCTCTGCTAAATCCATTTGAATGTTTGTCTTTCACTTGGAGCGTGAGATGTTCCTTATTGCCAATCTCTTTGTACAGCAGGCAGATCTTAAGAATGTGCTTCCACTGTGAGGATGGTTCAATATATAATAATCATAGCAACAGGAGGCTGTGACTTTTAATAGGAAGTGGCCAATAAAAGCCACCAGATCAATGGGTGTTGGTTGAGAGAAAAGGGATGTCACGAACAGATGGTAAAAGATTTATCATCATTAAAATTTAAGATACGCTATAGGCACAGAAATTCATGAAACTAAGAAAGCTATATGGCTTATTAAATTGAAGAATAAGTATGGTTACTTGGTTTTCAGAATGTTTCCTTATGTTGCTTTTTAAATAAGTAACAAAAAAGTAAGAAATGCAGAACTTAATTCTATTATATCTTTCTTGCTAATGTATTGTACTAATACTAATACATCAGCTCAATGTACTTTGCTACATCAAATAGCCTTGTCTTGTGACACCGAGACACTGTGCAAATATAGACATCTGTTTATCAAATGGCAGCTTACCACTGTGTGTGTAAAAAAAGTTAGATAAACTGCTCATCTACCACACCCAAACGAGTGGTAATAGGGAAAAATTGCCACACCTGTGTCAGATTAGAAAGATTAGAACTAGGGAGTAATAACTTTCCACCACTATTTTGTAAGATAATTGTCTATACTGTCCCATCTGCTAAGTTGTCGCTTTGATATTTTATCAAGTTACTACTTGCTAAAATATTCATCAGCATTCGTTTGTTCCAAAGGACTGTAGGCTACACTTGTGGTTCGAGGACCCGACCCCCGCAATGTGGAAAGAATACACAAGGACACGTGATATAAGGTTAATGGGCAAGGAAAGGCCACAACTTTATTGATTACAGCAGTGAAAAGGTATTGGCTTAGGAATTGGATTTCTCAAACAAGTGGGTTTATTCACCAGAAGGTGGAGCCTGTTGAGGCTAATCCAACTATAGGCTCTCCCCCGATGTCACCGAGGGTCGTGCCATGGCCTCCTGCCAAGCAGGCATCGGACAGAATACACGACCGCCAGATTCCTTTAACGGAATACCCAAAAACTGAAGGCATAGGCGATGGCCACACCTAGCTCTTCGACACAGCATAACACATTATTCCAATGCCTAACCTACCCACCAATACCACGAAAGTTGTGACGATTGCTATGAGGTAGGCGAAAAAACCAAAAAGCCTAATGCCAAATGGAAAAACTCCTACCAGGCCCCCTAGACAACCAGGGCGACCAACCTAAGGTCCATAGCAAGGCCAATGACCTAAGCCCTAACTCAAAGGGAGTGGAGGGTGGGTGACTCAGATCGAGACAATGAAGAATGAGGCCGGGAAGAGGCTGGCACCGCAGCAAAAGGCTGCTAAACACGCCCCCGGCACCTGGTTGGATGCCTGCCAAGGGGCGTGGGTGCCAGCCAGGTAATGTAGGCAGGGGGCTAACGCCCCCTGCTAGGGGCGGAGCTCAGGCTCCCGCCCACAACCACTCCCCTCTCTTGCAGGGAGGAGAGTCCCTGTCAAACCACATGATGCTCCATTGTCTGTCCTGTTGTTGACCCAAACCACTACTTGGCTTCAATGGATGGTCGAAGCATCACTAGGGATTTTTAGGAGACTCACAAATAATGCATGTAAAGCAAACTTCATCTACTTGCACCCTTTGTAGGATTCATTTGCAAATAATCACAAAGTATTTGGAACTGATATCTCCTTTTTGAATCTGTGTGGCTGACATACATCAGACATATATCTATGGAGTGTAAAAAGACACTGACTTTCCCTCCAAACATGCTCACATTTTTGAACACGCCCTTGGTTCATGGTTCTTAGATGTGGTGATTGCATTGTCAAAACAAAACAAAATTCCTTCCAGACCAACACGGCTACCTATCTGTGATTGCATTGTGTTATGATTTGTTCTCTTTGTCAACGAATCGGGGGAATAAATGAATCTGGAAGGATAAATTATCGCTTCCTTCTCTTATTTTAAATTTTCATATGGAAATCTACTGTGTAAAATCTAAAATTTTGACCATTGACCATGTGCTAAATTTCAAAATGTATTTGGTTTTTGCTCTAAAGATGATATTTTCTTAAAAGCTTCAGGCAAGTCTAGAACACGATGGCCATTTCTCAACATCTGATGACACCTGAAAATTGTAGACACCTAGTGAAATAATTACAATGCCCAAAATCCAACAGAAAGTTAGCCCACATAAGCCCATTGATTTTACCTAACTTTCCATTGAACAGGAATAAGTTTTGCCTAAATGCCTGTATTTTCAGGTAATGCCACTGAGCAATTATTTCATTTAATAGAAAGATTTGTCTTCTGAAAAATAAAATTAATTAGAAAATATCTGATAGGTGTGTGCAGCTCTTTAAATTAGATACAAAGGGTACCTCATTCAAAATATTTCATTTGTGAGGCCTATCACAAGGAGTATTGGAAATCACTAGCTTCCTTCTCAGCTAAAATAAAATAAAATAAAAATCTCTTTATGAATGCTTTGGGGCTGGTGCTAAAGAAACATTACTAGGAATGTCAATAAATGCTCTCAAGAAAACGAAATAAATGTAGATTATCTCTGTACACTTGAGGCAAAATACGTTAATTCCATCAGTACCCTGAGTTTATGAGATCATAAAGTGAATCAGTATTTTTAAAGCTTTATCATGCCTTTAAAATTGCTTTTAATCTTTTCTTCTGTTTACAAGTGAATCAGAAGCCCCACATTGAATTAAAATGAAGTGATCTAGGAATCATTTGAGAATACGGCTGTGCCATTAACATTCTAGTGCTTCCCACTTTAACAAACACTCAGGTTTTAGGAGTGGTGTGGCTTAGCAGGTGTGAGAAAATGAACTGTATTGCACTGCAAAATGCCTGAATTAGACAGTAATGGGAAGGGATAAATGTAATGTTACATTATAATGAAAGAAGCATAAGGACAGGACCCCAGGGCCACTCCAACATATTTTGTCGCTTGAGGTGGAGCAGCAAATTGCTACACACCTCAGCAACAAGTATAAAATTATCTGTAACTCAAGGTGCATAGTGACCAAGAGCAGATGAGTTATGTTGGCACCTGAGGCAGGATATCCCACAGACACCTTTCCCCATTCCTGATAGTAGAATACAAGAGTAATAAATTAAGCAAATAAATTTGCTCCCCTTTCATGGCACCCCAAACCAGCAGCCTGAGGCAGCCGCTTCACACCACCTAATGGCAAGGCTGGTCCTGCATAGCCCACTATAACTGTATCTGCTCAGAAGAATGGTCATTTCTTTCTCTCTTTCTCCCTTTCTTTCTTGTAATTTTTATTCTTTTTAGCAAATATTACAAACAATAAATATAACCATGGTCTTTTCATACGAGCAGTGTAACACGTAATCTGTTTTAAGATAGTGATTTCCCTTTTATTTGTCCCCAAAGGGCCTCAAGACTCCTTCCTCAGTTTTTCAGGGGAAAAAATCAAATAAGTCCTTGGGAGCCCAGCGCTTGACCTTAGGCATGTTTTTGAGACCTTGGAGTATGCGGAGGAAGGTGGGTTCAATCAACTCTCTTGCTTTGCCAGTTCAATACTGTAAACTTTCTTTCCTTGTCCTCCCACTCTCCCGTCAAATAAAGAGCTAGAAGGGGACCGGTTTTGTCCAAGCTGTGGTGGATATATCTATAAACATTGAAGAGATAGCCATGAAAACATATAATCATCAGCTCTGATGGATGAAACATCAAGCACCACCCTGGACTAATACTAGAAATCTACGTAATGAAAGAGTAGCCAGCCATTACCTGTAAAACTAATCTATTCTGAATTTTTTATATATCTGGTCATGAAACACTCTTTCAGTAGTTAGCAGTTATGAGAGGTCAAAATAATGAAATACAAATGATTTCATTGATTTCGTGCCATATCCCATCCATTTTTTTTGGCATGACACGAAATTATAGTTACATGGACTAAGTGAAGATTTCAAACCAAACCATTTATCAGTACTGGAAGGTTTGTGATATTAAAGGCCATCATACCTTCCCTTGAATATTTTAATTAACTGTCACCAGGAATAATAATGGGATCTCACTTCTATTTTAAAAGAAGCTTTGGGGGAACCAATACAGGTTCCTAAAAAGTTGTCTGTAAATTTTTCAAGGCAGCAAATTGACAGCTTCAATTTCAACTTGCTAAAAATTAAAATGCTATTTGTCTTCCTGGTATGTAATCCCCTTTCTGTCAGTGATATAGAGTAGTATTTGAACCTCACTTTACAGACTGAAAAGTCTCCTAGGAATCACAGTGGAATAAAAATGTTCCTGAGATAAGAACCACCATGCAATTTATCTCATAAGTCACCCATGGTCATGGAAGCTTCACATGGCAAGCTCCATTTTTAAAGGACTTCTGTTTTGAGAATAAATAAGTTTGAAAGGAACACACACACACACACACACACTCATTTGAGGTCATTCCAAGTCAAAGCACCAGAGTCGAAATATTATACACATCCCTTACAGGTTCATTTATTTTTCCCTTCTACGGTGTCAACTGAGGAATAGATTCTAATCTCAAATATGTCATCCAACTCTATAACAGTTTACTAAATGACTTGGAATTTGTGCCGGTATAAATGAGATTAGATCTGGTCTTTTGTGACCACTTCACATTCACTTTCACTGAGGTGAGCTTCTCATCACTCTATAAATTGTCTTTAAAAACCCCAATGCATGGCGAAGCATACATTTGCAAAGAAAGCAAAAAGTCACTTTTGTTCATAACTGCTATAGAAGGGAAGTGGGAGTGGCACTCCAGTGGCATTTTTAAAGGTTTAGAACTGCTCCAACTGATGCACACACTCAAACGCACACCCTGAATTTTTAAAATTATTCTTGATTGAAAGATATGCTGCTGCAGCTAGAATCACGTCCATGCAGACACAAAGGACTTGCCCATTTCCCTTTTTGGGGTGCTTCAGATGTTGTTCTAGAGCAGTGGTGGCGAACCTTTTAGAGGCCAAGTGCCCAAACTGCAACCCAAAACCCACTTATTTATCGCAAAGTGCCAACGCGGCAATTTAATATGGGATAATAATGATTGTCTGCATGCGCACATACAACTAAATGTAAATAAATAAATAAACTCAGCCAGATGGGTAGGGTATAAGGCAGAGGAAGGGGGCAGGGGAGCTCACTGCCTTGGCACCATCGGGGAGGGAGTACCATCGCGGCCGCTCCCCAGACATGTGCCACGCCCCCAGGACGCACGCCACACACACCTGGGCGGCACTCCATGCCCCCGGGGATGCACATCACACCCCCACGGGCAGCATGCCAGTCCCCTGGGACATGTGCCCCCCCCCCGCCGGCGGCACGTCATGCTCCCGGGATGCAGTCCAGCCATGCTCTCCGCCCCCAGTGCCGGAGCATGCAGCATCGCCACTGCTCACGCAGCCTGAGAAGACCGTGAAACCTAGGAAGAAGGGGGAAAATACATAGTCGCGAAAAGGTTTCTGCTTACTTCCTTGATACTCTTATCTCTGTGCTGAATTTGGGGCAGCTGGCAGCTGAACTTGCGTTCAGAAACCTCTCATGGAGAGTGCAGCAAGCAGTTGAACCCTCAGAGGAGGGCATCTTCTCAAAGGACCCTCCAAAACTGGGAGATGCCCTTCTTGTGATGATGCCCACAAGGGAGAAGGCAAGCCATTTCCCTCAAAGCATCT
The DNA here is from genome assembly GCF_964106915.1 of Podarcis gaigeae. NCBI lineage: Eukaryota > Metazoa > Chordata > Lepidosauria > Squamata > Lacertidae > Podarcis > Podarcis gaigeae. Next base: position 23,728,883 of record NC_139680.1, read on the forward strand.
AAGGTGGCCATTAAGACTATTTTTAAAAATTAATCTAACCATGACATGGTTCCCCATATTTCTAAAACTTAAGGGATAGCAAAAGAAGCAGAGTGCGGAAAGAAGAAGAGATCCTACTTACACGCGAGATGAAGACATTTTCATTTTTCAGAAAACACAATTCACACAAACAACTTCTTTTCTTTGAACTATCCTCAGATAGTTGCTATTCCCAAAGTTCTCAGCCCAGTCACTCAGCAGGGGGACATGTCACAATGGAGGACATGAGATCATTACTTTAGCTACCTTGCTTAACAATGGGCTTTGTTCCCATTAATATTCATTTTTCAAATATATCTTTCAGTGGGTTAAGTGGTTTTATTCAATTTATTTAGAACAGATCTAGAACCGGCTTCATACAGCACAGTGCATTTCTGGAAAGGACAGAACACACTTTTCAACATGGCGGAGTCACCAAGGGAAAACACTTTTGGCCTAGGGTGCCTGTGATTAAGGAGTGGCTGTTTGTTCACTATCTATGGCAGTGTTTTTCAACCTTTTTTGGGCAAAGGCACACTTGTTTCATGAAAAAAAATCATGAGGCACACCACTATTAGAAAATGTTAAAAAAATTAACTCTGTCCCTATATTGACTATATATAAAGTAATTCTCTTGAATAGGAATCAAATAAACAAAAAGAAAGTATTTTATAATTACTTTATTATGAAATAGTAAGTAAACAGAAATATGAAAAATTATAAAATACTTTATTTTAAAATCTTTCAAATTTTTCAATTTTTCCCACAGCACACCAGGCAACACTAGTGTGCCACGGAACAGTGGTTGAAAAACACTGATCTATGGTATCCACTTAGGTATCCACTTAAACAACCCATAACTGGGTCTCAAAGCAGCATATAAGATAAAAGAAAACACACAAAATAAAACAGTTATTAAAATAGTCAAAAATATGCTTAGGTTTGTTTTTTTTCATACGTTGCTTTATTTTAGTCACAAAAGGAAATAAAATGTATTTTTCAAAAGCAAAAAAAAAAAAAAAAAAAAGCTCCTAAATCCACGACAGAGAACTAAATGTGTTGCTAAGTAGATAATTGTTGATGCAATTTTAAACTACTGCGAATCAGTATCCTCGGGAATGAATTTGAAAAATAGGCCTATGGCCTTAATGCTATCATTCTTATGATGACCTTGAGGCCGTCATCGAGAACAAACACAGCAGTCAGTGTTCCTTTAGCAGAGATAGTAAGGTATGAAAGATCTCCCTTTGTGAGTGTTGGATGAGATATGCTGGAAAAGAAGCGGCCACAAGGCCTTGCAGGAAACTCAGGCTACTGATCCATTTAGCTCTGGGTTTCCCAAACTTGGGTCTGCAGCTGTTTTTGGACTACAGTTCTCATCATCCCTGACCACTGATACTGCTAGCTAGGGAAGATGGGTGTTGTAGTCCAAACACAGCTGGAGACCCAAGTTTGGGAAACCTTGATCAAGCCCAATATACTTTACATTGTTCCATCCAGCTCATACCCTCCGACATTTCTCGAATGCAAATAGGGACGTCCCATTCCATAATGATAATTTTACTATTTATACCCCATACATCTTACTGGGTTGCTCCATCCACTCTGGGCAGCTTCCAACATATACAGTGGTACCTCGGGTTACATACGCTTCTGGTTACAGATGTTTCAGTTTACAGACTCTGCTAACCCAGAAATAGTACCTCGGGTTAAGAACTTTGCTTCAGGATGAGAACAGAAATCACGTGGCGGCAGTGCGGCGGCAGCGGGAGGCCCCATTAGCTAAAGTGGTACCTCAGGTTAAGAACAGTTTCAGGTTAAGAACGGACCTCCAGAACAAATTAAGTTCTTAACCCGAAGTGCCACTATATAAAAACATAATGAAACATTAAACATTATGGGGGGGGGGGAACCTTCCCTATACCGGATTGCCTTCTGGTGGCTCAGGGATTGAATAACTCCACCCAACCCAACATTTCTCCAATGAAAATAGGAACGTCCTAAGGAAAAGTGGAATATTCCAGGGTCAAATCGGAAACCAGGACGGCTTCTCTAAATCAGGGACATCCCTGGAAAATAGGAACACTTGGAGGGTCCGACAGCTGAGTATGGTATGCACACTAACCAGTAGGAACTCTCAAGGATATCAGATAGCCGTTTTTCCCCACTTAACCAAAGATGCCAGAGATTGCAGTTTCTGGGGCATACTGCATGCAAGTCATGCACTCTGCTGCTATGGTCCCTTTTTGTGCATGAAAACATACAATACACAGCCCTTTTGAACATGGCATTCATATTTGAAGATTGGTTTGAATCTAGATCACACAGCTACACCAATGCTTTGGTGTGTATGTTGCATTTCCGTTTAATGAAAATGAAATCAATAATCCACGTAACCAGCCTTATTGCTGTTGCTGGAGGACGATAAATACAGACATTTATTTAATTTGCAGTTGCTGGAGATGAGAGTTAGGAAAACAGGTTGGGGGGAAAAATAAAGATTAGAAGACTATGGCTAAAATCTGACACATAGAAGTCCCATTGAGCTCAGTAGGTCTGACTTTGAAGTAGACTGGTATAGGATTGCATCATAAAGAAGCTGCTATTGTTACGATCTTTATCCCGGGTGTAGACATTGCTTTAGCTGATGCTCTTTCTGCCTCTCACCAACAAAGTCACCTCCTGCCTGCCTCTTTTCCTTTTAGCCCCAGATTATTAAATCTCGATTCCCCTCCTCCTGCAAACACAGACAGATGTAGGATTGCCTGGACATATCCAGAACACTTCATTCAGCAGAAGTGTCTGGGCGGAAATCATTAAATGTCCGGGGAAATCTGGATATATGCAGCAGTCCATATCGGCAGTGCTGTTTTTGTCGGCAAATTTTTTTGTTCAACAACTTTGGTCAAAACTTTGAAAAGCACAACAACTTTGCCAACTTTTCTGTTCAGATTTTCTCTGTTTGAAATAAGGCAGCCGTAGATGCACACACAAATGTACTTGAGGACCTCTCAGGCAAAAACCTCGGAGATATTTTAATGCTGGGGTGAGGGGACCTATGGTTCTCCAGGTGTTGCTGAACTACAACTCCCATCAGGCTGAACAACCATGGCCAATGGCCAGAGTTAATGGGAGTTGTGGTTCTGAAACATCATTAGGGACACTGGTTCCCCATACTGTTTTGATGGAAGCTGAAATCTAAGACTAGCCAAATATCTCAGGGAGACTTTGGCCATCATTTCTACAAATTCTGTAGCAAGTGTGAGAAGTTCTGGTCTCAATGTATCCCTGGAGAGTTTTCCACTGTAGCCTTTTTTTATTGTAGCCATAGTAGTATTGACCTGGCTGTGGTCACGGCTAGTGATGGTGTAATAATTAACCCATTATGCTTCAGGTGCTATGCCATGTTTTCTCAGGAGAAGCACCACTGTTCCTGTTCAGTATGAGGTGAAACGGAACAACCACAACAAAGACTCATAATTCAAAGCTCTTTTTTTTAACAATTAAAATGGACTTATAACCAAGAACTGGCCTTCGGAGGTTCCTGTGACTTTTGCCCCTCCATCATCATCACCCCAACGGCTCTTTGCTTTGGTGAAATGGCATCCCTGAGAGGCAATCATGTCAAGCTGATAAGAGAGGCTTGTTTCTTTGCCCTTCAGTTCAAAGCACCTAGTAATGGCATTTTCTTCTCCACAGTTTATCTGTAGCAAATGTCAGCTGAATAGCCTTGCCATTTTGTCTTTGGAGGATGGATTTCACTCACATGTAAGTGGGTTTTTTTCTGGGTTGTTTTTGTTTTTTGTTACAACACTTTAGGGCTTTTCAGTTTAGGGCACGGGGCGGGGGGGGGGGAGATGACTGCTCTTTTTACTGATTACTCTGCAGTGGAGGTCACCAAACTCTGGGAAGCCGGTATGCGCTTTCTTTTTTTATATATATAAAATATTTATTAGAGTTTTACGGAAAGACAAATACATACATACAACAAAAAGAAGAAAGAAAAAACCAACATAGCCAAAAATGCAGAAAAAATACAGAAAACAGAAAATACACAAAAAAGTCATCAAAAAAGATAATAGAAAACATAAAAAAGAAAAAACCCAATTTTTAACTTCATACTTATTTAAACCTCTAACTTAACTTGCTCACACCTCCTTTTTTGTGTTCCCCTTTACCCAATCAAGTTCAGCAAATCCTTGCCCTCTTTCAAATCTCATTGATAATTATATAATTCTGCCTATTATGTCTCCGATTTTTCTCTTTTTAACTTAGTCGCTTATACCATATTGTTTAAATTTGACATAATATAACTCTAGTCTTTACCCTTTTTTTAAAAAAAAAAATCATTTTTACGCCGGTATGCGCTTTCATTAGAAGTTTATAGAATTAGGTATTTGCAGAAAAGGAATAGAGAGGAGTGTTTTTTCTTCCATCTTTCATAATGGTGGGACATTCAGGATGGACAAAAGAAAGCATTTGGTGTGTCACTAGCCTATGGGAGCCATCACAAGTTGCAGTGATCCCCACTGGCTAGACAGCTTTAAAAGGGTGGTGGTAGATATATTCATTAAAGCTATGGTTTTCCCAGTAGTGATGTATGGAAGTGAGAGCTGGACCACAAAGAAGGCTGACCACCAAAGAATTGATGCTTTTGAATTATGGTGCTGGAGGAGACTCTTGAGACTCCCATGGACTACAAGAAGATCAAACCTATCCATTCTTAAGGAAATCAGCCCTGAGTACTCACTGGAAGGACAGATCCTGAAGCTGAGGCTCCAATACTTTGGCCACCTGATGAGAAGAGAAGACTCCCTGGAAAAGACCCTGATGTTGGGGAAGATTGAGGGCACAAGGAGAAGGGGACGAAAGAGGACGAGATGGTTGGACAGTGTTCTCGAAGCTATCAGCATGAGTTTGACCAAACTGCGGGAGGCAGTGGAAGACAGGAGTGCCTGGCGTGCTCTGGTCCATGGGATCGCGAAGAGTCAGACACGACTAAATGACCAAACAACAACAGATATATTCAAGGACTATGCAAATGGTACCTAGTCATGATGGCTATGAGCTACCTCCACCATTAAAGGCAGTGTGCCTCTGAGTACTAATTGCTGGGGGACAACTGTGGGAAAGGACTACTGCCCTCATATCCTGATTGTGGGCTTCCTAGAGGCACCTGAGAGCCAATGTGGTGTAATGGTTCGAGTGCTGGATTAGGACCTGGGACAGCAGGGCTCAAATTGCCACTCATCCATGTGCTCACTGGGTAACCTTGGGCCAGTCACCATCTCTTAGCCTAACCTATCTCACAGGGTTGTTGTGAGGATGAAATGGGGAGGAGGAAAACCATGTACACCATCTTGAGATCCTGGGAGGATAAAGGTGGTACCTCGGGTTACATACGCTTCAGGTTACAGACTCCGCTATCCCAGAAATAGTGCTTCAGGTTAAGAACTTTGCTTCAGGATAAGAACAGAAATCGTGCTCCGGCGGCGCAGCAGCAGCAGGAGGCCCCATTAGCTAAAGTGGTGCTTCAGGTTAAGAACAGTTTCAGGTTAAGAACGGACCTCCGGAACGAATTAATTACTTAATCCGAGGTACCACTGTATATAAATGAAATCAATGAATGACTGAATGGTTGGCCACCATAGGGAATGGGATGGTGGACAAGATAGGCAAGGCTCTTTTTTATGGACCAATATTCTTATTCGATGTGAGCAGAAGGACTATTAAAAATACTTTTCATGCTAATTTTACTAGCCACTAACCTCGACATGAGCAGGACCCAAACCCCTACCTTCAAGGTGCAAGTTAGAAACGATCTGCTCATGCTGTCATTCTTTAAGCTCATCTGTATTGACACTGGAGACACATTGGCCTTAGAGCTTTACACAACCTGCCTGCATTTCATTTACTTGTCATGTTTCTGCTTCAAAAATTACTTCTTCATCCTGGGACATAAATTTTCTTGATAGCTTCTGAACAGCTGTCAAGTAAAATTTTATTACTTGATATCTGCTTTGTGTCCCATATCAACTGTTGATTCCCATCTCGCGGGGCACAGGCTTTTGAAATATCTCAAACTCGGCTATCGAGAATCAACAAAAGTAATTTGGCTTGCTAGTGCCAATGGATGCTAAGGAGCAATTGAACCCCCAATTGCTGGGTTTGCCGTAATATATTCTTAGTACACTGACTCAAGCTGGCAGAGACAACCAGACTGGATGATAGAACGATCTCATACTGTGATTCTAAATTTAATGACATACCAGGGCGGGAAGGGGGGGAATCAGCTGTGGCAGTTGGAGCCAACAAAACTGATGTGCAAAGGCAGAGGAAGCTTGAGGAATTTCTGCTCCTAGAAAAATAATAATAGAAGGCCGGTTAAGCAATGGGGGTGAACAGGAAGACAGAATTCTAAAGAAGATCTGAGCGAGGGAAGCAAACTTTACATGTGGTGAAGGCCACTGAGAGGAGAGCTGAAAGCAATTGTTTTGTAGCCATGCAGTTATGTGCTCTTCTATCTTAATCACAGCAATGGTGAAAAGCAAAAGAATCAACTACTTGGGGCAACTGCAGCATGACGTGTTATCTGCGCTGAATGTGGAATAGTTTTTGTAACAGTGCACGATGCCTACTGCCTTCTGTAAAATTCCGTTTCCTTCACCCACCTTTTTCAACAAGATATTATTAAAGCATTTTTACAATACAGGAAGTCAAAAGAAACCAATCTAAACAAAAAGAAAAACACAGAGAATGAGAAAGGAAAACACACAGTCCTTCCTCAAAGGCAGTTCACCAACCACCTACCACCCCTATGTGTGTGCAATCTCTGAGCCCCAACAATGATTGTATTTGTGTGTTGTTGATATCCTCTGACACAGGACAGTCTAAGTTTTGCCACATAGTTTTGCCACAGCTCTATTGACCAATACCTGGCTACTGCTCACTCCCCTATCAGCAAACCAATGGAATTCCTGAAGAAGGCTTTCCATCATAGTCATTCTAACATACCAGGGCTCTGCACTGGGCTCTAGATCAGTTTGCCTTTAAATACAGTCTAGAAACTTCAATAAATGCAGGAAATATTCATTGGATTGAACAACAGCAGAGTCACATAACAGATCCTGAAAGATCTTTGGATCTAGGGTGAGCTAAAAATATGCAGAAATGAATACTTTTATAATTGATAGTTACAAGGTTGTCCAGCATAAAATCCAAAATGCAGCATTTCCTTTATGGACTACCATGTGTAAACATTTCTCCCAAAGAAGGTAAAATAAGAAAAGAAACAACAAAAGAAAGAAAGATTGGGAGTGTCTGGAATCACCATTGAATGTGAAGAGTTGGAAACAGCACACAAGAGCTTCCAAAGAGCAGGATGGAAGGGCGGGGGAAAGCAGAAAATCAGAAAAACGGACAAGTAACTCCCAGGACAACATAATTAAACTGTAGGCTTTCTGTCAAGCCAAGTGTTAACGTAGCATGAGAGGTACTGTGAAGACATCCCAAAGAGCTGTCACTGGAAGCTAAAAGAACTTTAGGCTTCAGTGCTTGCCTCACACAAAGATATATGTAAAAAGGTTACTGTCAGCTCCTGCTTCAAGTTAAATAAGGAATAGAAATCAAGGTTGTCTCCCACTGTTCCACTATGAGCACTGAATGCCTATAAGCTTGACTGCATTCTATAAGTGTCGCCAGAAACCAAGGGAATTCATGAGCAACCCTGGAGAACTTTTTTCTCATCTCAACTCGAATACCGTATCTGCTTCTATGTCCCAGCTTGTGTATTTGGAGCATTCCATATAATGTCTTCCATTTCATGCAACCTGCCCCGTTTTTGTGCTTCTCTGAAAGTTAATGTTGCATTTGTGGGTTAGGGGGTCTGAAGCCATGGAATGACACAAAGTACATTTTCACCTCACTTGACTTTCTGACACCCTGTCATGCAATGAGTGAGATTTTTTATTTCTATTTTTTTGGAGCAATGTAAACAATTTGCCTGCTTTCTTTCAGTAATTTGCCTGAAAATACTCTTATCTGTCAAAAAGGAAAAGGGGGAAAAAAAAGCTCTGAGCATGATACAATCACAGCAAAACACTTCTAATGGATGAATGAGATATTTGCTTTGGTACTTTTGCTTCAGTGCCCCCAAATAGTTTGCTGCCTCAGGTGGTGAAACATTTGGTCCTGCCATTCAGCTATCATCTCTTCCACACAAGATGGACATTTAATAGACATTTCAGCAAAGAAATAAATAAAGGCCGCAGCTGGACATCCGCCAAAGAAGGGGCATCCAAGGCTGCTGTGAGTTGTTAGGAGACTCTTATTCCCCTCACAGAGCTACAGTTTATGGAGTTCCCTGGGAAGAGGGGTTGCTTGTTAAACTGGAGATTTTACCTCTGTGACGGGAAGAGGGATCTCCTAACAACACAGCATCCACCACAAACTGCAGTTCCCAGGAATCTTTGAGGGAATGCATGACTGTTTAAAGTGGTATTGTTGCTATCTGTCTATCTCGGGCCGCCTGAAGATTGAAGGGACCTGGCCCCTTCAAACAAATATTGAAGGGACCGATGTGCCCTTTGCCCACCCCCTAGAGTTGGCGCACCTGCATCACTCTAAGTTTCCAAGGTTACAACAATGAAAGCACTATTTTAAAAAACGGTTTTAAACCATTTATAATCACAGAAAAAAGGTGGGTCCCAAAAATATTTAGCTGAAGTGTCAAAAGCCAGGGGAAAGAGGAGTATCTTCAGCATTTGCTGAAGTGTTCTTCACTTAAGGAAAATAACTCTTTAAAAACCATATATCCACGTTCAATTGTTTATGAGGTAAAGTTCTTTATATCAGATTTCTAGATAGTTACTTAAAGTTTTTTTCTGAATAATAATGGACTATTCATGTAAAGCAAATTTAACGGGACACTTGCAGAAATAATTGTTTTGTTTTATTTGCAAAAAACAATCAGTTTTGTGGAAAAAAGAAGCTTCTTGACCTTCTGCAAAGGATTCTATTTTCCAACCATCTACAATTAAACAAAAAGGAATAATACTAGCAATTATTCCTCATATTGTTTATGGAGCATTTATTCAAATCACATTATAGCTCATAGGCTTAAATGCAAACAAAGCTTTGGAGGTTATTCAAGAGATAAAAACAAATCATTTGCACCACAAAAGGGAGAGATTTTATTTGAAGATTACAGTATGGGTAATTTGCTAGCATTGTTGCTATTGTTATATTTCTTTATCTATATAACACTATTGGCATGTGTGATGCTTTGCAAAATACAAGAGGTCAGGTCCCTCCTTCAAGGAGTTTACCATTTAAAATTTGACAGAGAGGAAATGACATCAGAAACAATGGGGGACAGGGCTTGTGTCTTTTATATCTTGCAGTTGGATTTGTTACACTTCCCAGTAGTAGCGTAGCGTGGGTTGACAGTGCCCAGGGGCAGGTGGGTGGGTGGGAAACAGATGGAATATACATGCACATTCAACTGCCTAATGGCATCCGCATGACCCAGGAGATCGCAGCCACAGAGATAAGACAAGACGTTCCATTTTCTGGAGAGGTCACTTCCCAGTTCGCATGGAGAAGCCGTTTTCAACAAAGCGCAGCAATGAAAGTGGTCAGCTGTATTGAACCAGCACCGGCTGTTGAGATTTTGTGCCCCTAACAATTTTGCACCTGGGCTAACCGCCTCATGGGCCCCATGAGGTTTAGGGGAAATGAGAGAAATCAGGAACACGACCGAGATATGATTTACAATGCACGATGTGAAGGAAGTAGAGAAAGAGGTGATTTCTTTCTTTCTCTCATGATACTAGAACCTGGGGCCGTCCAATGAATACTAAGAGATTCGGGGCAAGCTAAAGGAAGCACATAAAGGTAAAGGTAAAGGGACCCCTGACCATTAGGTCCAGTCGTGATCTACTCTGGGGTTGTGGTGCTCATCTCGCTTTATTGGCCGAGGGAGCTGGTGTACAGCTTCCAGGTCATGTGGCCAGCATGACTAAGCCGCTTCTGGTGAACCAGAGCAGCGCACAGAAATGCCGTTTACCTTCCCGCCGGAGCGGTACCTATTTATCTACTTGCACTTTGATGTGCTTTTGAACAGCTAGGTTGGCAGGAGCAGGGACCGAGCAACAGGAGCTCACCCCGTCGTGGGGATTTGAACCGCCAACCTTCTGATCAGCAAGTCCTAGGCTCCATGGTTTAACCCACAGCGCCACCCGCGTCCCTAAATGAAGCACATAGCACATAGTTAAATTATGGAATTTCCCATCACAAGATGACTGGAAAAATTCATGGAGGATAACCACTATTAGTCATTGATGGCTTTATATTTACTACCTCTAGGTTTAGCAGTGGTATGCCTCTGGAAAACAGTTGCTGGGGATCTGGAGGAGAAGAGTGCTAATTTGCTTTTGTTTTGCTTGTGGGCTTCCCACAGGCATCTAGCTGACTACTGTGAGAACAGGCTAGTGGATTAGATAGGCCTTTGGCCTGACCAGCAGGCAGTTGTGGATCTTGGGGCCTCAAATTTCAGCGGTGCCTTGTACAACACCAAAATTCAGTTGTCCCCCACCTCTTGCCTTCTTTCTACAACAAAATTGTGGCACCCTCTCGGCTTGGCACCTAGTGCGACAGAACCACTTGTGCTCCCCTTAATACGGTATGATTTTTCTAGAAAAAGAGGTGCTGAAAAAAAGCCCTGCCTGAATCCATCTCTGCAGCAGGGCTCTTTATTTGTTTTTACATATCCATCAGTAGAACACCACCAATAGGTATAGACAGTTTGGTTGTCATAGATGTACAGTATTTGGATCCATCTTGTGAGAAAGCTCTTGGTTAGTTGGTTGGTTAGTTGAAGCCACTGCTTCCCTTCCTACAATTCATTTTAGGCAAGATTGTGTTTTTTAAAAAATAAAAAATAAAATTCTACACAGCAAAGAGATTACACAGTGTCATCATCTTAGTGAACCTTGCATAGCTCAGGAATGAAGTTTTTCTCTACGGGACTGTCACGGCACTCATTAAAAAAACAATACATATTCATTGTATTGTGTGTGAAGAAATAAAAGCAAAACTGTGAGGCTGCATTTGGAAAGCTGCCTGCAGGCTCCAAAAACTCTCTGAGGCATCTAAGAAAGTGAAAGCCGCCCCCCCTCATTCCTATTACTACAGATAATGCAATAAAAAAAACCCAGCCGTTAAATGGTCTTAAACATAACATTCATTTCCCAAATGGTTTCAAAATCCGTAAAAAAACAAGAAGATAAATACAATAACACGAGCAATGTTATTCTTATTTTAGATGACTGTCATCAGTGTCCCCCCCCCCCGCATAGTAACATATTCTAGCCAGCCCAAAGTACTCATAACAGTGTGAAAATGAATGGATGAAAAAGAAGAAGTGCAGTCCCTGAGATCCATTGATAACAGCAGGAACAAGCACAATGAGTGACTGAACAAACTTTTCTGCCTGAACAGAATGGAGTTGGGTTTGAACTTAGCCTGAGGACTTAACAGCAACTCTTTGCCTGTTGGGGACTATTGTTTTCAATCTAGTACCCTCCAGATGTCCTTGGACTACAAAAAACTATTAAAAAAACCTGTTGCCAGACACAAACAACACATGAGTGTAACAACAACTTAAAGGCAACAGGTTGGGGGAAACTGGCGTAGCACTTACACAATGAAGGGGGAAATGATATGGTCAAGAAAAGAAGAAGAAAATACACCATATTATATATACCCCCTTCTAAAATCATAAGAGATGGGGGAGGACAGGATGCTGGATACACCCCCGCCAAAAAGTTCTGGGCACAATGCAGTGAAAAGTGACCCTGATCAAAGACCAGGGAGCTTTCAAAGCAATCTGTGATGTGGCAGGAAGGGTTAACGTTGAATGGTAGGTAGGCAAAGCAACTTGAAAGTCTTTCTGCACATAAGCTAAGCTCTTATGCATGTCTAGAATAGCTCTTTGAAGTATGGACATTGACTACAGATATATAGTTCAATGGATTTCACACCAGACAGTACAAATTAAGGATGAATTTTGTACATTAATGGAATTTTGCAAAATTAAATATTATGTGTGTGTGTGTGTGTGTGTGTTTTCCTTTTTAAGTGGAGAACACTTAAAGGGGAGAACAACACAGGATTCTTTTGTTTACCTGGCCATGCTTGCCTTCTTAAAAACCTTGAGAGTATGGTGCTGCAGGACAACAGATGCAAACACTCATGAGGAATCCCAAGTCCACTGTTGCATTGGAAGCTACAAGGACCAGTAACTTACTCAAGTATCACTGATCAAACACACATTCTTCCTCACAGGATCAGAGACCAGGGCTAATGGAGCACCACAAAATAATATTTGCAGAGAGTGTTGGCTTGAAACCTCTAGACCTACCAAGCCAAAGCCAGCCCATTCCCCAAGTATTGTGGTCTTCTAGGTTATACACACACATGCACACACACATTTCCATACCCTCCATCTTTTCTCCGATGAAAATAGGGATGTCCTAAGGAAAAGCAGGAAATTCTAGTATCAAATCAGAAACTGGGACAGCTTTTGTAAATCTGGGGACTATCCCTGGAAAATAGGAACACTTGGAGTGTCTGTGTTTCTGTAGATAAAGGTATGCAAAAGCTGATTTTTCTAGCTCAACATACAGCACTGTGACTACCTCTCAGCAAGTTGTTCTGAAAGGGACAACTAGTTTGTCCACCTTTTGTCCTAAGTGTCACTTTCTGCTCCCTTATGAATGCCATATTTGCAGTTGAGAACTTCCCTTCTCATGGGCTGCAGCACACACCCTTGACCTAATCTTTTAAAAAAGAAAATCAGCCAAACAGAACTGCAGCAAAGCTACAGGTTCATAAGAAGGGTACTTCTCCCTGCAGTAAGGCTACTCCTCAATCCAAGAAATTCGGACCGGATATCCATTGTGTTCCCTTTGAATTTGGAGTTGCAGTCCTATCCCACAGAAACTAAATGTGATATGCGCTTGTTATGAACAGATTGCTATTTAAGCACTCAGTATATTTCTGCAGTCAATCCGAACAGTGGGGAGGCATGGCGCTCAAAGATTATCCTGTAAGATACAGGCAAACTCCTCTGTTGCAGTGATGAAACATAACCAATCAGCAGTGTTGAGAAGCTAAAGCTCTGGTTGACCTTTTCTGTTATGAGATTGTATTGATTTGGCTGGATTGCTTTCCCAGATATGTGTGGTCTTTTTCTTGGTCGCACAAAGCACCTTGTGAAAAAGTGGAAGGCCAGGAAGGGCTTGGGTGAACATTTGTTTCTGAGTTATATGCATTCAAGAGGCATTCTGGCTCAATTAAAATCAACAGGACATAGCTGGCACCCTTAGCCCTGAATAATACTTCATTGGTTTAACCTAAATCTTGCAATTCCATACACTAGCTATGCTTTGTTCTGCATCTTCTTCTTTTTTTAAAAAAATACCTCTTGAAACAATGCCTTTTCAGTTCCTAGTTTACTTTAAACTTTGGGAGATAATAGGTAAGGAAATTAATAAATAGGGAGGGTGACAAATCTTCAATCAAGGTCACTGCTTGCTTAAACTGTATTATGCTGCTGATATCTCAAATGCTGCTTGCACTTGTCACTAGATCTTATGACACACTTGAATATAAACTGGTCTTGACAGCAGAAGAGAGCCCCAGCTAAAATCAACAAGGACAATGGTGACTAGAATAACAATCAACTTCACACCATCAAGATTTCATTTATTAAAGTCAGGAAACCAAGTGCAACTTTCTGTTAGGTATATAGCCTGCAATTTTCATTCTGTTCATATAAAACTCTTACGATATCCGCCCCCACCATCAACTCACATATTCAGAATACACCACATAACTCCTGTAATAAGCAGCCGGCTCCAAATTTCAGAATGATTTGTAAGGTTTGACTGTTGCTGAAGTGCATAGAGGCTGAGGTATTTTGCAGAGAAACAAATTCAATCTTAAGTTTACTCTTGAATAAGGTGTGTTGAATGAAAATAAGAGCTTGAATGAAAATAAGATAACCACACAATTTGGCCAGGAAAGGAGAATGAAAAGGAAAATGCTCCCCTCAAAGTAAACACATTACACATTTCCAATTTTTCCTCTTGAAAATTATTTTAAATGCACACATCAATGCTATTTTATAGCATAGTTTATTTCATTTCATTCTTTGTTGCCTTTGCCAAATTTTGCAAAAAGAAATCCTGTAACTCTGTGAGACAGTCTGCAAATTATCTGTTCACCTGTTGAACCACAGTTCTCAATCAAATCCTCTGCAAAAGTCAAGTTGCATAGGCTTGAACCAAAAGTAATCGAGATAATTAATTTGAGTAGAGGATGGTGAGGTGGGGGACACACAGAACCTTAGTTAAGAATGATTACACCATGCAAAGTGAGAACTCACATGCATATGAATCATCAGATAGCTGTGGCATCAAAGCCATATACATGGGCAGCAGCGGTAAGCATGCAAGTTCCTCGGCCAGTAAAGTGAGATGAGCGCCACAACCCCAGAGTTGTCTGCGACTGGACTAATGGTCAGGGCTCCCTTTACCTTTACCTCCTAGGTCTTAGCCCAACTCTCTGACCGCTCTATATCAGAGTTTCCTACATGTTTAAGGCTTAAGTCTGCAACTTTGAGATAGGAATACTTGCGTCCTCAGCAGCACCAGTACAAATGTTCCGTAAGTATTTGTCACAAAATACACACCCTCTTACTTAATTAATCTAGTAAATTGCCTTGGTACACTGATCATATTCATCAGTATGCATTGCATGGCGATACCACTGGCCTTCAGTTCATATCACTGAGATAGTTGGCAACGTCTCCTTATAAGTAATAGCAGCCGTGTATCATTCACATATGAGAGACCTAGGCTTGCAGCAACCTTTATTTCACTCCTGATAATAAACTCCTTGGCAAACACTGTAACAGCCATTCTTCCACATTCTAGAGTTCTTGAAAGGGGAATTGATGAATATTGATAAGCCTTTCTCCGTTGCAGGTAAATCTCTCAGCGGTAAGGGGAATTCTCAGTGCTGACAAGCTGCTGGGTGCATGACATTGTGAGATTTTTTTTAAAAATAAATATGATATCAACACTGCTTTTGGGGCATAATAGGCTTGTCTCAAAGAAGTTCATTTTAGAATGATTCAACCTGGGTCCACATTGCTACCCTCCTATCATCTTCTTAATGGTTTTAATTGGAAGAACAATGGAGCAGAGAGCCCTGTATAGGAAAGTTTTTTAAAAAATATATATGTTTAATGTTTTATTATGTTTTTATGTATGTTGGAAGCCGCCCAGAGTGACTGGGCAACACAGTCAGATGGGCTAAGTAATAATGATGATGATGATGATGATGATGATGATGATGATGGAATAGCATGTCTCTATTTTCATTGGATAAATGTTGGAGGGTATCTATATCTATCTATCTATCTATCTATCTATCTATCTATCTATCTATCATCTATCATCTATCTATCTATCTATCTATCTATCTATCTATCTATCTATCTATCTATCTATCTATCTATCTATCATCTATCTATATCTATCTATCTATCTATCTATCTATCTATCTATCTATCTATCTATCATCTATCTATCTATCTATCTATCTATCTATCTATCTATCATCTATCTATCATCTATCATCTATCTATCTATCATCTATCTATCTATCATTTATCTATCATCTATCTATCTATCTATCTATCTATCTATCTATCTATCTATCATCTATCTATCTATCATCTATCTATCTATCATCTATCTATCATCTATCTAACTATGTATCATCTACTTTGAGATCAACTTTAATTGTCACTTTCCTCAATGAATCCTCAAAATTGTAGTTTGATTATATTTTATGTGAAATCTCTGTGCCTTGTAGAATCTCAGAATTGAAAGGGAATGAGCATCAATCCAGTTTTAAGTCTTTAGTGCAGATACGCTGCTGCCCCAATAAATATGGAAGAGGTCCATATTCAGAACATTCAGAACAGAAAACAACCATGGAATTAACTTTCTTAAATGTCCTCCTCAAGACTGACCTCACTGCTGTTGTGGGTGGGAGCGATTGGATAGCCACAACAACCTGATTGGTTGTGCTGGTCCCGGGGGGAAGGTTCTGTTACCATAGTCAGAGTTCACAAGATGAGAGGCGAGGTCCGAAACAGGGAGCCGGGCGGGGTCAGGAACACTCGAAGATCAGAAGCAGGAAGCCGGGCAGGGAATAGGAACACTGGAAGGTCAGAAGCAGGGAGCCGGGCGAGGAACAGGAACACTGGCAGTTCAGGTCTAGGTCCGGGTAAGAGCAGATACTCCACAACGACGTTGCTCCTGCAACCTGGGACCGGGCTGACTGACCTTTATCTTCTCTAAGGCCAGGGGCGGTCCCGGCCCCCAGGAGCCCCACCTCTCCTGGCCTTAAGGCGAGCACTCCTCCTGGGAGCAACCAGTTCCCTTCGCCTCTCTGCCCTAAGCCTCTGCAGTTCAGGAGAGGCCGAAGGGTTACTGGGCCCCGGGGAAGGCTCACCTGTAGGCACTGAGTCCTCAAGCACCTCTGGGGCCAGAATGGTTTCACCTGGTGCCTGCTCCTGAGAATCTGACACAGGTGCAGGCTCCTCAGAATCTAGGCCTTGCCCCAGTTCAGCCGGCCCTGGAGGCGGGGACTCCTGTGCAGGCTGGGATTCCTCTGGTTCAGGCTCTGAATCAGAATCCCAGGCCATCACATTGGTGGTCCCTCGGTTGCTGGGATCGATGGGATCGTTTCATGCATTAACCAAATGACCCATATATACCGCTGCACGTGGCATTGAGCTTCCTCTTTTTTGCTTCGTGCACTGGATCACCCGCCCACTCTGCCTATATTTAGGGTTCATCATGACCTTGCTATGCCGTCGTGGGTCGTCTGTTCTTGGGACAGGGGCCCAGTAGGAATTTTTCCATTTGGCTGATTGGCTGGTGCCACTAGGGTTTCACCTGGCGCGTAGCAAATCATCACAACTTTGTAAGGTTTGGTGGTTAGGCCTTGGTTCAATGGCGGTGGAGGGGATGTGGATAGGCTGTGCCCGCCCCTCCAATGCTAGGGTTTTCCATTAAAGGAATCCAGGGGCTCGCCTTGCTTTTGCCTGATCCCCTTCCAGGGGTTAGGGCCACGCCAGAGCCCCTGGGAGCATTTGGGGTGAGCTTGAGTCTGATCCTGGACTATTGCTGCCCCATGATGTTTATCTGTACTGACGATATGAGCTTGAGTCTGAACCTGGTCCAATGCCCCCCTAGATTGTTTTCCCTTACTGACGTCTGCCAGAGTCCAAGGCGTCAGTGCTACCCTGCTGCGGTCAGATGCAGCTAGTCGGGAACCAATGCCTAAGCAAACCACTCACAATCTGTAATCAATAAAGCTGCTGCCAAAATTATGCCAATAACAAACTAAATTCTGTGTCAATTGGGGGAGGTCTTGGGATCTTAACAGGCAAACTACTCTACACAAGAAGGTGAATGCCTGCATGCCTCATTGCACCTATGGCTGCAACACATCATTGCAACAGTATGTCCATTTTTTACATGCCCCTGATTTTTTGCTTTTCTCTTGGAGGCATACACAAGCACTGCTTGGTATAAGAAGAAGTAAAATGTGAATTTGCATAGTCTGTAGCTACTGATATCACCGCTGATCAATAAAATTATATGGGAGGTAGTGTTTTGCAACTAGCTACACGACAATGGCACCCACCATGACTGTTTGTTTACAGTATGTTTACAGTGGCGTGTATGTGATTCAGTTGTTTCTGCTTCCAGAAAACACATGAGAATTGTAGCTCGTAGAAAAGAGACTTCCTGCTTGACATTTCAAGCAAGGTCATAAAAGTAGTAAACTAAAACATTCATATATTCAGTTGTTCAAATAAAAAATTGAGATGTATGTGGTATTAGTTTCAAATTCTTTGTCTTTGACAGAGATGCATCCTCTTATCTGTAGAACAGATTCACCTGTCAAATACAGAAAGCAAGGGATTCATTATTCACCAAAATGTTTCCTTCACAATTCTGTATAAGCAAAGCAACAATTTAGTCAGACAATTTAATATTTCCTTGCTTTTCCCAGTTTTGTCTTTAAGATTTGCTTCATCTGCTGCAGCTCAAACAGTACTTGCGCAATGTCGTAGCCTGGCAACCAGGGCTGGTTCTGACTATTAGAGAAAACTGTGTAGGTCTCAGAGACTTTAGTAGGATGTAGGATGAGAGGGTTCCTACCTCAGCGATGTTGAGAATCATGAAATAAGCAAGGACTGCAGTGATCTATCAATCTATTTTTGTGACTTAAAATTCTTGTTTTAAAAGAAAGCTGAAAATGCAAGCAACAAACAATTGAACAGCGTGCAGTTTGTTGTCCATTAAAGCAGAGTTTTCATGGCACACAAAGCTCCCCTATGTGAAATATCTTTTTCATTTATTCCAATGGTGGAAGCCAATCTATTTGCATGTTATTTTGTACATGTGGGGTGGGTCTCCCTAGATGAATTACTCTTTGCTTGCATTTGCAGGCAGAGGGTTGCAGGCTCATTTGAAGGCCGAGTCCTCTGATTTTGTGCAATTGTGTTGACAAATAGGTGTGTAGGTTTTACCATCTGTACAATATCATGAACCAGTGTGGTTAGAGTGCCAGATTAGGACATGGAGGACAAGGGTTCAAGGGTGACTTTGGGCCAGTCATTCCCTCTCAGCTTGAGTTGCAGCAAGGATACAATGGTGGTGGTGCCGGTGTGTGTGTGTGTGGAGAACTATGGATGCCACTTTGTGGTACCTGGAGGAAAGATGGGATAAAAATGTAATAATAAATGATTCATAGCATTGAGCTGTCACCACAAGCAAACTGACAGTGCATACAAACACAAGACCATTACAGTGGCTCAGAAGCACGACGCTGCCTACCTTCTGTAGAAGCAGCAAACAAACATATTGTTTTTTTGAGAGGCAGGGGCAGAAATGGTTTTCCAGACTGGGTACAGCTACAGTGTTAGCTTTTTGACAGGTGGGTTGCAGTTGCTTACTGAGGCGGTGGGAGAGGCGAGGAGGCAGGGTGATTGGTGCAGTGCAAATGCAACAGCAGAGCTAATCCAGCATTCCTGCCATTGTGTTTGCACCTGGTGCTCTTGCCGTTTTCGTTCCTGGTAAGCAGTAGTGAACCAGAGGTTAGTGAAAGGGTAACCATCTCTGAAGACAAGCTGCACACACAGGCTTTTCAGCTATGATATGGCCAGTCCATGTCTTCAGTGCTTTTTTTGCTTGAAAGTAGCAGTTTTGGAAAGGGGTCCCCCCCCACACACAAACCAGTCTCCTTTATTTGCTGATGGTTTTGTGGTCCTGGCAGCAGCACCAATCATACTCCTTGGGCATAGTCTTGAAAAAACAATCTGAGTAGGGGCAATGCAGTTGTGCTGCAGCATGTTGGTATTGAAGCTGAAGAATGATTACCAACATTGGAAAGTTCACACCATGTGTTGCCCCCATTTATAGCCCCTCTCCCACAATAACCATCACAGCCTGTGAACAAGACAATGATGTGGTAGTTGGTGGGTGGGAAGCATGATGTACAATCTTCTATGCCTGATAGGCTTCAGCAGGTGGCTTTAGAATGGGACAACAACTGATCATGGTCCTCTTTTAATAGCTGTTGTTGGTGAGCTATGTTGATATGAATCAATGTGAGACATCAGAGCTAGCTACATCTCTCTACAGCAGAGGTGGCAAACCTCTGGCCTTGCTGGTGTTCTTAGACTGCAATTCCCATAAGCCCCGGCAAGCATACCCACTGACAGGAATGATGGGAGTTGGAGTCCAGCAACCTCTGTAGTTGCCGCTGGTTCCTCATGCCTGCTCTGCAGAGGTCAGTGTCTCATTTTTATGATCTGCCCCCCCAACACAAATTAAATATTGCTTGGTTTTGATGCCAATAACTAATAATCAAAGTGAACTGTGGTACTAGGCATCTAGCTGTTTAAATATTGCTGATAAGCCGTGCGACATAAAATGAAACATAAATGAAATAGAGAAGATTTATCATGCTGCATGGTTTCATGCCTTTCATTTTAATCCCCAGAGAGATTTTTAGACATAAAAGTAAGCATTTAATACTTTCCTTTTATTTTTATTTTATCTTTGTATGATATTAGAAAATCATAACCCTTTAAGAATTTGTACAAATGATACAAAATCCCGCACACTCATAAAACCGTGGTCAGATTAATAATGAACCCCCATCCTAACAAGCCAGCGCCATTTGTCAAACTTACTGTTTCTTGATGTTTAACATTTCAAAGCAGTCCCTGCTATTAATACACAGCATTTATATTTTATAAACCAGCGCTTAAAGGTCTGAGTAGGTGTACTCCCAATACCTCCCACAGCAAATATAATTTTCAGATTTATGTGTTGCTTGTTTACTCTGCTTAAAGAAAATGGCCCTTGTCAGCACAGCTATATAACCCCTAGGTCTGATTGAGAGAGCGGGAGGGAACTAGCTTTTGCAGTTCTTATTGAATTCACAGGGAGCTGATGTGGACACCCAGCACAGCCATAGTACTAATAAGAGTTACAATTTTTTAATAGTGAATTTATTTCCTTTATTTCCTTGGGTGAGTTCAGGAACCAGTCATATTCTCGTTTCAAGACAGGCACTCTGTGATTTTTAATTGATAACTAGCTTTGCTGCTTGCCAGAAGACTGACTATAGGGATGTTGAGATGAATTCTCTCATCCATAGGACTTCAAGTGTTGTCTCAGCATCTTAAGATCCCTTCAGAAATGGAGAGAGAGAGTATAGGAAGCCAAATTAGCTATTGTGGGAGATGGGGTATGTTGTGCAACAAATGACAGTGAAGGCATGATTTAGCTATTAGTTTCCGTAAAGATCTGGTAAATTGACATGCCAAGGCCTCTTGGGGGTCTTTATTTTACTGCTATGTTTACTAGGAAGTTGCCGGTCAACAGTACCCACACATCTTCCCCACATGTGAAGCTTGGGCTTCCTTCTCAGGAACCATTCATAGCTTTATTTCTGAGATCGTAAAATCACATGTGGTGTATTTGCTTGTCTGAACTGGCATCTATGTGAAAATCTTGACTTACCACATCAGACCAGGCAGTGCCAGATTAAATTCTGTGGAGGCGCCTAGGCAGTTGAAATCTTGGGGGGCTCATATCGAACTAAAAAAACTTTATTGTAATCTTTTTGCAAGATCAAATCAATATTATTTTGATCCATTGTTGTGGGTCCTACCTTGCCTATTTGGTAATCTGGCACTGAGAGCTGGCAGAGTCCAACGAGGGGGAGAGCAAAACTATGGGGTAGGGAAGAGGAAATCCACTCATCCCTTGAAAACACAGTTGTCTGTGTTTCCCTCGTGTCACAGTGAGAAGTATTCTGGGATGCCCTTGACTTCAGTTTGCCTAGAATAGATTTTTTCCTCCCTCTCTCACTTGAAGCAGCAATGATTTCCAGCCTTTCTTCAAAGGATTATTCTGTACTAATAAGCAAGGTTTATAGAATGTCCCTAATGAAAGCATTTATTAAACAGTAAATAACCCACCTGGAATCACTTACAGACTTATTAACTGTGAATGATGTTTCCCTGAGATAATAAAGATAATAGAAATTTCCCTCTGGGGTCCTTATTCAGTCCTCCATTCCAATGATAAAGAGAGGGCAGTTGGCTACCTCAGACCAATGTAATTTTAGTTGACTCCTAGGAATTAATTATGAGGCAACAGCAGTCATTTCCCTCAGAGCAATAACAGACAAAGCAAAAGCAGCAAAGATGCCTAAAACAACCCTGAGCAATGGACAGGCAGTTATATATAAGGCATCCCTGTGCTCCATGTTTAGGGGAGGGTGTGCAAATATCTCTGTCTACACATATTCAGAAAGGGGTGGTTCATTCCCCCCCTCCCGTTTTCTGTCTGGTGACATGATTTCCATTGGTTGGGTTGGATTAGTCAAAGAGAAGCTGAAACCATAGCCCTGGCTATGGAGGAGAGAACCCCACCAAAGTTAGTGGAATCTGCATTCACAAAAACTTTCTGTGAGCATTGGGATTAAGCTAGATATGATGGGTACTAGACCCACTGCATTGAATGAAGGGCTACTCCCATCACATATAAAGCAGGGAGTGGAGGATGTGGTTCTCAGGCTCTACAAGATGGCGGGGCTGAGCATATCTTCCACTTGCAGCTTGCATTCCTGTAGTCTTCCCCCTGGCCTCTTTTCTTCTCCTGGCTGGGACCAGATCCTGGACCTGAGGAGGGACTGTGGGAATACTGGTAGACAGCAGCAGTGTGTTACCAGCAGGGTGGCATTGCTTAGCTGGCTTTTTGATGTTGTGAGCCACTGCTGGTGAAGAAAGAGAGCACAAGGATGCTGGGAATTCTGTGCAGTGTAGGTGCAGCAGTGGAGCCAATCCAGTGTTCCTGCTGCTGTGCCCACACCGCACTGAACCTCCCTCCTTCCTCCTCCTTCTTGATGCTGTAACCAGCAGCAAGGCAGGGCATTCAGAATGTCACAAGCTGAAGTATAAAATATAAATAAGACTAAGAAAAAAGGGGTCCCTTCCAATTCCATGATTCTATGCGATATTTATCAAACCACACACACAGTGGAATGTGAATGATTTGATTTATTTCCCTCATACATTATGGCCTTTAAGCTGAAAGTCCCGGCAGAGAGAGAAAATGAAGTTGAAGATGAATGAGAAATTGTTAGACATTTTACACTGAGATGAACTTAATTCATGTTCCGTTCACCTGGCAGTTTGGGAGAACTATTTTCAAGAGTACTATAGATATTTTTGAATGAAACCAGTGAATTGTTTTAAACCAAACTAGTTCATTCCAAGCACTGGATGTATAGGAATGAGAATCAATGCAAATATTTGCATGAACCTGTGGAACGAGGAATTGCTGAATCCCAAAGCACTAAGGATAATAAACTCACAGACTGGGCTCAGTTGCTTGAAGTGACTTATTCTGCTTCCTCTAGTCCCTGGAGACTACTTTCATTCTCACTGGAGTTTCCACTTATTAAGAAGTATATAGAGTCTAAAAAGAACTATTGTATCTGATCCTGTTCTACATTAGATTTCAAGTGGCAGATGATAAATATTGATTCCCTTACCCCACCCAATTGAGAAAGAACCAACTAGGAAAAAGCCAGTATATTACAGACTAATAGTCCCACGCTAAATTCAAGGACCTTGTCATCTATCAAAAGAACCCTAACTGGATTGTCGGATATACTTAGAGGTTATCAGTCTATAACATTTTATCTCCCCATTTCTATGACAAGTTTTTTTTTAAAAAAATATACAGACTACAAGGAAGCACAAATATTTTGTAGACAGAAGCATCATGTCATCATTATTCTCCAGGAGGAATGACCCCCCCCCCTGTTTAAAGTAGGAGGCAGAATCTACTCTTCGGCATTTTCTTCCATTTTTCTCTCTCCTGTTAACACATAATCAAAGAGGAAATTATTATGGCAGAGCTACATAACAATAGAATAAGTTCCAGTGAACTGAGTGGAATTTATGTCTAAGTAAACAGGATGAGAATCACACTCCACATCTATTAAGACATGTTAGAGAGGGAGATTTATTCTCAAAGTGAAAAGGTTATGCCACATTTCCTTCAGTGGATATAACACAGAAGCCATGTTCAGGGCATTCCAGCTGTAATAACAACAGGTGTGTGTGAACTAAATTCCTCATTTACAGATTTTTTAAATAAAACTAGACTATATGGGCTCACAGGGTCAAATTATGTATCAACATAGCACAAGAACATATATGAGAAAAGAACTAAGCTGCAACACAACTGTAGCTGCATTGCCAAACTCTGGTAGAAGTTGCAATGGAACAAAGGAGGTTTATGATTCCAAAAACAAAGAGATTACCATCTTGTTATGGGAGGGCAGTCTTGGAACTCATTTAATCCAATATAGTTTTAACATATACATCTAATATACTCTTTACATTTAGGGCTCACCCACAGTGTTGTTTGATATGGATAGAAAAGTAAGCCCAGAAGAGAGAAAGGGAGAAGTAGACGGGCGAAGAAAGGAAACCACTATGGAAGAGAAAATGTTGGGGTCTGCAGGTGGTAAGCAGTGCTGGATTAAACCCTGTGGAGACTCCTAGGCAGTCTAAATCTCGGGGGGGGGGGGCTCATACTGAACCAAGAAAGCTTGATTGTAATTTTCTTTGAAGATCAAATCAATATTATTTTGATCCATTGTTGAGGGGCTCCTAAAAAGCGTGGGGTCCACGGACCAGTGCCTACTCTGCCTATTTGGTAATCCAACACTGGTAGTAAGAGCTACACTACAGAAAATAGGCTAGTAATGAGAAGAGTACCTGAGGCCAACTTGGTGAAGGTGGTCTCTGACAGGGATAGAAAACTTGGGACTTGGAAGCAAGATTTGGACACTCACTTTTAAATCATAGAATCTTAAATGAATAACTGTTCACAAACAACTCGTGAGTGAAATGAAGAGATACACTTGTATCTAAATTGTGTGAAGTGAATCTTGTAAACAGATAAGATAAACCAGTAGTGGCAGAAGTGATGGCACAGATGGTCTTTCCTTGGTTCAGACGGTTTGTACCTTCTTATAGGCCTTTTATGAAAGCACCATTTACTGAATCCAAGTTCCCTAAGGAATTGCATATGGCGTTTGGCACGTTGCCTTAGCGGCCAGTATGTTCCTACTACTTAAGAAATGTTTTCTTCCTTATAGCACAGTACTATATAAACCAATTAGCCCAATACAAGTGATTCTTAGGGGTCTAAATGAATTTTAAGGTAACAGTAGATGGGTGAGTTGATTCCATAGTGTATGCAATTCATCTCGTTTCCAACTAACTGAAGTAGTGTGCCATTAACGATTTGTGGAAGAGAGAGAGAGAGAGAAAGAGGAAGGGGGGGGGGAGAGAGGGTGTTCTAGTGGTCTGTTTCTGAACAAAGCAAAAATATAGACAGCTTTGTAAAACATTCAAGGCTGTGTATATATATATATATTTAAAAGTTTGCTTACAGTGGTTTTGTCAATTCCTTTAACAAATTCAGCTACAATTTATTTATTTTTTGGTCCTCTTTTGTCAAATCTATTGATGGCTGCTCAAATAAAAATGAAACTAACAAGATATTGTATAACAATTATTTTACGTAATGCTTCATGCCAAAACATAACTTGTTTGTGCATAACTTTTATCTTCCTTTCCCAGAATATTTTAACAAGAATTGTGTGGGTACGTACCGTATGTTCTTTCTAATGCTGTTTTAGCACTGGAGGCAAGGATTTGCAGTTACTAAAAAATAATTGGTGCTATTGATGGTTTCAAAAAGTAGAAGAAGCTAACATTGGCTTGGAGTTTGGGTTTTTTGCTTTTGCTTTTAGGAACCCACTCCAACTGTAGCCTTCAAACCTGTATAAGTAGCATATTGAATCATTTGGATTTTAAGAGGTTAATTTTGAAGTAGAATTATTTGTGTTGTAGCGATTAATGGGAACAGATTCTGCTAGACCTCTGATAAGAGGACTGTTATGTTTTACAGGTCTAGAGCCCCTTTGACCTCACTGTATATATTTTTGGGCAGAAAGTAGATTGTGATAGATCACTAATCTATTTTGGTGGAGTATTTAGTTAGTATCCTCTTATTTATGGGACTCTATCAAAGAATACTGGGGTAGGTGAACCTTGGTCCAATCCCACAAGAGGGGGGAAGGGAGAGAAAGTGGAGAGAGAGAGAGAGAGAGAGAGAGAGAGAGAGAGAGATTCAGAGAGATTCTAGTATTGCAAAAGTAAGGGTTGTCAGTAATAATAAATAATAATAACTGGTTGGTGAATCACAAATTGCACAGATCTAAATGAGGCAGAGTTGCAGATGAAGTCCAGCAACTATTCATCAAGATGAAGTCTGGCCAATGTAAATGGCAGAATGGCACTGCAGACACATCATGGAAGAAGAGCCAGCAAATAAGCTCTCATTAGTACAACTGATTTGTTGTGTCCCATGATAGCATTGATTGAGTAGAAATGAGAGTTGGCACTGGGTTCGTTGCAGAGTCTAGTTCCCATGTTTGTACAAAATAGTGCAAAATGAGGCATCATAAACCAACAAGCATTCTGTAACAGCAGAAAACTTTCCGTAGGTCAATGAAAAGAGAGTCTTTTGCATAAAGATGCTAAATTGGAATTTCACATTAAACAGGAACTATGAATGGGTAGTTCATTTTAAAATGCTCCATTTTAGAAACTCCCCCTCTATAGGTCTTATTGTACACTATGCATCTTGTTTTGTTAAGTCATCATTACCAGTTGGGAACTGGTTGCACCAACACTAACTGGATTTTCGACTTCTTTGTGTGGATCTTCTTTTCACTTTTGTTCTACAGAATACTTCCTCACATTGCTTGGTCCGTTGGCCTCACTTTGTAAACACACACACAAACACACTCTGCATTTATGGGTTATATAAATCTATTAAGCAACTGTGACCTTTTCATTATATGACATTGGAAGCTCTGGCTTACAATAGGTTAAACTACACTAAATATTCTTAAAGATGTCGCAAAACTGTCAGTCTGTTTGCTGAAAAAACGAGAAGCACGGCTACCTCTTTCCACGTTATTCTGAACATGAAACACATTTCCTAACAAACTGGGTTTTTTAAAAAAATCTAGTTAAATCAACTGCTAAATTCATTAGGCATCCATTCAAAGATATAATAATTCCTCTGTTTGCTTCCTGCATGCCTTTCTTCATTCACCTCAGTTATACATTAAGTTCCTATAAAACAAAAATAAGATTCCATTGAATATAGCTTTAAAAAATATAGGGTTGTAGCCAACTTACTAATACTCAGAGTAGACCCATTGGGGACATGACTCGTAAGTCCCATAGATGGCAACTAAATGCAATGCATGTGGTCATATCTCTCCTATTTGATTTAGCATGCCAATTCTAACAGGTCGATTATTGTGTGGCGTCAAGTGAAGAAAGGACCATTTTTTGCATCCTTGATAGCATGTTAGAGGAAAGTGATGGCTGGTTGATGAGCTTGCTCAGCATGACCATTTAATGGCTAAGCCTGTGGAGATTCCTTCCCACAGTTTGGAAAGTGGAAAGCTGTGTTATGTTTCTTCTTTTTCTTTGTTGGATTCATATTACTTGGATTCACATGTTCTTGCTAGGGATAGGTGAATCTACTGGTTCCAATTTCTCATTTTTCTGACCTTGAATTGAGTTCTACATATGTCCACATGTGTTTGGAGGGGGGAATAAAGTTCTTGTGAAATTTCACCAGCATGTTATTGAGAATTTTCCCAAATATAATATATAGATTTTGTAAGCAATTTTTTTCTGTAATACACATCGTTGCAAAGTAATTCCCCCATACACAAAGGGCCTTCTCGGTAGTGGTGCCCACCCTGTGGAACGCCCTCCAACCAGATGTCAAGGACATAAACAACTATCTGACTTTTAGAAGATATCTGAAGGCAGCCGTGTTTAGGGAAGTTCTTAATGTATGATGTTTTATTGTGTTTTTAATATCCTGTTGAAAGTCACCCAGAGTGGCTGGGGAGGCCTGGCCAGATGAGTGAGGTATAAATAATAATTTGTTGTTGTTGTTGTCATCGTTGTTTTGTACATTTTCTTTAATATATGCACACTTCACCCAAGGATATGCATCTCTGGACACATTACATGTCGTAAAACGACACTGCAAAATTGTTTGAGGTGGGAATTTCAAAGGAAGGCTGTGTTTTGGTTTGCAAGTTCACCTTTAAATGTGCTCTGAATTAAACTTCTCACCTACCCCTAACTCTTGCTACCCCCTGTTTTTGACATTAAGAATTATAATTCAGTGGATGGACCTATCATAATCAGATTAAGGATGAAAATTAGATTTGGGCTACATTTATGTTGTTGGGACCACTACAGAAGCATATTAGCAGTTGTTATTCCAGGGATTTTGCCAAGGAATTTGGAATGCTTTGGCAAACAAGGAAACAGATGGTCTCAGGGAAACTCTCATCCTTAAGCACTGAATAGATCTAAAGAGATTGGAAAACTCTCCCTGAATGCAGAGAAGATCAAAATGATTACAGGTTTATCAGCTCAGAGACTGTAACAGAGTTGAATGTGTTACACAAACACTGATTGGACATTTGAACCCAGCTGTTAAACTGCAGCCAACTACAGGCCAGATTTTTGCACATCCATTGGCTTGGTATGTATCAAATTAAGTTTTAAAAGAGACTTCCATTTTACAAGAATAATGAGGCAATTAAAAGAACACCTGGCCTTTTGGATTGCATATTCATGCACATTCTTTGGAAATGTTGCACTGCGGCTTTCAGTAGTATCCCACACGGAATGCAAATTTATTCAGGAAAAGAAATGGTGGGAGGAACACAAAATGAAACTTGGTGTACTTCAATAGGTATAGAGTTGAACTTGGATCTAAGAGATCTAGCATCAGTTCCACCTCTGCATTAGACTGTTAAGTGGCCTTCACTGAGGATGGATGGACAAATCAATCTATCCCTAATTCATGTCAGTTTCACAGGTGTTCATTCATCCTGTTCACCCACGCCATCCTGTTTCTGCACCAGCCTGTGGATTTTAAAGCTGAATGAAAATTGGCATTATTTTTGTACATTTTTCATCACAAAATACTATTTTGCATGCCTTTGACTCCAAACAAGGTATTTTATCCTTTATAAGTGGAATGTATACATTTTAACCTCAAATACACACTTTTAATAGCATTCTGGTATCCTTTCTTTAGCCAAGAGCAGGATTACAAAATTCAGGGAAAGCCCAAAACCTGAATTCTGATCCACACCTTAGTCTAGGAGGCACAAAACACACCAGTTGCAGACCAAGTATCTACAGAGGGTGATGAATACAGCCCATGAGATCATGGGCTGTCCCTTGAGTCTGCTAAATGACATCGCAAGGGATTGTTGCCTTAGGAGAGCGAGGAAAATTCTCAGGGATGACTCACAACCTGGCCATCACCTCTTTAATCTTCTAACCTTGGGCAGGAGATATAGAAGTATAATCAGCCGTACCAACAGGCTAAAACATAGCTTCTATCCATGGGCTGTTAGGCTGTTGAATGAAAAATAACATAGCAAAATGACTTGCGAAGTGGTGTGTTGTTCGATAAGAGATTGAGTGTTTGTGGAGGGGAGGGAGGCTCGTTTAATTTCATTGTACACAGGCTGTAAAATGACAGTAAAGGTATTATTATTATTATTTAAAATCCTCAAGCAATCCTATCACTGAACCAGCCTCTCACAGCCATTAAATGGGAACAATCCTAACACACAGGGTTGGTTACAAGAAAGAACACAGTGCATGCCACAATGCTGTTTACATATGAAAAACATATGAAAAAGTTGTTTACATATGAAAATAGTAGCAGTTGCAATAAAAAGTTGCCTTGAAAAGCCGTTTGTCCCCACCTTCCATGCAGCCAGACACGAGTTAGATGGCAAAGACCAGCCATTTATTCTGGAGCAACAGAAAAGGGGAAAGTAGGGCACATTTGGCTAAGAAGGATATTCAACACCATCTGTCTAGATGTGTTTGATATGCAGCGAGTTTTTGAATACAGTGGTACCTTGGGTTACATACGCTTCAGGTTACAGACTCCGCTAACCCAGAAATAGTGCTTCAGGTTAAGAACTTTGCTTCAGGATGAGAACAGAAATCGTGCTCCGGTGGCACGGTGGCAGCAGGAGGCCCCATTAGCTAAAGTGGTGCTTCAGGTTAAGAACAGTTTCAGGATAAGTATGGACCTCCAGAACGAATTAAGTACTTAACCTGAGGTACCACTGTACCTCAAATGCATTGTGCCCATATTCAAAGTAAAGCATCATGAAAACATTGTGCCCATTAGTCCGACAATTGTCTAGACATGGACATAGATGGTGCCCTCTGAGTTGTCATATTGTATCTGCAGTACTGTTCCTGTGGATGCCTAATAACTATGGCTTGCTGTGGTTCTGGCTTGCTGTGGTTCTGAAACTTTGCACTCTCTCCAGCCACATTGGAAGTGCCAAGCATCTTTAGCAGCCAATCAGCACCTTGCACATAGTTGTTATTGTGTCAACTGCCCAAAGGTGCGGAAGCATACCTTGCTACACAGAATGAACGTATTTGTTCATTTTCACTTTGCATTGGACAAAACCAGGATCTGTTTCCAGCAGGTACTTTTAATCCAAATGTAGTTTCGTTAACAAATTACTGGAACTAAGCTTAGCCTCTTGGTCTCCCGGCACAAGCAATCTTTACCGGTGAGGCAGTTGTTTTCTTCCAGACTGTGCCATGCTTGGCCAGGCAGACTCTTTTCCATTTCAAAGCCATTGTATTTGATACAATGCTTATTTACAGATAGCTAGTTAGTATTTTTGATGCATTTATTTCATTTTCAGTTATACCTTAGGCAATTTATTGTTGGTTCAAAGCTTAATAACTTGTTAGCATTGTCTCTTTCCAATGAGTTATAAATGATGGCATTAATTGGGTGTTGAACTGATAATGCATTATGCATGTTGTCCTGCCAACTGGGAAGAATAAAATTTGCATCTGTATATTCCATTTTAATAAGCCACAAATATGTACAATTGCAAACAGGATGAGAACATTCTTTTTATTTGGTGGGAAATGATTCCTACAACAGAATGCTTTGTGAAGCTATCAGCACCCAAATACGGTGGATAAGAGGAAAAATGTTTGCACCGTTTTTTCTTTCTCTCTTCAACATTATTCCAGCTTTTACTGAAGGGCTGAAGTGGCCCAGGTGTATCGAAGGTACGTATTTCAGCATTATGGCTTAAGAATTACCATAGAGTATAGCTTGAGCCTGGAGCAAGAGCATGACAATAAAGCTGTAATATTTTATTTTCTGTCACAACTTTGTGTACATGGCCATAGAGGAAGGGAAACTGGAAAATGACAAAGCCACATTGGCATGCAGTTCCACACATCACTCTGGCAATTAAAGGGCAACAGATTACTCTTTTTAGTTGACTGCATGCTATCATTTATTTATGCATGCCTTCAAATTATTGTAGCAAACGAAAGCATGACCATGTGTGGTGCTTACATTACTTAAACCAGTAAAGTGTCGACATTGAAACTCTCAGTTATAAAAATAACATGAATATAAAGAAGGTTGCTATATTCAGAGGGTGCACACAACATTGTGTCTAGTAGCATTGCTGCAGTTAGCCTGGGCTTCAGGAAGTTGAGGCTGTTTGATGTGTACATGCAGGGACACCAACATCAGCATCTAGGGGATGTTGTTAATATAAGCTTTCTTTATAACATTAGAGATAATGCCTAATCCCAAATTTATAAGAACCATGGCCTGCAGAGTGAATGTATGTCTATGTGTGTGAGAGAGAGCTCAACAAACAAGCTTATTATCTACCCATACATTACATTCCTCTTTTTTCAAAGAGTAGAAATATAATCAACAAGAATTTTGACAAATCCAGAAAGATTTTCTGAAAGGCATATACAATATTCATAATACAAAAAGCAACGATGAAGAAACCTAACAAGTCAAGCAAGAAGAAATGAAAGGTCTTATTCTTCAGCTACTGAAGAGGGAGAGTTGCAACTTAAATCCCCCAAGTGTTGGTTGTTGGCTAAGGTGTTGAATAAGAGCTCCCAATTCTCGAGTACAAGAATATTAAGAGACTGTAATTGCCTTCTTTCCATTTCAAAGTAGTACAAATTTTGCAATCTGCATAATACTTTCCATAGAACAAAAGCTCTGTAGGAATTACCCTAGTCCAGGCAGTATGTGCTTGTCTCAGAACAATAGAACTCTGATCCTCAGTGGTACACTATATGCTATTCCACAGCAATCAATAAATACAGGAATTTCTGAAACAGTAGCTGCAACTATGATATGATTTACATTGTTAACATTCACTGATTGTTCTTAGTTCCATAAATCAAGCCCTCTTCTTTTGAGTACATGGAATGTCTTGCTGAAAAGCTTCACCTTTCTTAAGGGAAACAAGTATGAATTTCACTATAATTTTCCCCCAAGTCGTTTAACTTGCTTAGCAATTGTGAGATCGCAAACAACAATGGCCACAACTTTGAATATGAAAATTATAAAGCCAAGTTTTCTTATAGGAAGTACATATTGTAAAGCAAAGAGTTCCTATTCTACCTAACTAGGCTGGAGACCCAAATGAGCCATGCTTGCTCTCTTTGATCGCTGCAGGAGAGGAAAACAAAGAGAGGTGTCTCCTATCTTCTCTGTGTTTCAGAAGTAAGGGTGTGAAGAGGAGGAGGCAGAAAGTTAGGTCAGCAAGCCTAATAGCATCAGTCATACATTAGAATGAAGGCAAAGGACAGGGAGACAGTTTAGGAAGCTTAGATGTTTTCCTTTCTGTCTACTCTCTCCCTGTGCAAACTCACCAACCTTAATACAAGCTGAATTGTATCCCAACACTTCCAACGAGAAATGCTGTTCACATAATAACATTAAGATTCTTCCAGTGATCAGGGAAGGAACATATATGGACTTCCAGTTGTTTTCAGACTCATCCATTGGCCATGCTTGCTGCACATGATGGGAGGTAGAGTCCAACACAAGGCTCCCCTGTTTTACACAATGTTGAGCATTGTATCACTTGGTAAAGCGTGTTCTCCCTGAAATGAGAGAACGTGTTGCGTTGGGGTTTGCCAAGCCAATCCTCTGTTGCCAGGCAGGTAAAAGTGAGTTGGCCTGGGGCAATGATTGGATGGCCGGGTTGCTGGAGCAAATTGCATGTAGCAAACTGGGTGGGTGGGACCAAAGGCTTTAAATATTGGGGCACTCAGCTTTTGCTTTCTCTTTCGCTGAGTGCATCGGATCACCCGCCTGCCCAGTCTGAGTTCCGGTTGACCTTGCTATGCCTGTCATGGGGTCATCTGCCATTGGGGCAGGGGCCTAGTAGGAATTCTGTCCATTTGGCTGATTGGCTGGTGCCATTGGGTTTTTGCCTACTACTTAGCAATTTGTCACAACTTGTAAGGTTGCAGTTAGGCATTGGCTATAAAAAATTGGTGGAGGAGGGGTAAGGATAGGCTGGGCCTGCCCCTCCAATGGTGGTGTGGAAGGAAATTCCATTACAGGAATCCAGGGGCTTGCCACGATTTTGTCCAATCCCTGAAATGCGACCAGGGCCGGCAAGCCCTGGGGAGTAGGTTGGGTGAGCGGTGAGGGCCTGTCACTCAGCTCAACTGATCCCCAATATTGCTTTCCCTTCACAGGCTTCTGAGGGAGTTCGGAAAGTCAGTTCTGTCCCCAGGCGGGGGGACAGATAGTCTTAACCAATGCCTAAGCAACCACTCACAGATTATGTATTTTAATAAAGTTATAGCCAAAATTATGCCAAAACCTTAAACAAAAATTATGTGTGAATTGTGAATTTATTTTGAGGGGTGGCTTGGGGACCTCGACACGCAAAGTTAAAGAAAGTAAGAGAGAAGGTGGGAAGCAGTATGAAACCTCAAAAATGTGTTCAAAATCTGTCATTTCATTCCCAAGTTGGGCATTAAAACGCCTCCTAGGTGATCTGTTTCTTACTAATTAAAGGAAAGGCTTCTCTGAAAACTATCTCTGGTGAATTGTGAAATGTTAATTTGGAAAAATAAAATAAAATAATAAGCGTTCCTTTTGGTGCAAAACTAAGCTGTCGGTTCAGAGTGCTACAGCCGAAGCCACAGAGCTGCAACAATCATCATGTCACTGGGAAATTGTCTACAGAAGAGAAGCCATAGAAATAGAAAAATAGCCTGTGTGACCTTTTTAATCATTTCCCCATATGCCTTCATGTCACTGTTCTCTAGCACAACACGACCCTCTAAGCAAGCTGTGCTTATGCAAAATGAATGTAAATAGGGTTTCTTTCACTCCTGTTCTGTTTCCTAGCAATGTGTCCAATTTAGGTCAGAGTAGGAAAAACCAGATTAGTTTGTCAAGACTCATTCTTCTAGTCCAAGTAGCAGATTAAATATCTTCTAAACAGATTACAAAAAGTACATACAATGCAATGTATTCTGATCTTTGTAAAGTCAGCCTATTAGCACAAATATTATTTGAAATACAAGTTAAGCTACTTTTTTAGAAGGGTGGGGTGTTTTTGTTGTTGGTGGTGGTGGTGGTGAAAGACTGATGCCCATTGTGCAGGGTTTCTTTCCCCCACAACCTATCCTGGGGGTCCTGGGCACCTCTATCACAAACACCTGATGAGGCTTTCACTCTGCCAAGCTCATCCTCAGTCCTTGCAACAGAGTCAAGTTCTACCAGAAAGAGTGGCTGTAGGCCTGGTCTCCTGAGCTGCCTTGTTTATTTGAATAAAGAGTTAACTTCACTGAAGCTGTGTGAGTTATTTCTGACCTGTTCCTGGCACCAGTTGCTGTCCAAATGGATTCTGCATTACTCCACAGTGTGCTCCTTTGAGAACAAATGTAGTTGGTCCCAGAAATTGGGGCGGGGAGGAGGGAAGCCCTATATTCACACCTGATCCTATATTCATACCTGACACACACCTGACATTGTGTGTATACCAATATTGAAATCACCACTTCCTTCTTCGTTAACCTGGGGCATAGACATGGAGGGAAAGGCACAGAAAACTCAATCAAGGCGATGGTTTTCAAATGTATATCAAGTAACCACACACACCCTTGTGGATGGCAGAATCTAGACTAAATCTAGATTGAAAGCAGCACATTGAGGATAAGGATTAATGATTCCAGATTAAGAAAAATGACATTTTCCTGCTACAAACAGGTTAGTGTGTATGCAGCCTTACTTATTTAACAGGCCATGGTATTGCTGATGAAGTGAACACACAGCGTTATGAACTACTTGGGTCATGTATTGTATTTTAATCAAGAACGCTTTGAAAGACTTACATTCTTGTCAATTAATGTTGTCTGAACTCAAGACTCATTCTAATAGCTTGGTATTCAGCTCAATGAAGTGTCAAAGTACATGGAGATCAGGTGTTCAACTGCCCTATTCAGGCTAGCCCCACTAGACTAGAGATTCAGGCTACAGCACAGTTAAACTAAGCAAAGAAGCCAATATTCACAGCATTCTCTCACCGCTCCTTTCTCTTTCTTCCACCCCCTTCGCACATCAGTGTTTTGTGAGAATGAGAAATTAGTTGGACGAGTAGACAATTACCTGCTCTGCAAATGATCAATATATAGCTTCACCATCTAGGTTACATGGCCAGAGGGATTGAAGTTAATACGGTGACAATAATTCTTGCTTTTTTCTCATGCAACATACAAGCCAATATTACACAATGATTGCCTTTAAAAGCTTCACAACTGCATTTGTATAATTACTTACTGCCAAAGCCTCCCTCCACTCCCAAGCCAGTTTGTCATTAATCCTCTTTGCCGTGGCACTTTAAACCATGAAAGAAGAAAATGTTATGTATGCGTAATTATGAGAAATGAGCAGCATTAACATGTGCACTGCTATCTGGCTGGAGATTGCTGGGCTGGCAGAGAAAGTGGATTTTGCAGAATGGCTAAAGATAGACCTCACTATTAATTTATCAATCACTACATTTCTGTCTCAAAGCCCCAAGAATAACAATGATCTGAAATTTACTTATAGGAGTATTTTTCTTGCTTGCCTGAGTGTCTGGTAAATAATGGCCTGGAACCTTCCTCTGCTATTAACACCCAATCTGATAACATGGCAGTATGTACTAGTATGTATGTACGAGTACTACACAGCTGACGTAGCATAGTGCCAGCTAGCATAAGCTGGAATACTTGGATATTGCCTGCTGAATTCTCTGACTTCCAAGTTCAGGCTTTGTGGAGCAGGTACATTCATTTTAAAAAGTGGGGGGTTAAATTGACAAGCCACATTAATGTCATTTCTTTTAACTAAAGCAAATGAATTAGGGAGGAGAGTAAAGGAAATCCCATTTGTTTTTCCATTTGTTTTCAGTTCCTTTGAACAGTAGGCACTGTATTGTGTTAGATCGATTGTCCGGAACACAGTGTACAGTTAACAAAGTGAGAGTAGTGATACTGACAGACTGCAAAATTATTCACAATGATGATGGTGGTGTTTAATCATTGTTATTGTTTTAAAAACCCTGCTGATTTAAGATGACAGTTAAGGATCTCTCTTGCTATTTCAAAGCCAGGAAATCGGAAGCCAAGGCTAATGCCTTAACAGATGTGCCTGTGATCAGTAATGATGGTGCACAATGTCACCAATTGTGCTTGCTTACAACTGTTGGTTGGCAAGGGGGAAAAATAGATATATAGGAAGAAGGATTCCTGCATGCCAAGAATCAGGTCTGGAGAAAGTACTTTTTGGTGAGAGAATCCCAGCAGAGATTTAAAATCACAAAACATGCAGCAAATATTAGAAATATAGGCTGTTAGACCTTTAAAAATATGTGAAATCCAAAATAGTCCCCTCTTCCCTCAGTGTAGAAAAAGTCCACGTTTGGTAAGTAAAAAAATTGTTTACTTACAAACTCTCCAAAGGCCAGATTCATGTGCTTTTCCACACAACATTCAGAAAACGTTGCATGAGCAATAACATTTGGATTAGTTACTGTGGTTAATTTTGCTA
This sequence comes from Podarcis gaigeae, assembly GCF_964106915.1. NCBI lineage: Eukaryota > Metazoa > Chordata > Lepidosauria > Squamata > Lacertidae > Podarcis > Podarcis gaigeae. The sequence goes on from NC_139680.1 coordinate 23,765,653, forward strand.
AATTATTGGTACAGGAACAGAAGAATGGCTTGTAAGACCCTTGTGGTCTGAGCTTGGAGAAACCAGCTCAGAGCTCCTCACACAATTAGCTGCTAAGGTGAACAAAGACCTTGATTACTTTCCAAGGTGAGTGGAGTGACTTACTATTGCTAAGCCTGGCAGGACAGCTTACTCTATTAACCCATCTTACAGGCATTAACCCATCCGTGCATTAATTAGGCTTAAGCATGTAGGTTTTATGAAGCTGCTTATCCCACAACAACTTCCTTTCTGCGCATTTAAGCTTTTCCTTCAACTTCCAGGTTCAAACCCAGATGGGGAGGATGGAAGTGCCTGGGACCAGAAAATAAGACCCACATTGTCCAGGTCCCCTTGCTGTATTGCTAAAGTAATCTTGTACTTGGTTCATGCCTGTTTGTTGCTTAATCAGTAGTCAGTAGGATGGGTAAGAATATGGGAATGGCTAGCACTTTCACGCATCCTTATGCTGGTCTACCACAGAAGAGTGGGGAGCGCAGGAGGAAGGAACCTGATGTCTGTAGACTGTTCCAGGAGGGAAAGACATGTTTAATTCACTGGGATTGTAGGGACCACATTGCAGCTCTGCAATGAATTCACAGGGTGGTCTTTGCAAGATGACTTTCCTCACCCATACATTCCTCCTCTTAATTCCTTCTACCTTGTAGGGTTCTTACAGGCGATTATCAGGCGCTTAGTGCTCTTAAGTGCCCCCAGAATTCTTAGGGGAAACACATTTTGAATCTCAATTTCTGCTGCCACTGCTGCCTTGCTGAGCCAAGCCAAGCATTCAAAGGCCACACATACAGTCTCCCTTCGTCCCTTTCGTTTGTATGTCCTATAACCCTTTAGCCTTCATTGACACCAGAGATGAATATTTGGACAGACAATTTATAATTACCGCAGTCCATTGTTTATGAACACTTGAAAACAGAAATGTGAAGCTGAAATAAAATTGCCCTTCATGACAAAGGGGGGGGGGGAGGAATTAATGATTTCTCCCAAACACAGCATTAAGCAGTGCCAAGGTCAAGAAAGGACAGGTGGCGAATGATTTAATGTGCATTTTCCATGGTTACTGTTTAGCAACCATTAGAAAACATGTCTTGCTGTTTATAATCAACAGAGGCATAACGGTAATGTTCTAGAACATTCTAGACAGCACAGAAATGAAACCATTTCTTGTTTTCTCCTCAAGCAATTAAAATGTGGTAATTTCTGAGGGAACTTGTGTTGCTCTTTAATGCTGTTTACTCATTGTTTTAATAATTTAATTCCGCTTACACGTTATCACATCTTAAAATCTGTTTTGGTATTTACCAACTTGCTTTTAGCAATATATCCTCCACGTCTCCCCTGAATTTAAACATGTGAATGTTCTTCTAATGGCTTACTTGGGCATCATTTCCAAGAATAATTGGGGATACATTATAAATCAAACATTTTCTCATCACTGTCTTGCAGGAACGTCAACATATTAAATAAGCCTAATTATTAGCTCCATGCCTCTTATACGGAACCATTTACAAAACTTTGTATTATGGGATGAACTGCTGAAGTACAGTGGCTCTGCAAAGCCTTATGGGGGAAATTACATTAATAAAGCAAGCAAGCTCCAAATAAAAATAAAGCTCCAGAAACAAGCAGGTAGTAATTTAAGTTACAGGAGGGAAAAATAGCTGTGGGAAATTTGCACATATATTAATTAAGACAAATATATTTCTTTACAGCAGCATGTTAAAGACCATAGCATATATCTGCTATATGGAGAGCTTTGTGCACAAATCAGTTCTGCAATAAACTAAATAGGATGAATTTAAAGGTACCTTAAATTATAATAGAGCATAATGCTTCTACTGTAAATGCTAACAGGATAGAAACAGAGGTAAAGTTAGATGCAGCAAGTTTGCCATCTACTGATCAATGGGAAATTTCTGTTCGGAAGGAATTGCTTTGCATTTTTATACAGCCGGTACAGTTCCTTTATCTGATTCAAAAGCTTCTTGGTGGCATGTCTTCTATACTCTATTGACATCTTCCACTGATTGGGCTCATCCAGTCAGTGGAAATGTTCCAGTTGATATCAGCACAGAGGTATTATCAATATCAATCTCATTGTTAATAGGGAGAGAAAATATTTATTTCTCCTTTCCTCCCTAACAAAAATTATTATAATGTCACAAGGGTGCTATCTTTGGCAGCGTCGAGATTTTGCTCTATTTCTGGTTTCTGTTATTTTTCTTCTTTTTCCAGATCACACTCTCTCTCCGTGTGTTACACACACTTGTTCTTTTTTTGCTTTCCTGCTTTCATATCACATTCTGTCATGGAAGAGAGATGAGAAGTGATGGATGGCCTCAGAAATCTGCCACCTGCCACCGCTCCAAATGCAGCTGTAGCCACTGCCAAACCCTTATGTGGGGTAATGGGCAGTTATTTGTAATAGCATCAAATGAATAAGAAATAATTGACTGAGATTTCTGTCACCCCCGCTGTCCACTTTGCTTCGTGGTTAAGTGCACATTTGGTTGCACCTCGGTGTCCATAGTTAAGCCCTAACATATCAATGCAATGAATATAGTTTGCCACACAGTGCTTTGTTTTTTTATGGACTCCAGGTTCAGGGAGCACATTTGGAAATCTAAGTTACCATTTTGTGGGCATCACAAAATACCCATTGCACAGAAAAACTGAAGATGCTCAAAAAACTCTCCTCTAAATACATGACCGTCAACACGTATACAGTGGTACCTCGGGTTACATATGCTTCAGGTTACATACGCTTCAGGTTACAGACTCTGCTAGCCCAGAATATTACCTCAGGTTAAGAACTTTGCTTCAGGATAAGAACAGAAATCGTGCGGCACAGCGGCAGCAGGAGGCCCCATTAGCTAAAGTGGTGCTTCAGGTTAAGAACAGTTTCAGGTTAAGAACAGACCTCCCGAACGAATTAAGTACTTAACCTGAGGTACCACTGTACACCCATTCAGCTCCCAAAAACCATACTAAGCACAGACCCAAAAACCTCAGAGTTAAATCATACACTCGTGGCATGCCTCTTCCTTCCATTATATAAGAAAATATTACATTACATAACTAATTAATTTATATTGATAAATGAAAACACATGAAAATGTGCTTGTGTGTGTGATGGCTGAAATAATGAAAATGACATGTTACTATTCTTAGCTGAGTTCTATGTTATTTCATTGTTGTACACTATTAAGACATGGATATATCATTTGTGGGACGCAGGTGGCGCTGTGGGTTAAAGCCTCAGCACCTAGGACTTGCCGATCGAAAGGTCGGCGGTTCGAATCCCTGCGGCGGGGTGCGCTCCCGCTGCTCGGTCCCAGCGCCTGCCAACCTAGCAGTTCGAAAGCACCCCCGGGTGCAAGTAGATAAATAGGGACCGCTTACCAGCGGGAAGGTAAACGGCGTTTCCGTGTGCGGCTCTGGCTCGCCAGAGCAGCGATGTCACGCTGGCCACGTGACCCGGAAGTGTCTCCGGACAGCGCTGGCCCCTGGCCTCTTAAGTGAGATGGGCGCACAACCCCAGAGTCTGGCAAGACTGGCCCGTACGGGCAGGGGTACCTTTACCTTTACCTATATCATTTGTATTATGACATTTTGATGGTGCTGTTGTGCAGGAAAATAGCTTGTGCTTTTCTTTTAGATATTTGTTTCATTTAGGGGGGAAATGAAGGCAAGAATAACAACACAATGTTCATATTATTTAAAATGTTTTATTGGATTTTTAAAAAAAAAAATAGAAAAAAAAGCATTAAGAATGCAAACAACGAAAACACGCCGTCTCTGATAGCAAGTCACAGCTAGGGCAACCTTGTCCAGACCAGCTTTGGCACAAAATGGTGAATCCAGAGGAGTTGATTCTTAAAACCGTACTTGAATTAGCTGACCAGCAAATATCCCCTATATGGGTCATCGGGAACTGATAAAAAGTGTTATTTCAGTTAGAAAGCTAATAAGGAGCAAACATACAGTGTCTAACATGTCATGTTTAGCTACGCCTTTTATTACTCTCTTATGATGGGCCAACTGCTCGAAGAGAGTTACTTCCCACACTTTGACCTCCTGCCCTTCCTTCATGGGTTGTCCTGCTACCTTCCATCATCGAACCACTTCCATTTGGGCCACTGACAACAATAGTGACACTCATACTTTATGGCATGCCAAGGGATTCTGTTCTGTTTCACTTGGCAAAGTCTGGAACCAAATAATGGCTAATTATACTGGAAAGTTAATTGAACACCCAGACTATCGGGGAATGGTTGACAATGCGGACTGGGAAATGCATTCTATGACAGACCAGCTTCTCTCCGATGGAGAGCTGGAGGGCTAAGGGTCAACCCCACTTGTCCACAGCATGTTCAGAAGCAGAGAGAGAGGGGGAAGCTGAACAGCTTAGGGAGGAATTACCCAGTTTTGAGATACAGCGGTACCTCGGGTTACAAACACCTCAGGTTACAAACACTTTGGATTACCGACTCCACTAACCTGGAAGTAGTACCTCAGGTTAAGAACTTTACCTCAGGAGGAGAACAGAAACCACACACTGGTGGCATGGCAACAGCAGGAAGCCCCATTAGCTAAAGTGGTACCTCAGGTTAAGAATGGTTTCAGGTTAAGAACGGACCTCCAGAATGAATTAAGTTCATAAATAGAGTTACCACTGTAATGACAAAGGAACCAGAAGGGAGGGAGCAGCTAGTTGAGACGTCACTTGAGAATGTGGGGACCACCCCCCTCACCAGGGACTCGGAGGTCCAAACGTATCAGAGAGCAAAGGAGCCAGAGGGAGGGAGGAACTTCCCATTGGTGCCTTTACTGCTGCGGAAGTCAGAAGGAGGATTTAGAGTAGCCAACTGCCCTCTTTGTGAAGAGCTGTGTACTTGTTGTGCTTGCAACAAGATGCTGTAATAAAAGGACTATAAATATAACAACTGCTCATTAGTTCTTATCTGTGAAGTTACCGAAGGGAGTGGAGAACTCTCCGTGCCTGATACGGACACAACACTGGTATATTCTGGCACATTTCTACCACATATGACTAAGGCTCACCCTTTCTCCACATCACACCAGTAGAGTGGGGACAAGGGGACATTCACACAGGAAAGTCTCACTGGTACGTACTGCTACCAGATGAACAATTTGAGGGTTGACTTACTTGGAAGGGGAAATGTCATGGTTATCATGATGATAATCTAGAGCTCTTAAATGGAGTGGGCATACTATTGCTGGTTATGGCAGGGAAGTGTTAATACCAGCATTCCTTTTATTCCATCGCAGACATTCACAGAGTGCCTGTGTATGTTTGGATCAGTTATTTTGATTCGGTGCCAAGGTCTTAAAGCCAAGGCTAACGGTATTCATCGGGATATATTTCCTCTGCATGTAATTCTGTTCTTCATAATCAGTGTAATTTTCTTCCTAAGCTATTCATTTTTCCTCATCCATAACACTCTACTTTTCCATGGATAAAACTGAAAATGAGTAAATGATAGCAAGGGGCAAAGTAGTAATGTATAAGCGAAACAAAGCAAAAAAAACTCACATTTAGATCCTCATTTTCCGCTCATGAATATACTACAGTAGATCAGAAGCGCCATCTAATTAGTTGACCCGTGAGTATACTTTTTAGATGATATGATGAATAGCAGGCGCACATACAGAGCGCAGAGCCCCTAACAGTTTGTAACCCTTTCAGAAGGGGTTGGTGGTAGGGTGTCGTGTTTTGAAGTTGATTGATTAGAACGAGCTCAATGTGCTCTTCTCAAGTGCAAAAGAAATTGTGCGTCTCCAACCAACGATGTGTCTTAACAGCTTTGAGTGAAAAAGTCTGTAACTTGCTAAAAACATTTCTAAGCCACCACTGATAATATTCTGTAGCTGATGTGACTTTGACATGCTTGGGCTGGAATCCTTACACCTGAAATCAATGGGACCCCCTTTTTGGTAAATATGGGGGTTGCTATCGGTTGACCGTTCACTTCTTCATCATTAGTCCTTTTAAAACTCTGTTATATTAAGGAATCGGTTTACTTTTCACAGGTGTCCACCCCAATTTGACAGTCTCTGCTTGTGGATTGGAATGTGCCTTCCAACTGGATTCTTTTGCAAAACATTTTGGTGCACAAAAACTGTGCATGAAATACACATTTCACATAAAAGGACAGAATTACATACAGCACGACAGAACAGGATGCAGGGGCATGCAGCATGATGGAACACACTCATGAATGCATCCTTGTGAGACCCAAACAGGACAGAATTAGCCCAATATTGTTTCCTTTTTAATTTCAGTAATCAATCCTTCTGATAATGAGTTCAGTTGGTGAGTGCCAACAGAAATGGGTTCAAAACAGACCATTGAGAAACAAGAGCGCAATAGCTGCATATCTTGGGAGAATTTGAGGTTTACACACACACACACACACACACACACACACACACACACCCTAAGGAACAAGCCCCCCCCCCAAAAAAAAAACAGGAATAAGCATGCTGTTGACTGGGAAAAGAAAACTTGAAGACTAGATAAGGAGTGGAATGCTTTGTTTGGAGGGGTGGTTATTTGGAACCCTATCCAGGGGCGCTGTGGTCTAAACCACTGAATCTCTTGGGCTTGCCAATCAGAAGGTCGGCGGTTTGAATCCCCGCGACGGGGTGAGCTCCCTTTGCTCTGTCCCAGCTCCTGCCAACCTAGCAGTTCGAAAGCACGCCAGTGTGGTGGGAAGGTAAACAGCGTTTCCGTGCGCTCTGGTTTCCGCCATGGTGTCCTGTTGCCCCAGAAGTGGTTTAGTCATGCTGGCCACATGTCCCGGAAAGCTGTCTGTGGGCAAACACCGGCTTCCTCAGCCTGAAAGTGAGATGAGTGCACCCTCACATTTTTAAAAAGGAAAACCCCCCACTGCCTTTACCTTTTTACCTTTACCTCTACCAGGGGCTAGCCTGAGGGGTGGGCAAACTAGCCCACTGGGGTGCCATGCTGAAAGGGGCACCAGACTGCCCTGAGGAGGGTGTACTGTTGAGCTCATTGGCTGTGTTTTCTGAGTGTACTTTCTTCAGTGGGCTATGAGTGGCAGAAAGCAAAGGTCTGTAACCTTTTCCTTTTCAAGGTGCTCCAGTTTGTTTCAGTACAAATTGCCCTTCTTTCAACTATTTTTTAAAGTATAATTCTTTCCCAGCTTCCACTTTGCACTATGTAAAAAGCAGGGGAACACAGCCTTACTCTGAGGCAATGTGACTGAGCACTGGAGCACTTCAAATACTATAAGCCCTATATAAATAATAATAAAATAAAGCCATAGGCTGTAAGAGGTCAGCTGAATACCTTCTTTTAAATGTATAACTTTTCTATAGGAAAGTGCAAAGGATAATCTATCACAGTAATTTATCCTTGCATCCTAGGTCTCTTCTGTGAACTGCTCATTCTATAGCTGCCCATTATTCACTCAAATATCTGATTCATCCACTTAGAACAAAGGAACCAAGGGGTAAAAGAAGAAAGGAAGTATTATCAAAACATTTCCGTGTTCTTATAACCTAGTTCTGTTTAATACACCTTTACTACCTCAGCGACCCATTAGTGACCCTCATATCTGAGGGGAGGACTTGTTCATTTGAAATGAGGGGTGGGCAAGGTCACATACAATAGCATTTTGTTCTTCTTTTCTTCTTCCATTTTTAGACTTTATTTGAAATCCCTGGTGTGTCTAAGAATGAACAATCAGAGAGCTATTTTTTCCCTATATTTCCCCCATTCCTGTTTAGTGCCATATGCAATCCCATATCCTTGATTTTAAGAGGACTGCTCTACTACTGCTGTGAAATATATTCAGAAAGATATAGCTTCAGCCAGATTACAGTTACATTCAGAGACAACGGAAATCATTGCTGAAGCACCAGGCCTGCAGTTACCACAGACACTTAACAACCTGGCAGCCTTTCCGATCATTTATGTTTGTTTGTGCAGTGCTAACCATCCACAGTTGCTTTAGCGACTTCGGTGTTCATAGGAAGAAAGACATTTTTACAATTGACATAGTGTTGGTTCCTAAACCAGTTCCTTAGATGTCAATCTATTTCACAGCGTACGTAGATACAGCAGTATCAAAATAAATCACATCTGTGCTGGGACAGAAAGAGCCTTTGAATATCAACACTTTCTCTCTTTTTTTGGCCTTGCTTATAGAAAATACACTGGAGTAGCTTCTAAAATGTTTGCATCGCAGGAGGATTGCAAATATTTCTAATGAGCACAGCCCACGATGTGATCGCTTCTGTAGCCAGCTTATGATGGTACTTGTCATTAGCATTTGACGGAGGAGCCATGCAGGGGGGATGTGCAGCGTATGCTCAAAGATCAGCAGATGTTATCCTCCCTATGCAGGATGAAGTACATGCTGTCAGGACCCAAGAAGTGGCCTTTACAGTAATATATCATTGCATGTGGAAGCCCCTCCCTGCTCAGGCACATCTGGTCCCATCTCTCTCTCGTAGATCAGGACTCTTAGAGTCCCAAAGGGCTGAAAAAATTATGGTGCTCCACCTATGTAATTCAAAATGAAAACAATGCTAGATCATAAAATAAAATTTTAAAACAAAACAGAATAAAACATAGATTCATTGCAACCAGTGGTGTGCAGTCAGTAGACTAGGGGGACTAGGTTAGTCCCCTAAATGTTCCCTGGGCGCCTCCTTCCTAAAGCCTAGGAAGCTTTTGCCCAGCTTAGGGAGGGAGGTGTGATGCTCTGACAGGTCCAAGAGCTCTCCTGCCACCTTCCCAAAGCTCTCCCGGCTTTGGGAAGGAGGCAGAAGGGCTTCCAGAATCTTGCCAGAGCCCTGGAGCCTCCTTCCCAAAGCCCAGGAAGCTTCTGCCCAGCTTAGGGAGGGAGGCGCTATGCTGATGTTGTGATGTCACACACACAACATCCCCCTGAACAATCGCTCTCATAAGCTGGCTCCTCTGGTCCTAACTGTTCCCCTGAAGAAAATTTCACCACATGCCCTGATTGTGACACAGGACAGGATCTGATTTCTTCACATTATTTTGATCTGCCTTAGTAGGATGCCCCCTGGTTTAGGTGGGGATAAGTACTAATAGGACAATGGGGGGGGGGAATAGGGAGGAGTATGTACACTAATAGAGTGTAAGGAAGTCTAACAAATTTCTGATTTCTATCATGATGTCATAATTGATTGCTCAGCCCAGCCATGTAGAATCATTTCTATAATTTTCCAGGAAACAAATGAAGGCCAAGGAACCTAAATTCTAGGCCAGGTATTAATGTGTTAGTTCAGGTAATATGTGTAATGCAGCACCAGGTGTGTGTGTGTGTCCAATTCTTCCCCTCTACAAATGTGCCTCTTGGAAATCTGGAAGCAAACATAACAACAACAGTGATCCAACCATTAAAACACAACGTGTCAAACTGAAGAACAGTCACACATAGAAACCCCACATGCACACGAAGAGCAGCACTTGCAATCAATACATTCAGCAGCAACAGAACCAAAAGCTTGTTTAGGAAGGAGTGTTTTCGATTGCTGACAGAACTCAAATGCAAAGGAAGATGACCTGACCTGACTTTTGAGGGCATGGATGTGTTCTACATACTGGACACCATTGTAGAAAAAGTCATGCCGTGTGTTGTCGCCACCCTTCCCTCAGAAGGCAAAGGTATGCTTGGTTGATCTTAATGACAGGCAAATTCACATTAGAAAGAAAAGTCCTTCAAGTGTGTAAACTGGCTTAAAACACAGAGGGATCGTTCTTTTTCTCAGTTTGGACTGACACTGATCTGGGGAGAAACACATGAAAATGCAGTATTCCATAAGAAATGACAGGATAGATACAGGGTAGATACGGATTGAGACTCATATACTGTGTACAGCATATTCCCATACCAATGGTGGGAGTGAACTGAATGCAGAGTAAATGGGAATGTATAAACAGCCTTGGTCTCAAGATGATTTATAGGTAACAACCAGCCTCTTGAATTGCACACAAAAATGGACAGAAGCCAGTTCAGCTGATATAATAAGTAGGCCACATGTTCCCAGCAATCTTTTCCCCAGTCAAGATTTTAATGACAACATTCTGCACCAGCTGATGTTTCGGAGTGGTTTCCAAGGGCAGTCCCATATAGACAGAGTATGTGTAGGATCATGGCCAGGTTAGATTGTACAAAGGATGGCACGGGCGATGTACTAGCTGAAGCTGAGCTCCAATTTGAGGGTGTTTCATAACTCTCAAACAAATCTTGTAAAAGAAAAAAGAATTAAGCAGAAATGCTTAGATTTAAACTTATTCCAACCCAGCTGAAGGCAATAAGATGACAACCCTGTAAATCCAACTAGTTAGACATGCAGTGCAAACCTGAATATGTTTACTCAGAAGCAAGGCCCTCTGATTTCATTGGGATTGACCAATTCTGGGCCAGATTTGGGGGCCGGCAAGTAAGGTAGTGCAGGGTCCCCTGTTATGGACCATCAGCTATTCACAGCTGAAACAAATAGTACAAACAATTAATCTTCACATGCTCCCAACTGACATCACTGGAGACCATTTATTCAACAAACACAGGTGATTGCCATCAGATACACCTATGCAATTTCATCCTCTTATCTGATGAGGATAAACAAGTGCAAATTTTGCTCTTAAGACATCAACTGTTACCATTTCAATTGAAACTATTCCTGTAAGGTCAAAGTCTTAAGCAATATGGCGAATCAGGCCCGCAACTGGTGAAGTGGATGAATATTCCCTTCAATATATCAAGGGACTCCCTCTTTGATAAATGACATGCTTCCTTGTGCTACCACTACCAGGTCTAATAAGAAATACAAATTGGGAAAGGAGGTGTAAGCATAACTGTTAAATATGGAGGTGAGCAGAGAGGGTTGAGTTTGGTGCAGCAGAAGCTTAAATCTGAGAAAAATGTGGCACATCTCAGCTAGATAGAGTCCAAAAAGGGTTGTCTTAATTGCACCAACCTGTTCTTTAATAAATGCAATCTGACCTCCTGCATTTATCACGCTAACAGTTATTTTGATAAAAATCCTCATTGACAAATATCAAGAAGATTAAAGAAGCAAAAATATGCTTCAACTCTTGAGAACTGACACAGACTTCGGTAAATTTGAAATCCAACTTTCTTTATGTATTTGCTTGAATCGGCCATTCTGAGATTAATTTTTAAATGGGTAGGGTTATATAAGATATGTTTTGTGTACTCTATGAGGAGTGCATAGGAGACTTCTAGTATACCATTTTCAATGGATGCTATGAAATGTACTTACTGAGATGTGAAGAACTCTCTAAAAACTCCTTTCCCTGAAGGTCAGTAAGATTTCTCTTCAGTTGCTAAATCAATGGAGATGTCAAGACCAGTGGGGTCATTTTAAATAGTACAAAGCAGAGTCTGTTCTCTGTCATCAAAGAACATGAACACTCTTCAAAGTATTATCTCATTTAGAACAAGCATAGCCATATACCGTATTTTTCTGTGTATTAGATGAGGTGTTTTTACTCAAAAATCATGTCAGAAAAATGGGGTAGTCCTATACACGGATAGTGGCATGGGGGGGGGGGAGCTATGTGCCGCCAGCCAGCTGGTTGGCAGGCGCGTAACTCCCCTCCGATGCCGCTGTGGGAGCCGCGTGCTGTAGGGAGCGTTTCCCACAGCGGCATGGAGGGGAAGCCAGCCAGCTGGTTGGCAGCCCATGCTCTAGGGAGCTTCCCATCCGCAGGTGCATGGGGGGAGCAGCTGGCCACTTTGTCAACCCCCAGCAAAGGCCCTGCTGGGGTGATGGTGTACGTGCAGTTCCCCCTCAAAAAAGGGCCATCTCCCCTCATTTTCTTTAAATTTAGTCCCCCCAAATAGGGGGCATCTTATACACAGGGGCATCTTATACATGGAAAAATACGGTAATCTTTGGGATTCAAACGAGTAGGAATGCTTGAGGAAGTTTATCGTTGCACATTCCAATAACAGCTGACCTGATCCACACCACCCAGACTCATTTGCAGATTGGAACATCCATCACCATCACCTCTAGAACAAACATCGTAACTAACAAAAGGCTTAGATTCAGTAAATTGGATCTAGAGAAAAGCCCATGGAAGGGGCAAGTGGAAAGTGATGTTTGTATCTCATCTTCCTCCTAAATTCTGAATAACTCATCTCCCAGGTGTCAAGGAATGAGTGGAATATGGCAAAGGGGGATGAGGTGGAAGAAGATTAGTAAAGTAGGAGTTCCCAAAGTGTGGTCCACAACTTCATTTATGTGGTCAACCGTGTGCCTGTAAACATGCAATTAAAAACCATGCAGCTTCCAGCACAGACCATTACATTTGCTTCAATGGGCACAACACTTTTTCTATCTGTAAACCTTCCATGAACATTAATGTATCTAACATTGCTGCAATGTTGGTATTTGAAAAGGATTTACCTGTGCCACATCCACTGAAACCATTGGAGGAGGAAGAGGTTAAACAGGGTTACAAAAAATAGATTAAAAGCAGAATCCAGCACAGGTGGTTTTTATTTAATAATAAATAAAGCTCCAAAATATACTGTGCTAATATTCTGTTTGAAACATAAAAACACATCCTTTTAAAATATTCCAATAAAAGTAGGTTTACAACATAGTCCGAAAGCTAGCACACACACAAAAATATTTTAGGACAGTTTCAAGACCAATTTATTTTCAAGCATTGGTTACAGATCCATGGTACATTGGCTGGGTTTCAGTTGTTGCTGGAGCAATGCTTTATTTGCCTTTGCAAATAGAGTGTGTGAGATTTTGCTGCTGCAGTTACAAATCAATATCAAGACCTGCTTTTCTGCATTTGCCTCACCCGAGTGATAAAATGCTAAGGGCATCGAGATCACAGATGGGTGAGTTTAAGATTTCCTTATTTTTTGTAAATGAACTGACTTAATTCTGGTTCTTCAAACCATTAATATTTGGTGTCTTAAAAATAATAGAGGCTGTGGTACCTGAAAATCCTTTTTAAGTGTTTAAAGATTGTTATGTACTGAGTTGAATAGGATCCAAAATTCAGCAGTCTGATTGGTCCTAGAACAATAGGGTCCAGAATGCAGCATTCTGATTGGTCCACAGGAGCCACCCAATCCAGCTCCAGATAGAAGTGAATCCGCAAACTGATTGGCCTACAGGAAAATCCTGGAATTAGCCAATCACGTGGGGCCCATTGTGTAAATAATGTATATAAAGCAGACATTCTGGGGGAACTTCCATTCCTCCTCACCACTATGAGCTGAATAATTAGCATGAAAAATAGAGAGATCTGCTGGGGCTGTAAAATGATGCTCTGACTGGGACTAAAGGGGGATGCAGTCCAATATACCTGAAGGTCACCTGGTTGGGAAAGGGCAACGGAGATGGAGTTGTGACAGAGAATGAACCACTTCTTCTATGGTATGATCCTGTGCATATCTCAGGACCATGGCTCAGTGGTGCTGGATGCACAAGGCCCCAGATTCAGTTCTCAGCTTCTCCCAGTAAGAGAGAAAAGTTCCCTGTCTGAAATTTCAGAAAGCTGAATGAGATTGACCATGGTGTGACTAAGTAGAAGGCAACTTGAAATTCTGCATTTTCAGAGAAAAATCATTCACCCCAAAGGGCTCTGGCTTTCAGAAACATTTCCATTATATATGAGTGTACTTTCACAACGCTTTCATAATTGTGTATTCGTTTAAAAACTCCATCCCAGAAAGAATGTTTCATGCCTTGAGGTGCTGCCATTCAAACGAGCCAGAGAACCTTGCAAATCATCTTTGTCTCGTTTGCAAAGAGTTAGAGCTATTGAAGGGAAGAGGATATTATTCCCAGGCAAATAGCCATAACAAAGCAAGTGAAATCCAATATTCTCATTACATTTCCATGGTTCAGCATTGTTTTGGGACAAAACAATTTACTGTAGGCAAAAAGGTGGCTGTAAGCCTATTCACTAAAGTAGATGAAGTTTTAATTCAGAAAAAAAGCAGTGTGGAGAATGTTGTATTGAAAATGGCACTGATTATATCTTGTTTGGTAAGAGACTGTTAAAAAAAAAGAAATCAATTTCAAGAACCTTAGAATGACCTACTCCTTCCTACATTTCCTAGTGTAACACGAAGTAAGTTTGCTTTTCACTCTCAAAGAGTCCATGTGTGCTTTCAAATGATCTATTTATTGAGATTAGATGGCATCGGCTAATATAATAATAATAATAATAATAATAATAATAATAATAATAATAATAATAATAATAAAAAATAATAATATTATTTATATCCCGCCCATCTGGCTGGGTTTCCCCAGCCACTCTGGATGGCTCACAACAGAATATTAAAAACACAGTAAAACATCAAACAATCAAAACTTCCCTAAACAGGGCTGCCTTCAGGTGTCTTCTAAAAGTCAGATAGTTGTTTATTTCTTTGACATCTGATGGAAGGGTGTTCCACAGGGCGGGTGCCACTACCAAGAAGGCCCTCTGCCTGGTTCATGCTGTTTGTGGGAAGGTTAGACGACATTGTGGCAAAGCCACACTTTCCGCTGCATTTTGCCATCAGTTTCCTTATCACAAAAATTCCAATTTAAGGGGTAGGCAAGGAGTGGAGAGAATGGACTGTTGTGCGAGATGGCCAAATAAACTGCAATTGTGCAACCTGTATTTGCTGGTATTCCAGCTGGAAATAGTGACAGTTTAAAAGTGCCCTATTTTGCATGGGAGCTGTATCTTCTGTTTCTCCTTTAATTACTGTATGTGTTGGATTTGCTGTGACAGACACTTCTAAAAACTGCTTAACATCATCTTTATTTTAGAGCTTAGGAGGAAATTGCTCCTTAGATGAACGAATGCTCAACTCACTGTTTTATGCACTTGGGCCATGACACAATTGGGTCATTGGAAGAATGATGGCAATTGGGGGGGGGGAACGCTATTCTAATTGTTAAGGGTCCCCCCTAAAAAAAAAAAACCACTTGAAGAAAGGTTCTCTGCTTGCTTGCGTATTTGTATTGAAAGGGGAAAGACACAAGGATTGTGCAGATCTCCTAGTGTCCTCCTTAGTGCCTCATGTGATTCCAGCAGCATCTCCTTATTCAGCTAGTGTGCTGGTTGTCTGAGTAGATTTTTTGGAATTCACTAAAATACAAAGCATTCATTTGCCCCAAGCGTTCGGTAGTGCACAGAGAAAGCGCTATGATTTAAAGACAGGAAACAACTTGCAGATATATGAAAAAGAAGAAGAAAAAATAGGTTACCAACAAAGGTCAGGAGTGTTCTGCATCTTAAGGAACAGGTTTCTGTTCTGCCTTGTTTTAAGCAGACTGCGTTTTTTTTAATATGCTGGCTGACATGCCATTAATATGACGCTAGACAACAGGACAAGATGGTTGGACAGTGTTCTCAAAGCTACTAACATGAGTTTGACCAAACTGCGGGAGGCAGTGGAAGACAGGAGTGCCTGGCGTGCTCTGGTCCATGGGGTCACGAAGAATCGGACACGACTGAACAACAACGGACAACAGACTGCATGAAGACAAATAGGCAGCTCAAAAAAATGTGAAGAAGAAGAAGAAGAAGAAGAAGAAGAAGAAGAAGAAGAAGAAGAAGAAGATTTCAGTAGCTACTTTTGGTCACTGTTCATGGTGCTACAGAAGTCTTGTTTTCAGCAAAAGGTATTTCTGAGTTAATATATGGGGGAGTGTTGCATCAGAGGACTCTGCCTTTTCAACATTTCCACACACACATGTAGATTCTGTTGGTGCTAGCTCTTTGACCTGTATATGTTTTGATGAGAGTGCTCAATCTGTTTGTGTATCACTCATCCAGAAATCTTTGGATGAAAGTGAAATAAAAATTGCTGAAGCAAATAAGTGAGTGACAACATACTCCTATCCATGCTTACTCAGAAGTAAGTTCAATTCAATTCAATGGGACTTGCTCCTGGGGTGAGGAGTGCAGCACATGTAAAGAAATAAATTTAGTCCAAGGATCATTCTTGGGATACGAGTCCTCTGGTCTCAGGGTTTTTGTTCCCTAACTTGCTTTTTTCTTGTCTGCGATGCTAATGTTGTATAATAATGGCATGCTTGTTGTTACTGTGGGTATCCAATCACCCAGGGACTATTTGTGCTTTTGTTGATAGATCTTGTTCCCTATCACTTTCACTCATGGCTGAAAGAATGGACTACAGCTGCCCAGTTCCCAACACAATTAAGGCACAACATGCTTTCCACATAATAATCAAGGTGCATTATTCCTTCTTTAATCTTGATATGTTGTATTTTGTTATCATT
This sequence comes from Podarcis gaigeae, assembly GCF_964106915.1. Taxonomy (NCBI): domain Eukaryota; kingdom Metazoa; phylum Chordata; class Lepidosauria; order Squamata; family Lacertidae; genus Podarcis; species Podarcis gaigeae. The sequence continues at coordinate 23,782,012 of NC_139680.1, forward strand.
CTCAGCCAAGTAAGATGTACAAAAATGCAAATGCTAGTGTGCATAAGAATACACATGCTAGTGAAAATAACATACAGAAATGCAATTTAATATGGGAATTTAATATGGGAAATATGTGAAAATGAGGGAACTATAAAACAGACGGATCCATCCATCCTAATCTTGACAGAGGAAGAAGAATGAGCAATGGTCAGAAATGATGGGCTTCTTAGATAATGAAGGTGGTCGCCCAAAGAAAGAGATGAATGAATCACACACTTCATTATTAATTTTGCCCTGCCTTCACATCATGCAATTACCTAGATATTCTTCTTCTGTATAATAGTGAAAAGAAAGAATGGTTTGTGAAACAAAGGCTAGATATGGTGGTAATAAGCAGGGATTCTAGAGGCAAGACCTTATTTGCAATGCCACCATAAAAAAACTTCTGAAGAGAAGGGCCCACTCTGCTGGGCTGTGGAGACACCAGTGAAGATAGCCAGGGCGTGTTATTGCAGCTGACTCAGCAGGGATCAAGAGACAGAATGAGGCAATAGAGCTCTGAATCCATAAATATGCTTTGGCGACTCATACTGACTGAACATTCATTGGACTGTTCATTCCTCATCACTGAGTTGACACCAGACTTCTAGGCCCAGTCAAAGCACAACACTGTCAAGATTCTAAACTCCAGTATTTTTGTCGACTACTCTTGGTCTTTTTCACCATGGTAAAATATGCATACCTGCCAGCTTCTCATACCTGATGAAAATCAATAGCATGCGAGATAGGCATTTTATTTCTGAGAAAAAAGCAAAATGTGAGCTGCTTTTGCTTATTTCTAACAACTAATGACCTTTTCCCAAAAAACGATTGGTTTCCTGTAGATCAAATAGAATGGTTTGCAATGGTTTCACACCTGCAACTTAAGCCAGTTACTTCTTTGGCTTTGCGGTCACGAAAGGTCAAACTGTGAACTACTTAAAGCATTAACCCATGAATATATGAAGCCTTGGACCCATCTAATACTGAAGATCAAAGCAACTAAATACATTAGGTCAATATTTGAAGGCAGCTTTTTCAATCTAATTGCTATCTCAAGAGCCTTTACTGAACTCTGCTGTGGACTCTAGGTCTTGGATGCAGATCTGAAATACCCGGTGATGCTTTGGCAACACACATGCAGGTCACCTTAGTAGCTAGGGTGTTGCAGTAATGTCACTGGCCTTTCTGAAATGCTCTTGGCTTACTCTGAAATTCCTCGGAGATTTCTCAGGTGCATAAAACTGCAAGATTCACTTTTAAATTTCACTTCATAGGAAAGGAGGGATACACCGACATCCCAAATGGCTGAGGCTTCTGCAGGAATTCAATCTGAGCATTTGCAAGAGCTCCATTGCCTCTGGCGCTGCTGTCTCTACCACTGCCCAAAAAGTTATTTCTGAGAATAGGGCAGCAAAGTCAGTGGAGGCAGGAATTCCCAGGGCCCCAGGAGAATTCCGTGTTGTTTCCCCCCCTTCCTATGGATTTTGGGATTGATGGTGTTCCACTGGGGATCCAGGAATGCCCCCCACTGCTGATATCCGTCCCCCAAGTCTAGTTACTGGGCAAGGGAAGGAAGAGACAGCAGTGGTAGCAACACCTGCAGGATTGGGGCCCTGCTTACTTTTATATATGACATTGTTAAGTTGTGGGTGAACATATCAGACGACACAGCGATTCTCCCAAAGCAGCTCTTTATTTGTAAGCTGGACAGAACTGAACTGAAGAGCTCAGTCAGCCTGCTTATATAGAGCTCCAGAACAATGTAACTGTTGCAACTTTCTAAAACTATCCAATCACTGAACATCACTTTTGATCCTTCATTTGCATACAAACTATCCAATCACTGAATGTCACTTTCGATCCTTCATTTGCATAACTAGCTACAGTATCCTCCTGCTGGCCCAGGGTGAGAACTTCAGTACATAACAGATATATTGTTTGCCAACACATCAACAGGGGATCTTGCTTTTTGCAACATCTCCATATAAAAATTAAATGGCACCTATAAAACCATTCATATTAACTTTCCTTATTATGTGGAAAGTTTCCTTACTACATCCAACCTTAGACTGTTTGTTAAAGCAGCTTATGAGGATTGATTGTGGGCAGAAAGTTAGCAACAGTAGTAAGAATTTGTAATAGTTACTTTGTATTTTTACTTTGTAAAAATAGAGTGGATATGTTTTGATTATTTTTTGGGTGAACACCTGTATCTTTGTCTATGTTTTGGGCTGATTGCATGTAACTGCAGCTAGCAACTCTTAGTTCACAGTATGACAATATTTTTTTACTGCAGAAAAGCAGTTTTAATGTCCATATAGCAGTGAGGCTAAAATCTGTTGCATTACACTACAGTACATTTCCTTTCTATAACTTTTCAAGTTTCTGTCTCAAATTAAACTGTAGGTCATGCACTCAGTTGAATTTCAACTGATGGATACTCTGAGCTCTGCTCTCTGCCTGCCCCAGAAATCTGTGTGTCTCATTTAAGATTAGGGACAGATCTGGGTTACAAGCCAGGCTCCGATTCCCCAGAGATGGGTAGCATCCATTACTTCATGAACCTGAAATTCTAGGTATGCATCTTGATATCTGCATCATCTGCAGGGGACTTAGTCAGCCTGCAATCTCCATCTTAGAACAGAGTCTGCAAGTTGACTTCATAATTACAACTTCCAGTCTACTTTTTGTAGCTTTTAGTATTTTTAAAGTTTAATAATATAATAATAAAAATTTATTTATACCCTGCCCATCTGGCTGGGTTTCCCCAGCCACTCTGGGTGGCTCATAACAGAATATTAAAAACACGATAAAAGATCAAACATTAAAAACCTCCCTAAACAGGGCTGCCTTCAGATGTCTTCTAAAAGTCAGAAGTTGTTTATTTCCTTGACATTTGACAGGCGGGCGTTTCACAGGGTGGGTGCTACTACCAAGAAGGCCCTCTGCCTGGTTCTTCATTTGTTCTTCATTATCCCCCTCACCTCTGATTTGTGTTACACTCTTCCCAAAGAAGAATTCTGAAGGACTTGAAAGCTTGTCCCATTGGGACAGGTGGAACAGAATGCATAGAAACCAAGAGTAGGCGGAGCAGCACCTAATGACAGGTGAACCCAGAACCAACGAATTCTAGATTTGACCCCAACCTCCTTTCTGCTGAGTTGTACAATGTAAACACATAAGGTAAAGGAACAGTGCCCCCCCTCCCCCGCTGGACCTGTTCTAAGCAAGTAGGCAGACAGGTGAGGTAAGGAAAGATGGAGGCCTCCACTGCTTGCCACACCTTTGTGACATGTTGGTTAGCCCCAATAAAAGCATTGCCCAACTGTGAATTTTGGAGTCAAAGCTAAATAATGTAAACGATGCCTGTGATGGTATGACACTGATGGTCTCAGAGATAAGATTAGAAATGCAGGTTTCAAGATGCATTCTTTTCAAAGCCCAAACAATTTTGCAATGCACTCTGTATGTAGCAGCAACATTCTTCAGCAAACAGCAGAACATTGTCGACAGCACCCAGCAGATTAACCCTACCGGAGGTAAGAGAAAATCCCCAAGTGCTGAGCTCTCCTCAGAAATCCTGTACTGAACAAGCAATGGCTGGAATGGAGTATTTGTGTTTTGTGTAAGTTAGCCTTTGGGGAGGAAAAAAGGTGACTAAAAATAGCGGCTGAGATTTCTATCTGATCGGCACAGAGAATAAGTTTCTCTGAAATAGAAACTCTTTTAATTCCTGAGCTGTGTGGATTCTGTGGATTTCTTTTCTGCTTCTCCTTCTTCTTGCTTGTGAGATACTTCTGCAGCTACTTCCCATTAATGTAGTCAAGATGTTTAATTATGTAAATTCCTTATACATCAGAGTATCCTATAAAGCAGAATGTACAATTAGCTTCTAATGTAAGATCCATTTGACACTAATCAAGGATTTATATTATCAGCAGTAATGGGAGAAAATAGAAGTGTTTAGACCCACAGAATTTTCATTTCACAGCGAAGAGATATCCAGATTGAGGATTAGCATGTACAAGTTACACAGCAACACAGTTTCACCAGAGAATCCTTCAAGACAGAGAAAGGGGGACCTGTAGCTTTCCATATTCTGTTGGGTTCCACCTCCCATCAGCATGGCCAATGGTCAGCCACATTCATGGAAAGCCACATTCATCATCCCTGCTTTAAACTGGAGGACAAAACTTCTGGAGTGGAACTTGACTTGATGGGCAGCAACCCTAGTTAAGAAAATGTGCCTGTAATAAACAAGGCCTGACCTAGCCAACGTGCCCTCTCATCTGCCTCACCTTCACAGCGACAACTTTGCCAAGGTGATGCCAGTGCTAATCTAGCTTGGTTCACATGCAGTTGCACCTTAAGCCTGCCAGGAGTGAATGAGGGCTATCCTCGCCTACGCTGCGTTCAATGACACAAGGACTATACTTGAAGGAGGAGGAATGTTACTGAATGATAAGATACGACTGCGTGAGCCCAGGGATCCGCTATGCATTGTGAATTAGGAGGTAACTCCGCCTACTGAATGTACAAAGGAGCACGTGATGTGGCTCTCTCTCTCTATAAAGGCATATATGTGAATAAGCTCACCCATCCATGCATACGAGTTCATTCAAAAAGGTTCGCACAAACTGGACTTAAGGACGTACAACCATATGCATGTTGTGCCAATGGCATATGCTGCCCTGTACATAGAGAGACGGGTGTTCCCATTTCCTCAATCACATAAAAGGTAAAGGGAGGCCCCATTAGCTAAAGTGGTACCTCAGATTAAGAACAGTTTCAGGTTAAGAACGGACCTCCAGAACGAATTAAGTTCTTAACCCAAGGTACAACTGTATTGTGGAATGTGAGGTTCCAGTAACACTATCTCATAAGTAGCCTGTGATCTGCTCTGACTCCCTGCATCTTTCGGTATGCCTGATTCTGATGACTCATGGGATGGGGGACGCTGACAAACAAACAGATAGAAATGGAGAGAACTTTCTGCTGGAATGCTGTCATAATTCTGACATGATAAGAGAGCTATGATGTTGACCCTATTTTCACTTAAGGGTCCTATTCCACTTTTAGAAGCAAACACCAAACGATATCCCACTGTGAAACAACTTTTGTGCCACGTAACTTGTCAGGATTTGTGCTACTGTAAAGGCATCTTCCGGTACGTATAGTAATCAGAGTATGTAAAGAAGATGTGATTCTGCTTAAGCAGCATTTATTTTGGGATATTGTCAGTGCTGTTGTCTCCAGATACCTGGCAGCCGAGCAGCTGCTGCTCTGCTAATGGTAATGAACCAGGATGCTCAAGATAAAACATCTCATTCTGGTACCCAGAGAATAGGATCTGATTCTGAAAGCTGCAAACCCTGTCACAATTCCTGATGAAGGCAGCAAGGACATTTTTGGGTCACAATGAAGAAGGAAAGGGGGGGGGGTTCAGATGGATAAGAAAGATACTTTCCCTTTGTTTTTGTTTTTTAGTTTACATCATATTCAGTTAATTTCTAGCAAAAAGTAATATAACTATGCCTGATCCTACCCTTTATATACGGGGCACTCCAAATATTCAGTATAAAAGGACTCTTTAGATTTTTGTAACTACTTGGAGAAGAGCTTCATGAACTTCTAAACCATTAACCATCAATTACTACAGAATTAGTAATTCTAACTAAACCATCAATTACTACAGAAGGTATTCTATTACAAATTGTCATACATACCTTTACTTAATTAAGAAGTGCATCAAAGAGTGTTCAAACACTACATTCAATGAGTGTACAATCTGTGTACACAAATAGTTGAGCTGTACAAATCAACAAATCAGCCTTGCCAACAGCCTGACACTACCAAGATCCTGGGTCAGGACATCGCTAGCACTCCACATGCTTGAGGTGATAGATGATTTGATGCTGACATTTAAAGCCCTAAACGGCCTCGGCCCAGTATACCTGAAGGAGCATCTTCACCCCCATCGTTCAGCCCAGACACTGAGGTCCAGCTCCAAGGGCCTTCTGGAAGTTCCCTCACTGTGAGAAGTGAGGTTGCAGGGAACCAGGCAGAGGGCCTTCTTGGTAGTGGCACCCGCCCTGTGGAATGCCCTCCCATCAGATGTCAAGGAAATGAAACAAGTATCTGACATTTAGAAAACATCTGAAAGCAGCCCTGTTTAGGGAAGTTTTTAATGTTTAATCTTTTATTGTGTTTTTAATGTTCTGTTGGGAGCCGTCCAAAGTGGCTGGGGAAACCCAGCTAGATGGGCAGGGTATAAATTATTATTATAATAACTTTTTATTGTCTACTTGGGCTCCACCCTCTCCACCGTCTCCAGTGCTCTCTATTGACACTATGCTGGACAATCATATCGGCAAGGCACCTATGGCAATGTTTTTCCTCTCCAAAAGAGTATGGGAGAATGTGGTGATAATGTACAATACCAAGCTTGAGGTCTACCAGGCTTGCATGTTAAACATGCAGCAATTCCCAGCGTGTTCACACTTCTGACTCAACAATGCCTGTGCTGGCTTAGTTATGTCCACAGAATGGAAGATGGCTGGATCCCCAAGGAGGTTCTCTACGGGCACCAGGCCTGTTGGCATAACAATTCTGTGTTACAAATATGTCTGCAAATGAGGCATGAAGGCTGGCAACATCAACCTGGGGAGGAGCACAGAAAGATGAAACACCACTGTATACCTCCATCAGCACAACCGGATGCCTTCATCTGCCCCCGCTGCAACAAAACATGTCTCCCCTGTAATGGTCTCTACAGCCACAGCTGGAGCTGTAACTCTGCAACAGTTTGACTTCACCTCCGAAGGTGCACTCTCTCTTTGTCTTCCGAGCCAACAAATCAACAAGTGTACAGTCTTCTAAACAAACACTCACACAATTGTAGAAACAGCCATTCCTGTGTTTAGTGTAACGGGTATTTGAACCTAAAAACTCTAGTAAACTAGGTAACAGACTGTATCAACCACATGTTTATTTAAAGCTTATTTAAAGTTAGAATAACAATGATATTATGCAGCATTTTGCACATGTCATCAGATACCTCAAGATCTGAAAGCATGAAAATGATCAGAATGAAAGCAAGTATTATGCCTTGAATTCTTTCTAAACCAAGTAAAGATATTTAGATTTGCGTGGACAGGCAGAGATCCTCCCTCTATTGTGTGGGCAGATAGTCCCTTCCCTACCTGGCCTGGTCTCCTTGGCAACGCTTCCCCCAGGTGGGATTGGAAAAACTGACTGAGGTAGGCGGAGACCTCCAGGTATCCCACCTGGGGGAAGGTGAAGCCAAGCCTATGCTGATGGAACCGCACTGGGTCCAGGGGCTGCGTACATCCATGCAAAGGGCGCCCGGCGTTTAATGCGTGGAGCAGTCATTGCAGAAACATAAGGCAAACGTCCCTAGACTAGATAATATCTAGGCAGAATTGTTAGGCTGGGGAAAAAAAGAAGGTAAAGGACCCCTGACAGTTGAGTCCAGTCGCAAATGACTTTGGGGTTGCGGCGCTCATCTCGCTTTACAGGCCGAGGGAGCCGGCATTTGCCCACAGACAGTTTTTCCAGATCATGTGGCCAGCATGACTAAGCCGCTTCTGGAGAAACCAGAGCAGCTCACGGAAACACCGTTTACCTCCCCGCCAGAGTGGTACCTATTTATCTACTTGCACTTTGACATGCTTTCGAACTGCTAGGTTGGAAGGAGCTGAGACTGAGCAACGGGAGCTCACCCCGTCGCGGGGATTCGAACCGCCAACCTTCTGATCAGCAAGTCCTAGGCTCTGGGGTTTAACCCACAGCGCCACCCGTGTCCCATCTGGTGCAGTTAGGCTTTATGGGGATTTGAACCACTGACCTTCCAATCGGCAAGCCCTAGGCTCAGTGGTTTAGACCACACATCAAATAATATTGCAAAAGTGTTGGTAGCTAGAATACTAATTATGTTCAGAAAAAGAAGTCTGTTTAGAATTGTGGGGTGAATTTTTGAAATTTTTGATCATCCAAAAATTTCAAAAATAACAAAAATCTCAAAAAGACTGGGGAAAATATAGAGAATATCTTCAAAAGCAGTGCCCTCAAATTAATACTTGGACTTGTTTCGATTAACTTCTGCAAAATAAATTAAGGTATGTAGTCAAAAATAGAAAGAAAAAGAAATAAGAAGGAATTAAGAAGGAAACAGTTTACCAAAAATGAAAAGAGAAACGTGTTGAGGATGAAGGAAGTCAATTGGAAGAAAATAAGAAATGAAGTATGGTACATCTATTGATGTTCATTTGTTTGTATAAATTTTTGTAATGTTTTAGTTGTATTTCTCTGTTTTTTGTAAGTTTTTGTGTTGGTCATGTATTATTACATTTATGTTTAATGTGTGTATGTGTGTCGTAAAATAAACTCAAATAATAGTAGAAGTGTGGGATGAAGTGCCCAAGTTAGTAAAACTTTACAATTGGGGTATCAGTCACTGAGGACTTGCGCTTATTGGGATTACTGTTTATTGAAATTTCGGTAGCTTACACACCTCCAGGGGTTGGTATCCACTGGGGAAAGTATTGATCTCATTCTCTAATATATTGTACAGTAGTATAATTACATTTGCCTAATTGCAATTAGCATTCATTATTTCAGTATGATTAGCCGCTGATTAACAAGTTGTGTTGTGAACAGAATACTAGTAAGATCATTTTATTGTGCTTCCAATGCTAACAATAGCAACAGCATCAGTTTTGACAGTGAAACAGCCAGTCTTGATTGTAAGCTTGAAACCTTGCCTGTTTGCAGAAACAGGGAATACTGGTTGTCATTAAGAGTAAGTGGAGCCAGAATGTAATTCTCACATGCGCTTGCCAGCGTATCTGGACCAGTGTGGTAGGAATTCAGCCAGCAGAAGGTTGTCTCTGATGCTTTTCCATCCCAAAGATTCTTCAATTCACCTTAGCATCTATATAAAAATAAGACGTATAAAAATGTAACTAAAAATTCCATCACAGCTCCAGCAGCAACAAAACAACAGAGTAGAACAAGGGCATTAAGACAATTAATTGCTGGCCACACCACATATAGCACTGCTGTCTGAATCTCATTAGTGAAGAAGCCAGATGGGTCTCCTTCTTCTGGACGTACCACCACCAAGAAGGCCCTGACTTGCACAGTTACCTGCTGCACACTGGATCATGTAGGAATATACAGAACTTGGCCTTCACATATTACATATCGAACTGAGCAGATAGCTTCATATGAGAGGGATTAGGATACCTGGAAACAGGGGCCATTTAAGGCTTTGGAGGTCTGAACTGGGACCTGAAATCAACTGAGAGGCAGTGAAGCAAGGGGGGAAACCACAAACAAGGCCTTTTGGGGACAGGGAAATGGCATGACTGAGCTGGGAAAAAAAGCCCTGGCACCATCTGGTGAGGAGGAAAAGAAAGAAATCTCAGTGTCCACCTTTTTCCTTCCATCATTCAACTTTTAAGAGCAAGCACAGGCTATGATGAAACAATGATACCTCTCTCAGTTCTCTAAATAAATACAAATTGCATATTTTTTTTCCGGGGGAGGAAGTATCCAAACAATACGAACACAGATAAACAACTCCAAACTCAAATTACACCAGTGAGCTGCAATTTAATAAACTTACTTCATTTCAAGAAACAATAACCAACAATTAAAAGAAATGCAAACAATCAGGCTTCTGCAGCTTGCTAAGGGGGAACAACTGAACAAATCAAGGATGAAATGAGTAGGTGGGAAAGGAATCCCAAAAATATGGGGGCATGAAAAATGGATGGGGTTTTCATCCATCTCCCTTTCAAAATGACTCATTTAATCCTTAGCAAGGATAGTTTTGCTCATTTAAATGTCCATGAAGATTCGTATTATAAGAGATGCACTACAGTCCAGAGCAGGGGTCAGCAAACTTTTTTCACCAGGGGGCCGGTCCACTGTCCCTCAGACCCTGTAGGGGGCCAAACTATACTTTGGGGAAAAAATGATGAACAAATTTAGTTTAAGGTTTTTGGGCACTATTTTGGCCACAACTTTATTAAAATACATAATCAGTGAGTGGTTGCTTAGGCATTGGTTATGACTATCTGTCCCCCCGCCTGGGACAGAACTGACTATCCGAACTCCATTGGAAGCCAGTGAAAGGAAAACAATGTTGGGGATCAGTTGAGCTGAGCGACAGTCCCTCACCACTCACCCAACCCAAGGCTTGCCGGCCCTGGTCCCATTTCAGGGATTGGACGAAATTGTGGCAAGCCCCAGAATTCCTTTAATGGAATTCCCTTCCAGCACCATTGGAGGGGCAGGCACAGCCTATCCTCACCCCTCCACCACCAATTTTTATAACCAGTGCCTAACCGCAACCTTACAAGTTGTGACAAATTGCTAAGTAGTAGGCAAAAACCAAGTGGCACCAGCCAATCAGCCAAGTGGATAAAATTCCTACTAGGCCCCTGCCCCAACGGCAGACGACCCCATGACAGGCATAGCAAGGTCAACTGGATCACAGGGTGGGCGGGTGATCCGATGCACTCTGCAAAAGAGAAAGCAAAGCAGTGTGCCACCAATATTTAAAGCCTTTGTCCCACCCACCCAATTTGCAATAAGCAATTTGCCCCAACAACCCGGTCAGCCAATCGTTGCTTCAGGCAATAACCATTAAACTGCCTGGCAACAGAGGGTTGGCCTGGCATACCCCACCGCAACACGTGCTCGCTTTTTAGGGAGAACACGCTTTCTCCAAATGTTGCAGTGCAGTGTATACGGTCATGGAATGTGTACAAAAATGCGTATGCTATGGTAAAGTGTGCATAAAAATGCATATGTTGGTGAAAATAACATAAAAAAGCATTGTTTAAAGGAAAATTGTGGTGCAAAAATACTTATATTGGGTAAAGGTGCATCCAAAAATGTGTATATTAGGAGAAATTTTCCACTAAAATGCTGATTAATTTTCATAAGAACTCTTTTTTAAAAAATCACAAACTGACTTGGAGAACTGAATTTAAGATTGAAAAAAAAATGAGAAACCGGCATTGACAGATTTGCCCATCCCTCATTTTCAGCGACAGGTTTCTCAGTACATTTCTGTCCCAAGTCCTTCCAAATAAGGGTCTGGAAGGTAAACATTAACTGCAAAAATACAGAATACTTTAATAAGCTTCTTATGCTGTTGTGCACATTTTATTGGCCTATTTTTCTGTTGGATAACATGAGAAATCTCACACAAATGGTGGTTCCTGATGCTGTCATAAACATTGTTCCAATCTGCATTTATTTCTTTGCTCTGAGGCTGCCGATCTTTAAAGCAAATTCTTGTAAAGATGAAGGACAGAATAAATATAAAAGTCAGGAAAGAGGGCGTTTATGTAAAGAAAAGAAAAGAAAAAAAGCATGCTATTCTCACCAATTTATAAGCTATATAAAGATTCTGAATTTGGTTTCCGAGAACGTGAGATGACATGAAATGTTTGGAAAAGTTTAACAAGCACAATAGGAGACTTTCTGGTTGCCTGGTTCTGTAATTAGAGCTTAAGGTGCTGTATGGGGGGAAATGAACCCCCTGCTCTTTTGCTGTTTGTTTTTAACCTGGTCTCAAGAACAGTGGATGCTCTAAGGATGATGTAATATAGATGGAGGAGTAGCTTTTGATCCTATATTCCAAGCCAGTCTTGAAGCAGCTTCCTTCCTTCTCCTGTGGCACCACTTCAAAACACATCTGCATCCCCAAGAACGTGCTCTACAGGGAACTGGGTTCAGGCACTAGGTCCATTGGCAGACCAGCTCTGTGTTACAAAGATGTCTGCAAATATGACATAAAGGCTGGCGACATCAACCCCACTGTGGGATTCCATTGCAGAAAATCCGTCAGGTCATGTATCCACAGCACTGGGAGGTGTGCAGAAAGAATAAATGCCACCAGTGCCAGATTTACGTATAAGCTAAACAAGCTATAGCTTAGGGCCCCACTCTCTTGCCCCCCCCCCAAAAAAAAATTAAGGAAAAAACCCTGGATGTACATTTCCAGAATATAAGATAAAGAACAAATAAAATAAAACCTACATACAGCAACAGTGTTTTGTGTGGTGTGGGCTCTTGTGATATAAGTAATGGACCCCGCCTGCTAGCCTGCTCCCGAAAATATCACTGGTTTGCTCATTTCTATATATATAGGGTGCCTACATTCTGCTATTTATAATTATTAGTAGTTTGCATCATATATTTACACCTATTATTATTTCATTTTATAGCAAGTTTCTAGAGACTAGATTGTGTTTCTAAAGCAACTTTTGTTATTGCCAAATGCCAATGTGTTTGCATTATTAAGTTTGTTATGAATAAAAAAATCATTTTAAGTTAGAGCTTAATAATTATTTCACTATTAATATACTTCTTCTTAATTGTATTTTAGTTCAACAATTACTTTGATAAAGTACGGTACATGTTTTGTTATGTGCAAATGGCTCTAGATATATATTAGGTCCATAAATTACCATATAGCATATATTCAACACAAAAAAACAGCGACAATTTGTTGTTGACAAAGGACAGCTGGACATATAAAGGGCCCCATTACTTTCAGGAGCTTAGGGCCCCATCAAACCTAAATCCGGCCCTGAATGCCACGGTGCATCTGCACAACTGGACACCTTCATCTGCCCCCCAGCTGTAACAAAACATGTCTCTCCCTTATCACTACAATCACAACAGGTGCTGTAACTCTGCAACAGTTTGACTTCATCCACGAAGGTGTACTCTTGCATTGTCTTCTGAGACAGAAGGATGCCAACCGTGTTTTCTAGGGAGCGTTTGTATGTCCTTTGGAATGATCTCCTATGATACGCCAGTTTCACCTGATTGGAATAGCAGTTTTTTCTTGACCACCCTCTGCCCCTCACAATTGCTCCAGAACCTGGTCAGATCAATATATCAATATTGTGATTCCTTGAAATGAAGAAGAGTTGTGGTCATGGAGTTCTTCATGTAGGGTCAGTGTTTGATACAAGTAGGGCACTATTAAATGAAAATTCAGCAATATTTCAGTACTTGCTTAAAAATCTAAACAAACCAACCATCTCCACACTTCCAAGCTCCACTCCACTCCTTTCCCAGGGAAAACTAAACTGTATGCACAGCGAGTGCAAAGCGTGTTCTCCATAACAGAGAGCACGTGTTGCGGTAGCGGCCTACAGCCACCCCACTGTTTTTTGGTTAAAGGCCATGAGCTGTGATTGGGCAAAAGTGTGTTGCTGGGGAGTTTGTTATGTTGCAAATTGGTGGGAGGGGTCAGAGAGCTTAAATACAGGGCACGCAGCTTGGGGCTTTCTCTTGGGCTGTGTGCACCGGATCACCCGCCCACCCTCCCTGAAAAAGGGGGGGGGGCGTTCCTTGCTCTCTGACCTTGCTATGCCTGTCATGGGGTCGTCAGCTTTTGAGGCAGGGGCCTGGTAGGAATTTTGTCCATTTGGCTGATTGGCAGTTGCCATTTGGTTTTTTGTCTACTGCATAGCAAATCGTCACAACTTGTAAGGTTGGCGGTTAGGCACTGGTTAAAATTGGTTGGTGGAGGGGTAAGTGCCTACCCCTCCAATGGTGGTGCTGCATAGAGAATTCCGTTAATGGAATCTGGAGACTTGCCATCCTTTCGTCCTAGTCCCTGGACTTGGGCCGTGCAAGCTCCCGGGGGCTTGAGGGTGAGAAATGAGGGACTGAGACCCAGCTTCTTTTCTCGCCAATATTGTTTTCCCTGCCGGATCCCGCTGGAATCTGGACATCAGTTCTGTCCCTGGGGCAAGGGCTTCCGCTGGAATCCGGAAGTCAGTTCTGTCCCTGGGGCAAGGACAGATAGTCGTAACCAATGCCTAAGAAACCACTCACGTGTGTGTATTTAAATAAAGTTGTGGCCAAATTCATGCCAAAAAGCTTAAACAAAAAATGGATGTGTGTGGTGTGAGTTATTGGGGTGGCTTGGGGACCTCAACGCGCAAATAATGTTTCTGTTCCCATGGCTGACTATGGCAATCTGGGTATACCGTCGTTATAGTTCACAGTTAAACTTTTTAAAAATTAGAAATGTCTTTTCTTTTTAAACCTCTATTCTTCTTGATGCCCTGAGAGTTCAATCTCCTTTGCTAGTCTGTCAATTAGTTTTGCAGTATTATTATTATTATTATTATTATTAACTTACAGAAGCCCAGAGCAGCAAACAATAAAGTAGCAAGGCAATGCAATTCATTTTTTTTAAAAAAGAAACAATTTAGGATATCTGAAATATCTAGAAACATTAAAAAATTCATTTAAAATTTACTTGGTGCTTTTTCTGCAGAGCATTGGCTAAAACTGTGCTGAAACAGATGCTCATTCTCCCCATGCCCAAAGTAGGCTCCAAATATTTGCCTTTCTCCAGCTGTTCTTACCCCCGAAAAATCAATCTTTGTTTTGTTACAACGATTTCTTACTGCTAGGTAGAAGGAGAAGGGAGCTGTTATATTGCTATTAAAGCAGACTTGGCAATTAAAAAGCACAGTGTATGTGCAGGCTATGCTTTTAAAGGTCTGTTGTAATGGTGCCTGCTAAACAGAGACTTAAAAACAACAACAAAACACTTTCCTGCTCCCCACAAGCCTCATCTACCTGGAACAGAGCAATGTCAGGAAACATTGCCTGATCTAGTCTAGCTGTTCTCAGGGACATTTTATAGAGAAGTGAAAGAGAAAAGGATACGAGACCTGCCTCTCAATATAGACAGCATGTGTAGCCAAACCTTAATGTGAATCAAGCAAACAGATCTGAATAATATCGATGAGATGTGAGGAACACTAGAATGAGCAAAAAGAGAACAATATTAAAGAATATAAAACTGTGAGGGGGAAAATGATAGTATAAACAGTACAATGAGAATGATTGGAAGATTCATTTTGTCAGAAGTCTTTTTTATTTGTTTATTTAAGTATTAATTAGGAAGATTAAGGGGTTTTTTAATGCACGTAAATCTGCTTTTTCTTCTTTCTTTTTTCTGTACTTTCTTCTTTTCTTTTTTCTTAATTGTTATTTCTTTAATTTTCTTTTAGTAGTATGAGGTTGTAAATTCTTTATATATGTGTGTAATTTAAATTAATAAAGATTTTTTTTAAAAAAAAAGAACAAAAAGAGACTGGGATCAAGCAGTTTGAAAATTATACATGTGGAAAAGAAGCTTAATGCTGTCCTTCCTTCTCTTTTTCCTTCCTTCCTTCCTTCCTTCCTTCCTTCCTTCCTTCCTTCCTTCCTTCCCTGCCTGCCCTCCCCTCTGTTTCTGTGCTGAAAACTTCTGTCCTGAAAACAAAACCCAGTGTCACTTTCCTTAACACTTCATATGCTTTTTGTGTTATCTAAAATCATTATCTAAAAATAAATAATTATAAAATAAATGGGGAAGGGGAGTGAACCTCTATTTCATCATAATTAGTTTGTAATGAGCTAATTGCTTTCCAGATCAACTTTGATTTGCACAGCAAACTGTTACTGACAGCAGAAGCCTATCCATGTCGGTCTACTGAAAAGTCCCATGGAGTTCAATGAGCCTTACTTCCTGATGTGTATGAAACTGCAGCCTAAACTTACTGATATTCAGCTTTGATTAGTCTCGCCTGCCCTCTCCCCTCCCTTTTGTTTAATGGTGTAGGCTTAAAGTGATGGACAAAATACCCCTGAACGGTTAAGTCCAGTCAAGGCAGCAAATCGCCACTTGGCCATGAAGTATAGTGGGCGACCTTGGTGTCGGCATGCGGACGGCTGGGAGGGCAGCTGGCAAGCCCAGCTCAGACGTCTCCTTCTATTGGCCCGTGCACCGACGTAAATCAGCGACCCAAACTTCAAAAGCCAGGGCACGCAATTCGCAGAGTGTACTGTGCACACAGAAGTAGGCGTGAGGCATAAGTCATGCTACAGCTACAGATTTCTTAAACATAAATCAGAACAAAGAAACATGTTATCTCTCTCTCATGTCATCTCAGAGACAACAGCAAAAGCTATATGCAAACGGAAGTTCCCAGCAAGCTGTGCTGGAATGTAAACAGACATGTGACACACAACAATTCCACATGCCTGTTCCTTAAGGTGGAATAGAAATGTCAACACTTGGGCCAGTCGCTGCCTCTCAGTGTAACCTACATCACAGGGTTGTTGTGGGGATTAAATAAGGAGCAGGGGAACACCACATTTTGCCCCTTGGAGATAAAGGTGGGGTATAAATGTAAGAAGTAAACAAACAAACAAACAAGCAAACAAATAAAATGTAACTTGTAGATGGCTTGGTGTCAGGGATCTGCCCTTTTTTGCTGATGTCACTCTGTAATGTACAATGTGAGGTAAATAGGATGAGGAGATTTTCCCTTAGCTTTCCAAAAAAAGAGCTTTGATAACTGCCTGCATGGTTCATGTTCTCCTCTGTTTCAATCTTCATTGTGTCACTCCATCTATCTAATATGTACAAATGTTCAGGCACCCATATGAAAACTGAGTGGCACGTAATTGTGATCAGACTTCCCCTAGATGATGCAAACATCTAATGTGTCCCAAAAGATCCAGTGACACTAATTCTAGCCACATAATCGCCATGATAGTAATGCTACATTGTTTTACGAGGCAATAATCTAGTGCCATGCTTGAAATAAAGCACTTGGCTCTCAGCCTCATAGTTTATCCACTTGGGAATGGGATGATTGCCTCATAAAGTAGTTCAATAGTACTTATTATCACTTAATTAGAAAACATGACATGTTACTGCTCCTTTTTATTACAATTTTAGTGGCTTGTGCCTGTAGCCACTACTCCTGTTACATCAAAAATTGCATCTGTTATATGGTTATTGCAAGCACTACATTTTGTTTAAAAAAAATGCATTCCCCCCCCTCGAAAATTATGTGTAGCACAAGTCTCCATACTGATTTCCCTTCCTAATTGTGATCTGAAATAGGTATGATCTACCCAACTCTGTAAGCAAGGAATACCTGCATGCGAATGATTTCAGTTGGCATTTTTCCCATTGTTTATTAGCACATGTACAAACTGTGGGATATGGTCTTGTGTGCACATCTTGATATGGTCCCATTGATTTCTTCTCAAAGCCTTGCAAATTTCTCATGCTCTTTGTGTACATAGGCAAGTATGTGAGATTCCTCTTGGAATCTGCCGCTTTTATACTCTGTATCTACAATGTGCCTGGACGCTGGTCAGCATAGTTACTTTGGGTGTTTTGTTGTATTCAGCGGAGACATGTGCTGCCACAACAGAAAAATTAGCAAAAACATATTGGCCTTAGGAAGTGGACATTTGGCCTTTTAATATAAAATATGTACAGTACCAATTTTACAACTTCTCTAGTCACAACTTGGCTGCAGCATTCAGGTTAGCACACACTAACAGTTCCACTGAAATCAATGGAACTGCAAAATTCTAGTGTTCTTCACATCTCATCGATATTATTCAGACTGGTATGTGCCCAATAAATGCAACCTGCTTTCAGAAACAGATGTCTGCAATGTCCATCAGTTGCTTCAGATGCCCAACAAGTCCTTTTCATGAAGGTAGATACTGCAACCAATAATGACACCCAAAATTTCATCAGGTGTGTGTGTGTGTGTTATGAAGCAGCCTGTGAAATGTTCCAGGGTATAAATATAACAAAAGAAACAGAGGATGTTCCTATTTTCATCAGAGAAAAGTTGTGGGGGTTGTTGAGGGACTCTCAGAGTGATTTGCCTGAGTAAACAGACAATATTTTGAAACTGTTACTGGCCTAACCTCTGGCCTTCATTGAAATGAAATGAGCCCTCCATAGGAATTCTCTTTGAATATTATTATTATTATTATTATTATTATTATTATTATTATTATTAATAATAATAATAATAATAATAGTTTCATGAGGTTTGAGACAAAGAGGTTTGTGGGCTATTGATGGGGAAAGATCCAGCAGAGAAGGGATTGGCTAACACCATCCAGTGTCCTTGAAACACCCCCCCCCCCCACGGTTTTCCCCTAAGCCACCAGTATTACTTCATTTATCCTTTTGGGGAGGGGCTTGGTAATTTCACACACCATGTAAACAGAAGAGGATGAGAGCATGAAAAAGTGAATGTTGAACTCACAACATGGCAATATCATATCTGCTAGTTATTGATTAAAAGCAATAATGCTGGTATTTTTCTTTTTAGCCTAATCTCCAATGGGGATTTTGAAGTTGTTAATTAGGAGCATCACACAACTGCGTGTCATATGTACATGATCAAGCAGATTCTTTACGGCTTCTTTATTTCATGTGGACTAATCGTTTTATTTCCAATATATCCAGCCCAGTTAATCTGCCCCTCAGTCATTCTCTGAAGAAATAGACAAACACAAAACTATTCTTAAATTTAAATCAGAGTGCTTTCGGAAAAGTCACCCCAAACCTAAATGTGACTGCCGAAGAACTGCACATTTTTGTGTATTGTCACAAAGAGAACAGGTCAGGCTGTTCGCCCATCTAACCCAGTTCTGCCTACTCTAACTGGCAGAAGTAGTGCAGGGTCTCAGGCAAAAGTCTTCCCCCTCATCTGCCACCCGTTCCTTTCAACTGGAGATGCTGGGAATGGAGAAGCCTGGGACCTTCTGCATTCAAAGCACGTGCTCAACCCACTAAGTTGCCTCAGTGCAGCAGATTCCTATGCATCATATCTGAGCACCTGTGGAACTGTTTGCTTAGCCGTTGATTCTGGAATAACAAACCCTGAACTTATTTCAACCTCTGACTTGATTAAAGCTGTTGAACGGAGAGCTGCTCAAGGAGCTCTGTCAAGTATCCGGGTCTCTGGCTACTCTCAGTTTCATCTCAGTCAAGTAAACAATCACCCGGCTGCCTCTGGTGTGTAAAGGTCACAGGTCCATAGAGAAACACAACAGGCTGGTGAATAAATCAAAGGCAGTTTACAAGAAGCTTTATTCTGAAGACAAGGTAATCATAGCACGCAGTAGACATTATTGTGAATGGGGAAGTGTGTCCCCCCAGCTTCAGTCACCCCCTCAAGCAGTCTCCCCATCTTCTTACTTGTTTCTAGTCCAGGAGTGGTTGCATGGTCTGTCAGCCTCCCCCTCCTTAGTGTTGCCAATACAGAGATGAGGAAGGGGACAAAATTAGAATTAGAATTCAAAGTGTTGGTGTTGATCTCTAAAGCCCTAAATGGCCTCGGTGTAATATACCTGAAGGAGCGTCTCCACCCCCATCGTTCTGCCCAGACACTGAGGTCCAGCGCCGAGGGCCTTCTGGCAGTTCCCTCACTGCGAGAAGCAAAGCAACAGGGAACCAGGCAGAGGGCCTTCTCGGTAGTGGCACCCACCCTGTGGAACGCCCTCCCATCAGATGTCAAAGAGAACAACAACTACCTGACATTTAGAAGACACCTGAAGGCAGCCCTGTTCAGGGAAGTTTTTAATGTGTGACATTTTAATGTATTTTTAATCTTTGTTGGAAGCCGCCCAGAGTGGCTGGGGAAGCCCAGCCAGATGGGAGGGGTACAAATAATAAATTATTATTATTATTATTATTATTATTATTATTATTATTATTACAGTGGTACCTCAGGTTACATACGCTCCAGGTTACATACGCTTCAGGTTACAGACTCCTCTAACCCAGAAATAGTGCTTCAGGTTAAGAACTTTGGTTCAGGATGAGAACAGAAATCTTGCTCCGGAGGTGCAGCGGCAGCAGGAGGCCCCATTAGCTAAAGTGGAGCTTCAGGTTAAGAACAATTTCAGGTTAAGAACGGACCTCCGCAATGAATTAAGTACTTAACCCGAGGTACCACTGTATTATTATTAGTTAGCTTGACCTGTAATAGGCTCAGAACTACCTACTGTCAAGGCTCTCTGAATTCTGTGCACACGCCCCAGTCGCCATGTGTATCAACTACCCTTAAAATCACAAACCATCTTCTTTTCCCCTGGTGTACACACAGCCCCTCCCTCTTCTACTCTAAGCTGGTACATTGCTCAGACTGAAGGCAGCTAGAGTCACACATACCCTGCCCTCTAGTTGTCTCTCGAAATCGTTTTAAGAAATGCATCACTGACAGGTTATATTAAGCTCCTGCGACGTTGTTATGAGCTGTGCATGGAGCTAACCATCCTAAAAAAAATTCCGCCACCCCCCTCCCCAAAGAAAATGCCATGTACTTCAGAGTTGTTTTCTTAACACTGAAAAGTAGGGTGGAAAGTACCGCAAACATTGTAATAATTAAAGGAATGCCATTGAAAAGAGACTTTTTCTTCTACAAAACTGGGACACTGCGAACAAAACTTGGGTCCAATGCTAGTCTTAGGCAGAGGAGATGCATTGAAATGAATGAACCTGATTAAGTTAGGGTCGTTAATTTCAGTAGGTGTACTGCGAGTAAAACCTAGTTGGAAATTCATTTATTGTATGGAAATGCAATTGCTTGCAAACGGGGGTCTCTGGTGCAGTTAAAGTTAAAGTAAAGCGACCCCTGACCATTAGGTCCAGTCGTGGCCGACTCTGAGGTTGCAGCGCTCAACTCGCTTTATTGGCCGAGGGAGCCGGCGCACAGCTTCTGGGTCATGTGGCCAGCATGACTAAGCCGCTTCTGGTGAACCAGAGCAGCACACAGAAACGCCGTTTACCTTCCTGCCGGAGCGGTACCTATTTATCTACTTGCACTTTGATGTGCTTTCAAACTGCTAGGTTGGCAGGAGCTGGGACTGAGCAACAGGAGCTCACCCCATCGTGGGGATTCGAACCGCCGACCTTCTGATCAGCAAGTCCTAGGCTCTGGAGTTTAACCCACAGCGCCACCTGCGTCCCATCTGGTGCAGTTAGGCTGGCCCAGATCACTAGAGCATGGACAATGGAGGCCAGACTATCCCAAACCATGAGGTCACAACAACAAAAATTCCTTCCAGTAGCACCTTTTTTTTTTTTTTTTTTGACTATGGCAGACCAACACGGCTACCTATCTGTAACATGAGGTCACAGTTTGTGAACAAGCTTAAGCTGAATGCAAGCAGTTGTAGCCACAGAAGCCACTTGAGACTCCACTGACAAGTTGCAATCCAGGAGTGCTTCCAGGCTATGAACCTGTTCCTTCAGAGTGAGTGCAGGGGCAGATCTACTATGCAACAACTTAAGCTTAAGCCTCAGGGCCCCTAATCCTGGAGGGGCCCCAGAAATGACTTTAGACCATATTACTTTTTTAATTTAAAAAATCAGTCTAATAGACACAATTTGTGACTCGAATTGATTAATTTTGTGTTCTATGTATTTCAACAGTCCCAAAGTTTGAGACTCAGTAGCACAGACGTTGGGAAGGTTGTTGTTATGTACTGAAGTTCTCACCCTGGGCCAGCAGGGGAATACTGTAGATAGTTTTCACTCAGGTCCACATATGCAAATAAGGAATTGAAAGTGACGTTCAGTGATTGCATAGTTACAGAAAGTTGTTCCTGTTGTGTTGTAGTGGAGCTCTATATAAGCAGGCTGGCTGAACCCTTCAGTTCAGTTCTGTTCTGGCCTGTGAATAAACAAAAGCTGTTGAAGAATCACTGTGTTGTCTGATATGTTCACCCACAACTTAACAGTTGTTCTAAACACATGAAAACCCTGGAACTCTACACCGCTTGGAGATTGGGGTGTGTATAGCAAACACTGAACTATGTACTACAGAAGGGACAATGGATATATTTGTGGTGGCAATGGGTACCTAGACAAACACAAAAAATGGGACTAAGTATATTTATTTTTCTTTAAACTGCCAGACTTGTTCTGTTCCTCTCTTGAAATGACAATGACATTCTCCACCTCAATGCTGAAGGTTTTATCTTTAGTCATATCTAAATTACGATGACATGATAGGCTTGGCATTAGCTCTCATAACGCAATTGTGACAAAGCTGATGTGAAAAATCTAAATAATTGCACCTTCTCATTATGCAATTATCTCCAAATATGGTTTGTTAGGAGTCAAAAGTTGCAACATCAATAACAATATGCAATTTTCAGGAGATAACAGACGTTCTCTGATCTGGGCAAGTTTTATTTTAACCTCTGTCCAAATGTCATCTCTTCACTCTGCTATCCATTGTAATTTTCTGAAATAAACATACATAGATTTTCTCTTTTGGGGGGTTGTCATTGACATTGATTTTTGTGACCAGATCATAAATCTGCCCAGAGGCTGTTTCAAAATAATAATAATAATATTTGACTGATTCCATTTTGCATGTGATAAATGGACAGTTGCCTTGCCATACTACATCAATGCCTGTGCAACACTATCCATGGTTATTTCTGTGCAAGGGACATAATTAAAAGGTGAGAACAGGTGAAGAATAAGAACAGACAGCAGGGCAAGACTTGATTCAAGAGACATGAATTCTCAGCCAGCTTTTTAATTCCCCCATCGTGCTAATTGCTGTCTCACCGCTTCATAAGTTTATGTCATCATCTTACATCGACATCCATTCAGCTGCATGAAGTACCAGGAGGACAGGAAGAAAATACATGCTAAATTATGTTTTTCTATCCAGTAAAATTTCACACTTTGCACTTGCTACTCTTTCTGTTAGGCTGGAAATTCTCGGAGGCGGAATTTTGCCGAATAATGTATCAACATATGAAATAGTAATAAAAATAGCTGGTACCTGGTTGATGGAGGAGGTGTTAGCTGAGAGCAGAGTCTTTTGGATACAGGAAGTGGAGCACACTATGGATCAAGGGATGGAGATGGGGTAGGGACAGAGCTCAGTGATTTGGGAAAGCTTTTGGGGGGGGGGTGGGCGGGCAAATGTTTCATTGGTCAATTCTAAGAGCCAGCTCATATCCAGGAGAAAAGCCCAATGTGAAGTCTACAAAATCTGGTTATAGTGCTAAAATGAAAGAGAGGATTTGAACTAGGCATGGTTTTTGCTGTTCTGGCAAGTTGCCCAAAATTGGAGGACCTCACCAAGCCAGATTTTTTCCTTTCTAATCAGCTGGTCAGGGCAGGTCCAACCAGAGAGGCAAACTGGGCAAGTGAATTTTAGGGGTGCCTTCTTCTGCTATTCATAATCTTGGAAAGAGCAGCTGTCTGTACATTTTGGACAAGATGCACAGAGGCAGTTCAGCACCTCATGAGCTGGTTGATTGATATCTCCACCATTCCTGGAGACACAGTTGAAACCACCCTGCTCTTCATCAGCATTGACACAGTTGTCAAGGGGAGCAAGACAATAAGCAGGGAACTGTATGATATTAAAATAAGAAAATGGGATCTCTGCCAACTCTTCATCATTCTGTTTTGCTGTGGTTTTGCTTCTCAACATACATTGAGGCACAAACATGATGCAAAACATTTTTAATTTTCCCAGGAATGCAAAAAACAACAACAACACATACACACTCAAAGACGGAAACCCCTAGGCCAGCCCTGTAGCATATCTCCATTAACACTGTTCCTCATAGCCAGGATTTGAGACCTTACTTGCCTCTAGTAATATTTCTGGGTCAGCAGCACAGTGTTTTTCAATTGACCTTGTCTGACACAGCACACAAATGAAATAACTATCTGTTCAGAGAGTGTGGGTGGTACGCTGAGAAGGTAAGAAGAGCTGACTAAAAGCCTATCTAGTCCAGCATTTCAGTGGTGACTGGTGTCCACTGGGCCTGCTTGGGCAGAGGGCATGGCAGCTTGTGGTAGGCTGAGCCAAGGGTAACAATAGCTGATATTAATGGTATTTGCCAGGACCGGCCCAAGACATTTTGACACCCGATACATCCTGCTCCATGTCAGGGAAGAAGGCGTGAAGGAAGATCTACATTAGGAACGTGTGTGTGTGTGTGTGTGTGTATGTGTGTGCAGAGATTGAATTCAGGATCTGCTGTGCCAATGAATGCTGCCACCTGAGGCAATCGGCTCACCTTGCCTCAGAGGCGGGCCAGCCCTGGTATTTGCTAATGCAACAAAACACTACCTAAAACCCATTCCACAGAATATAGTGGTGAGACTCAAAGACTCTTCTCTCCCACCAGCACCACTCTATGACCCATTTTAATTTATACTCTGTGGCTCCAGAGCATGATCAATCCTAAATGGGCTGTTGTGAGAGGGAGAGGGGCTTGCCCTGTTAGGCTTTCCCAAGCATGCCTATTTCTTCAACTTGTTTCTCAACGGCCCTGTCTTGGATCCCTCCTAGTCAGCACTCATCACCTGAGTTTGCTGAGATAAAAGTGCTTTCACAATGCACAACACCCTTCCCCCCCCCCACAAGGCATACTCCCAACTGCAGGAGTAGATTGCCCCGTGGGGCAGAGCCACAGCAATAGCCTCTTGACAGTGGAGTCTCAGCCACTTACTTTGAGGAGAAGTCAGTGATGAGGTTGGTGCTGTGCAGAAACCTTGGCAGAGCCAATCTGGTGCTGCTGCACCTTACCTCTGCCTCCCCACCTCCTCACAGTAAATAGCATTGACTCCACTGCTGGGAGGCTATTGCTGTAGTTACACCCTACTGTGTGAACAGCTCCTACCAAAAGCTAAGGAGGATTCTGCCCTCTGGATCAGTTAAGTGTTAGTCATGTTGTTAAGATTCCGTCATGTTTTTCCCTGGCAGGGAATTTCAGCCTTCCCACATTGCCTGATAAACAGAAATGTTTGCGTCACTTAGACCATGACAAGGAGACCATGATCTTCCAAATTTCTGCTTCACCAGCAGTGGCTGAAGGCACAGGATGCTTGCCAAAAAAATATGTTGGTGACCCTAAGTGTCAGAAGAATGAGAAACACATTGTTCTCATTGTTCCTCTATTGCTTATCATAACGGAGGCTGGTTTTCTCATTCAGTTTTGAGATATTTATAGTTCCTTAGGGTGGTGGAACTAGACTCCATAAAGCACACTGGAGAAGACGCTTTCTGAATATTTTTATCCTGCTGGTCTGAATGGATTCCTACAGCAAGAGGAGTGAGCCAATCCTTTAAGATATCTTTCTTTGGCATATCAGGTGCTTTTGATGGTATTAGACAAAGCTTGGCTGATGCCCAGCTACCTCACTCCATCCCTGCTGCCACTGAAGATACAGATGGTGCTTTCAACAGATGGTATCAACCATGCAAGAAAGTGGTTCAGATGATAAAAAAGAAGTAACTGAGAAGATGAAGATGAAAATAGGAATGGTAATATCTGATCTAACCAGAAGAATATAAATCAATGATAAAAATTGATACACTGCAAGCATTCTTTGTGTCTTTTATTATGAATGATGCCAGCAGGCTTTCATCTGATGCTAATATCACAGATATACACAAATTTGTTATTTCTGTATTGTCCTTCAACAAAAAAAGTCCTCTGGGTGGCTTACAATGAATTCTCTGGCCATGAAAGATATTGAACAAAAGTAAATAAAATAAATTTATAAAATTAAAGCAGCTTTAGAATAAAGCTAAATATAAAATCAGCAGCAGGGAGAGCAATAGACTATTACAGATTTTAAGATGTGCACAGCAATAAAGGAAAAGCACTTATGTCAGGCTAGAATGCGTAGAGGTATGCCTCTGCCCACTGTTCCTGGCTAAGCTGGCCTGCTGATGGCCACTGGAAAGGGTGCTCTGGGTGCAGGAAGGGGTCAGGCTAAGGCCACACAGGATCCATGGGATCCCAAGGCAGTCTCAGTGAGTCACAACACAGTATTAGGGCTTAGGCCCAATCCAGGCCTGATTGCCCTGCCCTCCCCACCTTCTTGAGCACCACTGGATTCCCCCCGGTTTTGCACCTGGTCTGATTGTGCCTGGTGCATCCTCTTTCAAGCCAAGATCTTACTTTGCAGCTTGGCTAGAGTTCAGTCCAGCCTGCAAAGAAAGAAAGGGAAGAATTGGGAGTGCATTTAGTGTTCACTCCCAATTATTTCTTTTGAAGTTGGACATCATAGGACATCATGGTGAGATCCAGTAATAGACACATGGACGGTCTTCTGCACCAGCAAGATCCTGTTCCTCACCCCTCCTACACTCGGAAGTATTCTTTTGAAGTTCCCATTCCTTTCAATGGTGCTTTCACAAGAGAACTTAGTGGTTACTAGCAGACTACTCTGCTCCTACTTAGTTCATGCTCATTTCAGTGGGGCTTCTGCAGGAGAACATCTCTGTGGATTGCTGGTGGTCATTAAAAGAGGTTTAAATACTAACTCAAGGCAAATCTTTAAAAAATGTAGTATAAACATCAACAACTGGGAAACATTGGCCTACAAGTGCTCCACCTGGAGAACAGCCTTTAGCAAAGGTGTCATGGACTTTGAAGACGCTCAAACCCAGGACAAAAGGCAGAAAAGTGCCAAGAGGAAGGCACATTTGGCAAACCCTCACCGTGATCAATTCCCACCCAGAAACCTATGTCCCCACTGTGGAAGGATGTGTGGATCCAGAATTGGCTTCCCCAGTCACCTACGGACTCACTGTTTAGACCGTGTTCATGGGAAAAATCTTACTTGGTTACGAGAGATCATGAAAGAAGAAGAAGGATTGTATTAAAATGAAATAAATGGTTTTAAACAGGGGAACTTCTTATGAAATCAGATTTATTTTTCTAGACATATATATTTGTTGGAGTGATGTTGCAGCAGAATAACAGAAGGATCACAGAATGTTGGAATGGTTGAGTAGGGATTGTGAATGATACTGAATGGTTGATACAATAGGTATAATGACCAAGTATCTTCATTCAGCATCAAATATGTGTCTATTTAAACTTCACTTCCAGGGGAGTAGAGAGTTGGGTCACTTCAGATGGGAAGTTCTGTTCAGATAGAGGGCCTATATTGTTCAGCCTATGTGCCTAACCCCTTTTTCAGCCTAAGATACACATTCACTCTTGACCAACCCTCTGCTGGTTATGTCAGTGATGAGTGTGTCTAAAGTGGGCAAATGCCTGATGGACAAATGTTCTGATTCAATATGTCAACTTTCTGTGTTTCTGTGATTCCCCCCTCCCGACTCAGTGATACCTTTCTATCTACTGCTCTCTCTGCTGTAGTGTTGTAGTGATGTTGCCCTTTCCTCCCTCAGCTCTATCACAATACCTCAAGGACCACCTCTTTCCATATGAACCTACCCAGACCCTGAGATCATCTGCTGTGGCCCTTCTTTGTGTGCCTCCTCTATGAGAGGTTGGGTGGGAGGCAACATGAGAATGGGCCTTTTCTGTTGTGGCTCCCTGTTTGTGGAATGATCTTCCCACGGAGGTTCAGTTGGCGCCTCTATTATACACCTTTAGGAGCCCAGCAAAAATGTTCCTCTTTAACCAGGCCTTTGGCTGATTTAATAATAATAATAATAATAAATTTTATTTATACCCCGCCCTCCCCAGCCAGAGCTGGGTTCAGGACAGCTAACACCAATAAAATTTCAGTAAAAACATAATAAGAAAAAAGAAAAAGAACAATTT
This sequence comes from Podarcis gaigeae, assembly GCF_964106915.1. Lineage (NCBI taxonomy): Eukaryota > Metazoa > Chordata > Lepidosauria > Squamata > Lacertidae > Podarcis > Podarcis gaigeae. Next base: position 23,809,495 of record NC_139680.1, read on the forward strand.
AAAATACAGGTTAAAATGCAATTTAAAATGCAGCCTCATTTTAAAAGTCAAAACCATAAGGGGAGGGAAACATAAGGGTCAGACTGAGTCCAAACCAAAGGCCAGGCGGAAGAGCTCTGTCTTGCAGGCCCTGCAGAAAGATGTCAAGTCTCTTGTGACAGAGCATTCCATCAAGTTGTGGCCAGTACTGAAAAGGCCCTGGCCCTAGTTAAGACCAACCTAACCACCTTGTGACTTGGGACCTCCAAAATGTTGTCATTTGCGGACCTTAAGGTCCTCCACGGGGCATACATCCAATGTCCTTTTAAAATGTTTTGGGGAGGAGGGATTATTGAGTTACTCATGTTTTCGTTTTTATTATGCATTTTGTGTTTTTATATTGTGATTTTTTTCTTGTGAACTGCCCTGAGACCTGTGAGTATAGGAAGTTATTATTATTTTTAATCATCATCCTCATCCTCATCATCTCTTAGAAGTAGGGGAGGCAACCGCAGTGGCAGAGGGTTCTTTTGCTCTTCTTAACTGGCGTGAACTAGCAGGGGTTAGGATTCCCAACATGCCACTCCCCCCTGATCTTTCATTATGATTGCTCTGTGGCAATGTATAATGACTTATGCATGAAGGAAGAATGCAACAATGCCAGAGTCCGCTGAATGTTTTCCTCTTTAAAAACCATAAATGATCTTCTTACTACACGGAGGGAATCAGTAACATAATATTTGATGCCGTTTCAAAGCTACGCTTGGTCACAAAAAGTGTGTGTGTGTGTGTGTGTGTGTGTGTGTGTGTGTGTGTGTGTGGATATGGGATATTGGATCATGACATGACATGATTTAACATCAAATAATAAGTGTGAAAGTGGTATAGTTGTCAGAGTGACAAAAGAAACACACAACCTCATGACACTTCACAGGAACATGAAATGTGTGAAGTTCAGAGATGAAATTCAGCAAGTTACTGTCCTCTGAAAAGTAACAGCTGCAGCCAACTACAAACTCTTTGGGGAAGAATTAACTTATGCTTGGGGAATTTGGTTAAACAGACAATAGCATGTTCAGCTTATGTCAAGGCATCACTTAGGTCACAACCAAAAGAGTGGCAAGTGTTTGGTATAAGGCTGGCTAAAAAGCTGCAGCACGCATGCTCTGAAAAGTAAGAGTTCTAAGGCATTTAGACTGCAGTCCTATGTGTAAATAATATTTTTTATATTCTCTCTCTCATTCCACTGTTATATGAATAACAGAACATCTGACTTTGGCTCAGACGTATGACTTAAGGAGAACAAGAACAAGGGAGCTTGTAGTTTTTCAAATTAATTTCTTAATGCTCATTTTTAAAAAATCTTCTTCAATAATGAAGTTATCCTCTGCTTAATAGCAGTCACTTGATAAAAAGCTACAATTGTCACCAACTTCTTTACTTTAAAGTAATAGAATTCGGTGGGACATAATTATGAATAAGGGGTTGGATTGAGATTAGCCACTTTTTGCACAATTAGAGCAGCCCAATATTATTATTATTTTGAAATGTTCTACCTTTATGAGCACCAAGGTTTGTGAAAACCAGCATCTAAATCCTGTAGATCCCACACTCCATCTGAGCTGGGACAATTCTTGTATTACTGTTTCCAGTGTTTGCCTGGTGTACCTGAAGCTCAAAAACATGCATTAGATCTAAACCTACCCAATTACACTCTAGTGCTCTGTGGGCAGGAATTATGCCATGAGCAATACAGAAACCTCAAGATGCTAGTTCACTTTGTGAACTAGTTCACTTTGTGACAGTAGCTTGGTTGGAAACCAGTCTCAATAGACCTGTATTAAAATAACAAGTAGTAAATTAAGACTGCACTCACTCAGTTTTGCTACGCCAATTAGCTACTTCGTCAGTTCTTGGTGTACGTTATGTGTGAGATCGAAAGATTTGTTACTGATAAGGTGTTGAAAAGCACTTCTCAGAACCTGCAGTCTACATTTTAGTTCTCAGCGTAACGGGAGGTAATGGTGCAATACAAAATGGTAAGGACTTCTTAGGTAGGTAAGTGCCTCTGAGAATAAATAATTTCCCTTTGACGCAAAAGTGAGGTTATAATTGTCTTTATGGATTCTTTAATTCTTTGTTATCTTGTAGTGCAGGAACGAAAGGTGGTTGTTGTTATTTCCACAAGTGCCTCAACATTTTCTCACGCAACTCCACTTAAACCCACCCCTGTTTCTAATAAATAGGAAGTAATTAATGAATTCCCCCAGATATAGAGATTATGTAGGTTTTGTTTTGCATTGTTCCTTGTAAGCACTGACGGCACATTTAGATACACATGCACTAAAAGTGCTGTGATATTTTGCACTGTTAGGAGAAAGAGAGAATTCAAAGAAACAGAAATCTTTCCACTCAGAGGTACTGTACGTATTCATTCAACATCTGCTGCCGAAGCATCATCACAAGCTTTTGCTTAATGTCATGTGTATGCTCTTTTTAATCTATGTTACCTCACACGACTCCTGGCTTTTATATGTGTATAACACTTATCCCACCATTTTTCAAAGTTTTGATCCTTCCAAATTCAAGGCTCTCCCCCTCCACATCTTTTCCTAACAACAGCCCTGTGTGGTAGGTTAGGTAGAGAGAGAGAGAGAGATATTATCCCAAGGTCACCCAGTCAGTTTCATGGCTGAGTGGGGATTTGAACCCTAGTCTCCCAGGTCCTAGTCAACACTCTAACCACTACCTCACACTGGTATTTCACCTTGAAATCCCCCAGCTGCTTTTTATTGTTTCACTGCTATATTTCCTCTGCCCTTCTGTTCTCATATTTTGTATTTTCATCCGCTTCACCAAACTTGTAACCGATACCTCTTCCTTTCCCTTTCCCTCTCCCCCTACCTCTGTTATCTTTTCCTCCCAAGATACTACTAACAGCCTATTGGGACCTCATTGTGAGTTTCCTGCATTCGAGAAGTCTTTGCCCACACAAAGATTGACAAGGATGATCCCCTTCAGGGCTTAGCAAGTCAGCAAAGCTTGAGACAAAACTACCTTTGCTCCTGTACCAGAAGAAAAAGAAAACATCCTGATTTAGAGAATACTTGTTATATTGTCCCATTAAGTATGTAGAGCTGCATTTGTGGAGTGTTTTCAATTGTGGGTCTCCACAGGGACACTTACCTCACCTTTGCTTTTGGCAAGAATATATAAAAAATTGTTTGTTTTGGGTTTTTTCACGTCAGGATGTAGAAAGCCAGAATGTTGTGCTTCAGGGATTGTCAGGGGAACAACAGAGTTGTCTGGCAAGAGAGAGAGCCTGAGGGTGCTACAGGGTGACAGCTAAACCCGGGTGGTGGTGGGGAGCAGAGGAGCTTTCAATTTGTGTGGTGAAGAAGGTTAGCATTCAATTACAGTGGTACCTCGAGTTACAAATGCCTCAGGTTACAAACTCCACTAACCTGGAAGAGTTACCTCAAGTTGAGAATTTTGCCCCAGGATGAGAACAGAAATCGTGTGCCGGCGGCACAGCAGCAGAAAGAGGCCCCATTAGCGAAAGCATGTCTCTACAGTCATACCTCGGGTTACAGACGCTTCAGGTTGCGTACCAGAATGGGTTACTTCCAGGTTTTGGCGGGCGCGCATGCTCAGAAGCACTAAATTGCGCTTTGTGCATGCACAGAAGTGCCGAATCACAACCCGTGCGTGCAAAGACACGCAGCTGCGGGTTGCGAACGCTGCAGGTTGTGAACGTGCATCCTGCACGGATCACATTCGCAACCTGAGCGTCCACTGTAGTTAAGAACAGTTTCAGGTTAAGAACGGGCCTCTGGAACGAATTAAGTTTGTAACTAGAGGTACCACTGTAACTGTAACTAGCCATCAGCCAGTTTATGTGTTCTATGCATCACAATAAATAATTGTTAACATACATTTGCTGCAAATTTCTCAGGGGCAGATTACGCATCCCATACCAATAATTGAAAGCTCTCTTATACCACTTTTAGCAGTCACGGCTTTCTCCCAAAGAATCCCAAGAACCAGAGTGCGAGAGTTGTTAGGATAACTGATATGCAGATGTAAATATTGACACCAGGACCCATGCAGGGGAGGGGAGGGAGTCATGTGATTCAGAGTAATCTCGTTATATGGATTTTAAGTGATTTTGTTGTAAGTTTATATTTGTGTGTGTGTATATATATATATATATATATATATATATATTTAAAAGAGAGTTGTTAGGATACACCCCCCTAGAGCTATAGTTCCCAGCACCCTTAATAAACTACAATTCACTGTATATATGGGGGGGGGGATCCATGACTGTTAAAGTGGTGTAAGAGTGTTTTAAGGGTGCAGTCTGTCCATCTGCCAGGTATGTACTTCAGCAGTATGTTAAGTGGAAAACAAAATTTAAAAATCTGTACACTGTATTAGTTTCTACAAATGAAACACAGAAACTATATACTGCTTATGAGTATAAACAGTTATGTCATGTGTTATTCATACATAATAGTAATTATCTTCCTTCACGTAGCGTGTAGCAGCCAACAGGATTGGAGGGGGGGATGCACAGCTCATAACTGAAAATTGGATATGATTTTTGCTCATCTGTATTTAAGGAGAAGTCATTTCTTGAGTGTATTTGTATTTATGCTCATACTGCTTAGCAACATAGTCTCTACGTGGTGTACAGCAAGATTGCAAAAGACCTAATAAAGAGAGAATCAGTTAGCATTAATCATAAAATCAGAAATCTTACTTTAAATGGCTGCTGAAATAAGAAAAATTGCCACCAAGCACCTGAAATTCAACAGGGAGGTGGCTTGTCTGATCTCATGTGGGAAGGACTTCCACCAAACTAGGCATACAATATTTAGCTTTCCTTTTGCCCTTCGTTTTCTGCTTTGCCCCATTCACCCCTTTGTCTATGACCTTTATAAAGAAGAACTGCTCCCCAAAAACTCACTCTTGCTCTTTCTGAAATCCTTGTGGCTTTCTGTAAGGAACGTGAATTCATTGGGCTTCCAATGTTTGTTTGCTTGTTTTGAAATGTTCAGATTTTGTTGACTTAATTTGTTTTAAAGTTCTTTGTTTTGTTCCTGAATTTTGTATTTGTGTCAAGATTTCAATTTGCCTGTTATTTTGACCTGTATTCTTCCTCCCATCTCCTCAGCTTCATCAGCATTCAAACTGTGCTGGCTATCTGTTGTTTCACTGAATATATTAACATCCGTCGGGAGAATATGGATGGAATGGATTATGAGATGCCAAAATTACAGTATCTTGCTCATATCCTTGAAATCTTTTGACATCCTTTCATCAGAAAATCAATGTGTTGCTTGGTACTGATGCGTGAAGACCTGTAGGCTTTCTGATAATGAAGGCAATCTCCCATCGTGTGGCTTGACTTGCAGAGCAATCCTTTACCTGTCTACTCAGAAGTAAGTTCCATTGAGTTCAAGGGGGCTGACTCCCAGATGGATGGGTAAACATGTCAATTTCGGTTTCTCTCAATTTCTCACTTTTCCAGGCTTAAGTTTTCCAGTCTTCGCATTTCCACATCAGTGTGTGTGTGTGTGTGTGTGTGTGTGTGTGTTTAAAAAAGTCCTCAATAAAATTCACCAGCATTTGACTGCAAATTTCACCTAAGAGAAACATTTTTGTATGCAACCTTGTCAAATTTACATTTCTGCCAAGCAATTTTCCTTAATGTTATTTTATTAATTTCTTTATTCAGTTTAGATCCTGCCTATCCTCCTTAATCATCACAGGGTGGCCGGGACAATAATAATAAATCATTTTTAAAAGTCTATTCTGCATTTTTGTACATTAGTCTCACCAATATATGCATTTCTATGCATACTTTGCCCGGGAATGTGCATTTTACCCGCACAGTATTTGACTGGAAAACTGCACTGTGAAATTGGAGAAAACAGGGACACTTGGAGAGACTGATGTGTGTGCATGTTCACCATACCTTCCTATTAGTTTTGGGTTTAGGTCTTGCTGGCAGAGGGGGAGGGTGCACATTGAAATCATGCCGTTATTTTTAGTTACCCCTTCTTTTCCTTCAAGGTGACATATATTTCCATTTCACCATTTCTCTCTCGCAGCACTCCAGTGAGGCAGGTTAAGCTGAGAGCGTGTGAGCTTCATGCCTGAATGTGGATTTGAACCCTTGTCTCCCAGGTCCTAGTCTAACGCTCTAACCACTAAACTATGCTAGCCCTGCACTACACCAGACTGGGCATTAGGGCTATTACTCAATAGTTTGGTAGCCTAGAACCCTTCCATGTCTGGGTATCAGAAATGCTTAGTGTACTGCGTATAATTCTTTAGTGTGTTCAAAGTGTTTCACGTGGAAGGTCTCTATTATTTTATTCAAATTGCAGAGTTAGAGCTGAAGCAAGTAGCTTGCCTAATATCAGAGTTACTTCAGGGCTGAGTCACAATGTCAATCGGAGGCTTATCATTTCCAAGCTTATACTCTTAAAAAAAAAACTACTTCAAAGATCTGCTTGTTTTGGGTGGGCGGGAAAATATAATAACTTTCCAGTATTGCCTAATCTTCAAGATCTGCCCCAGGGTAGGGAAAAAGAAATTAATAAAATCATTAATATTTAAACCTTGTCTAGGAAGAGGCCTTTTTAATATTTATGTGTGCTTTCTTAAAACTTCACAAAACTGCTTAAGAACTAGAAAGCACGTCTGTTTTTATTACTATCTTTCAGCAGCACAATTGTCTATTTAAGTACCTCACCCTCGGAATCATCGCCGTAAAATATGTGCCACCTCTGATTAAGATCCCCTTGTATGAAAATGGGAATTCTTCACAGAAACTATTAAAAGTAATGAAGATATTAGCTGTATAACAAAAGCTGGATCGTATCGAGTGAGCATTCGGCACTTATTTCAGTGAATATCTAACTAGGCGATAAGATGCAAAATAGTTACATAATAGTAAACAGGAGCAAAGGGAACTCTGTTGAGTCACCGCTTGCGCTCCCTCATTAATTGGTAATGGATCTCTCTCTGACTCACATGGCTAAATATGTATTATTGTGTTATCGATCACTGAGATTATTACAGAATGCAAAGGAAAAGGCGCAGAAGTAAAAATGGACCAGCAGAAGAGACAAGCTGAGAAATTCAAGGAAAGAGAGAGAAGAGGCACCGAGCTTATTGGTAAAACCTATTTGGTGTTTCGCAACTTTCTGACTAGTTACAGGACCTTAGGCAGACCTAGCAGAGTAAACGCAGAATGCACGAAATGCAATTAAGGATACAGTAACAAGCAATGTTTAATGCGTAATACTAGATGATACAAAACAGTACATGATACATAAGGTGTAATACGTGATATGCATAAGGGTCAAATTATTTGACATGTCAACCGCACAATAAACTTTATTGATGTGTGACCCCCTGCCCACTCCACCCAAGGCTGCTCACCAAGGAATCTGACCTTCAGGTGGAAGGTCACATTGAGTTCCCCCATCCTTTCCCAAAGCTTCAAAGCAAAAAATAATAATTCCAGACCTGACAATCTGCAAACTTGCCACAAAGAGAATGCTTTTGCTGGGCCACTTTTATCACATGATTATGGAGAGGAGATATTATGTGATGATTTTCCACTGTCATAGTGATCGCTGGTCTCATTAGATTTCCTGGTCTTCATAGCCTCAAACACCTCACTTGAAAGTGTCTTCTACAGAGTGTTTCTTCTAGAAATATCTTGATTTTCATGGCCATGAAGGCCAGCTTGATCATAGAGGTTTCTTGTGCTTTCTTTTTCCATTTTGTTCTTCAGCCTGTACAAACAGCCAAAGAACAAAAGGATAATATTTCAATGTATTTTTAGAACCATATCAAAAAGGGTACAACCGAAAAAGTGAAGAGCTAGTTCTACATACCGTATTTTTCGCTCTGTAAGACACACTTTTCCCTTCCTAAAAAGTAAGGGAAAGTGCGTGTGCGTCTTCTGAAGTGAAAGCAGGCTGCGCAGCTTTCGCTGAAGCCAGGAGAACAAGAGGGATCGGTGCGCACCAATCTCTCATGCTCTCCTGGCTTCAGGGATAGCCACCCAAAGCCTCCTGAGCACAGCTGGAGCACTCCCGTTGCGCTCAGGAGGCTTTGTGTCGCTTTTGCTGAAACCAGGAGAGCAAGAGGGATCGATCCTGGCTTCACTTCGCTGGAGAGACGCTACGTAGCTTCCCCTCTCTGCGCAGTGCCCCTTCAGCGAAGCGGGAGGAGAAATGGAGCCTCTTCCATTTCTCCTCCCGCTTTGCTGGAGAGGCGCTGAGCAGAGAGGAAAAGAATTTATTTTTTCCTGTTCTCCTCTAAAACTAGGTTCGTCTTATGGTTGGGTGCGTCTTTTGGAGCGGAAAATATGGTGTGTGTGTGTGTGTGTGTGTGTGTGTGTGTGCTTTCAAACATTCTTCCCCACAAATTATAAAAATGCTTAAAACTTTTGAGGCTAGCACAATCATAACCATGCCTACTCAGAAGTAAGTCCAATTGGATTCAATGGTGCTTACTCCTAGGTAAGCGGGCTTGGGATTGTAGTCTTACTCCATAGTAGGAATGTATAAGATTGCAGTGTAAAACAATATTTTTTATTTAAAAAAAGCTCAACATTTTGTATAGGCAACCCAATACCATGCCTATAATTTTGAGCTATTTTCCTTATTTTATACATGAGCTTTTTATACATGTGAGTCTTATGCATGTGGTTTTATTGTCTTTCCTTGTATATCACTTAAATATTGATTATAAGCAGTGTAGATTTTTTTCTAAATAAGTAAAAATAAATGATTGTGTAAGCCTAGATTCAAGACGCAGATGGTTTGTGTATCTGGCTCTGCTTTGTTATCAATTCTGCACAATGTGCAACAAGCAAACAGCACGAGGAAACAGAAAGCATAAGAGAACAGAAAATACAGAAAGGGTATCAATCAAATGTCTATTTTTTATTCAATTATTTGATATTGTTTTGTTTTTCTATTTGTTAGCCACACAGGCTAAGACCATAGTGGAAACCTGGGCCATAAATATTCTTATATTCGGATGCTACTTCATTCCATGGAATTGTGCACCCATTTCCCAGTGCTCATCCTTTGCTTACAGTGGACCAATGTTCACAGCCACAAAGATTTGTCTGCAATCCGAAAACGCAAAGCAGAATTTGATCATGGTTTGGGGACTGGGTGCACTTTGCAAAGTTGAACTAATCCTTAACAAATACCTCCAGCAGGTCTCAAAGTATAAAATTCCCAAGGTGCAGATGAGATGGCATGGAGAGAAAAGCTATTTTGAAACATGCAGGTGTGTCTTTTGCTCTTCGAAACAAATAAAAAGAAAGGAAAAGAGAGAAATTAGAAAATAATAATAATAATTTATTAATTATGCTCCGCCCATCTGGATGGGCTTCCCCAGCCACTCTGGGTGGCTTCCAACAAAATATTAAAATACAGTAATACATCAAACATTAAAAGCTTCCCTAAACAGGGCTGCCTTCAGATGTCTTCTAAAAGTCTGGTAGTTGTTGTTCTCTTTGACATCTGGTGGGAGGGCGTTCCACAGGGCAGGTGCCACTACCGAGAAGGCCCTCTGCCTGGTTCTCTGTAACTTGGCTTCTCACAGTGAGGGAACCGCCAGAAGGCCCTTGGCGCTGGACCTCAGTGTCCGGGCAGAACGATGTGGGTGGAGACGCTCCTTCAGGTATACTGGGGTGGCTAACTTTCTTCAGCCAGATGGCCACAATGATGGTTGGACAATCCCTCAAGGACCACATGTTAACAGGGGGCATGGCAAAAGTAGACAGTGTGAGGACAAACATATGCAAATCACATACTCTCCACAAAAATATTCAGTCAGTCTTGTCCCACTGTTCTACTTCTGCTCAGCAGAGGAGCAAAATGACTTTCCTCTCCATCACAATGCTGAGGGGGAACATCCCATGCTATAAAAGGACCCTCTTCTCTCTCTGAAACAGCACCAGTGCAAGAACATCTTGATGTTTAGGAAACAGGAAAGAGCGCTTCTCCTTCACCCAGAACTCTAAAACATACTTGCAAGGGTAGTGCATCAGAGGGAAAAGAGGGGCCTACAAACCTCATATCAAATCTGTTCCCCCGCAAAAGATTTCATGAGGTGGCTTTCTGAATGTCATTTTATTCCTTTCTCCTTCCTTGTCTTTCTGTGGTGTTTTGGTTTTTTTTTTACTATCAGTTTTCCTTAACATCTCTCTGTCTTCCTTTCTTTGACAGAATACTATGTGCAAGCACTATGTGCAAAGAGTAAAGCATTATTCAACATTTAAAAAAAAAACTACAAGAAAACACCGCTTTCGTGTCCTGCAGCTATTCTGGGTAACCAAGCAACATTTCCCTTGCCCTGGAGCAGCTTATAGTCAACAAAGGTTAAACAAAAATGTGCTTCTTAGCAGAGCAGCTGTCTGAGCTATCAAATACTGCTTTTGATTCCCCAAAAGCAGAATTAATAACCAGAGGTTAAATGAAACGTTATTCCCTTGCCCTCTTGCTGCTTAATTCTGCACTCAGCATAAATGTAATGCAGGCCCTTCTCAGAAATGACTCCGTCATCTTTGATTCTTTCATTTTCTTTTTCGTTCTCTTCACGGAACAAATGCAAAGCCTAGGGATCGGAATTTAAATGCTTGTTCTGCTGGGAAATCTATAACTTCAAGTGAGTACCCTCACTCTTTCCTCAACTGTAGGAAAGCTCTACAAACCAACCCAAAATGTATTTATCAGGTTCCAGTGCTGGAAGTCCACATTAGCTATGATAGTAGGAAGAGCCAGCTATGTCCCAATTTAGGAATGGAACTTTGCCCAAGAAGGTGCATATCACTAAATAAACTCCTTTCCTCAAGAAAGGTTTTAGCATGTAATGAATTCAGTCTTGATCTGTGTGTCTGGTGCCTGTTTGCAGTCTGAAACCTGTTCTGTCAAATCCAGCCAGACAAATGTTTATAATGAAAACATAAGTAGGTGTTGATCCTCTTAATCCACTTAATTAACTGGAGCATGACAATTCCATTCTCGAACACAAGTTGCAACATCTAACTAGGTTTGCCATTCTCATTTGTGGTGTCTTTAAATTTCATTTCCTGACCTTTCCTGAACACCGGGGGCATCTAAGAAGTGGTTTTAAAATATATGCATACAGTAAATATTAAAAAAACAAGAAGACAAACACCAAATGCCAGCCTGAACCAGCTTAGTCCTAGTCACCCAGGACCAGAATGGGGGGAAATGGATACATGTGGGAGCTGTTTATGAGAAAATTTTACTTTGTAAATTTCGTACAGTGAATATTTCTTACGACTGGCCACCTGCATAAGGGAAAATGCTTCATAACTAACCGGTTCCCTGATGTGGGAAGAACCCTCCTGCGAACATATGGGGGCAGTTTCATAAGCACATAAAATATTTATATTAGGAAATATTGCTTGCACAGAGGTGCTTTTTAGTCAAAACGGCATACAAAAATATGTGTAATAGGATTAAATGCTGATACTAAAATGCTGACTTTTATAAATAATAATCACAAATTGCTATGGGAGTGTGGAGAACTGACTTCAGTATGGAAAAATTGGAAACTGAGAAAACCAAAACTGACAGATTTGTCTATCCATCGCTAGTGCACATAATAGATTAAAAGCATATCTAAAGTACATTTTACCCAAATATTTTTTTTCCTCTCTTTTGGATATTTACTTATATTTTTTATATATATAAAAGAGCATACTTCAGTGCAATCATTAACTTTTCATTATACTCTGGACGTTTGGTGTTAATAGACATAAGAGTATAGTCTGGCTTTTGTTTCACTAAAACAAACAAAGACTTACTTTGTGCTAACAAAAAATTAAGTAGGAACACAGAGTGCTATCCTTACTGTAGACATCTGTAATTTGCTGCTGTATCAGTATTCATCACTGGAATTTTAATAACATCCTGCTAAAAGATTTTGCATTTAAAGTTCCAGTTGAGCCATTTTTATAAAATCTGTGCCATTTGCTTATTTATTAGCAATTATCTTTGGTTATATTTTTTCATTCTTAACAAAGTGCATGTAGAACAAGGAGGGAGAATCTGTGATCCTCTAGATGTTATTAGACTCCAACTTCCATCAGCCCCAGCCAGCATGACTAATGGCCAGAGATGATGTAAATTATAGTCCAGCAACGTCTAGAGAAACACAGGTTCTCCATCCCTGAAGGAGAAATAAAACTTGTGGGGAAGAAAAAAGGTTGTGGAGAAGATAACAACATTTTTGATAAAAAGGAAGGTAGCTGGGACACTTCTGGAAGCAGATGTTTACTGAGGAAACAGCTAAACCCAGAGTCTGTAAGGAAAGCCAACAGAGAAAGACACCCAAAGCGCCCAGATTATATGGATTATGGTGAAAATCTGCCCCACTCTTCTGCCACATTTAGGGCTGTCATACGTCATGGAATTCACCTCAGAAAATGGTGTCCTGGATTATTTTTTGGAAATAGGGCAAATGTCCTGGAAAACTGGCAACGGGGGTTAAATTGTGCCGAAAATGCCCCCAAAAGCTCCCAAGCTAAAAAATTCTTGTAGAGTTTACTTTAAAAAGCTCAACAAGTTTCAAGGTATCCTGGTTTTTAGAAATATGGCAACCCTAGCCACATTCAAGATCACTAAGATCATGGCCACTGGTCCCATCACCTCCTGGCAAATAGAAGGGAAAGAAATGGAGGCAGTGAGAGATTTTACTTTCTTGGGTTCCACGATCACTGCAGATGGTGACAGCAGTCATGAAATTAAAAGACGCCTGCTTCTTGGGAGAAAAGCAATGACAAACCTAGACAGCATCTTAAAAAGCAGAGACATCACCTTGCCAATAAAGGTCCATATAGTTAAAGCTATGGTTTTCCCAGTAGTGTGATGTATGGAAGTGAGAGCTGGACCATAAAGAAGGCTGATCACCGAAGAATTGATGCTTTTGAATTGTGGTGCTGGAGGAGACTCTTGAGAGTCCCATGGACTGCAAGAAGATCAAACCTATCAATTTTTAAGGAAATCAGCCCTGAGTGCTCACTGGAAGGACAGATCGTGAAGCTGAGGCTCCAGTATTTTGGCTACCTCATGAGAAGAGAAGAGTCCCTGGAAAAGACCCTGATGTTGGGAAAGATTGAGGGTACAAGGAGAAGGGGATGATAGAGGACAAGATGGTTGGGCAGTGTTCTCGAAGCTACCAGCATGAGATTGACCAAACTGTGGGAGGCAGTGGAAGACAGGAGTGCCTGGTGTGCTCTAGTCCATGGGGTCACGAAGAGTCGGACATGACTAAACGACTAAAGAACAACAAGCCACATTCAGTCTGGGTTATGTCTAGTTCTTTGAGGCTGATCTATGTGAATGTCATTGGCATATATTTAAGAGTCATGAACACTGGCAAAAAATGAAGGTGTTTGCAAGAATGTACATATTGGTTAATTTGGTTCAAGACTAAAAATACTAGGTATGGTATGATAATTCCCTGGATTCCTAGATCCAGGTTTGGGGCAAGTACTCTGCAACAAAGTAAAGCGAGGAAATATAGGATGTTAGCCCTTTAAAATATCCCCTTCTAAATTGCTTCCAAGTTTCCTCACTTCCCTTAGCATCCAAAGAATTTAAAGACAAACTCTTCAAAGGTCACATTCATGTGTTTTTCCATAGAGCAGCAAAAAGAGTCAGTCAGCAAAACTTAAATCTGTTCCAAGGAGGTAAGTGTTTCTAACTTATTTGTATAGAAACACAAATATGGCTTGTTTGGACCTCTCAACTGGTAGGGTTCACATGGCTGAGTCTGAAGCGAACCACCTTTGCTGGTGAAGGGCATTCCAGCCAAAGGTCAGACATCCATGCCTCCATTTGTGCACTGATTGTGCCTCAAGCAGCATGGCCATTGACCAAGGATGAGAAGACTAGAAAGCTACCACACTGACTATCCCTGCTCTATGACATAATTCATATACAATGATGAAAATTCTTATATCCTTCAAAGATGTGATCCAAAACCACACTGCTTCTGATAATGACTCAACATTTTATAGACTGGGACTCTTCCACTGTCTGTTTCCAAGGGGAACATTTATTTGTCTTTTCAAATACTTGACATAGATGAAAACACTGAAACTGAGGTCTAATAATAATGACTTGGATCAAGGAGAATCATGAACAGAAAGCAGCTTAGGACCCTGAAAGAACTATCAGCAAGCTAGCACTCATTAAAAACTGCAGGCGTTCCTCTATGTGGCATAAACAGTTAGGCCACCTAGCTATTGTGTCTATCAAGTGTGAACTCTTGCAAGAGAAATTGACTTTCAAGAGTGTGAATTTGCTAGGTAACCTTCACGATCTTGCAATGGAAAGGGCCAGAAGAAAAATAAAGCTTTCAAGTGAATTGTTGCGTTTGCAGTCACATTGGTCTATTAGCATAACATAAAATAAACCACAACACTGACAGGATAATCAGCACCCTCCCAAACTTGTGAAATGTTAAGGTTGGTACGACTTTTTTGCAGGCTGCATGTTACATTAATTAAAGATGGCACAAGAGGGTAGGGGCTATTTGGGGATATGGTAGAGCAAGCCAACAAGACAACAAGCTGTGTGGGCCATGGTGTAATGTCAGAATTGTAGAAAAATCAATTGAAGTTGAAAGTTTCCTTTCATGACAAGACCAGATTAAGGTGGTTAGGAGGCCTAGTGTAGTTCCCAAAATAGGAGTCCCTTTCCTCCCCCCGTCCCGGCCCCCAAAAGGAGCAGCAAACAAAAACAAATTGCCAGTCTTGAATTTCTGTTTGCCACACAGCTGTTAAAGGCAAATGAATCCTGCCCCCCCCCCAGTGCCACCCTGAAACAAAAGCAGATGGCAGCAAAGGTTGCAAGGGTTTTAGCTGGGGCAATCAGAATAAGGTCACCTGTTTGACTGCTGATTCAGGATCCTAAGCTGTTTTTTATTATAATCAACTTTTATTTTGTTCTGTGTATATCGTAATGCTCTTTTGTTGCAACGGCCGATGGCTAACACAAATAAAGTTCTTACTCATTCAAAAGCCTATGCAGTAAGAAATCCCCATTAAAACCAAAGGTTATTACTTCTGAATAGACATATATATTATAGTTCCATAAGTTAGGTATACAGTGAATTCTTAATGAATGCTTGGTCTTTAGGTCCTGTGCAGCAGGAGACATGCCTAAAAGTCCTTGTGAAATTTGTACTTCTTGCATTTGCCATTAGTACGGGGACTTGTTGACATCTGCCAGCACTTCTTGTGTAGTAGTATTTGCAGAAAATAGCTTCTAGGGAGTACCTGATCTCAGACAAGTGACTGCAAGAAAGATGCATCCTGTTGCTAGGGGAAAACAAGGGAAAGGCACGAAGATTCAAAGGACTGGAAAACTGGTCAAAGAAAGGGAACATGCATTAAAAAGCATTAGTGGATACCGGGGTGGCACTTAACAGACCTCCCATCACCTGCGTCACTGTGGCTTCCTGAGAGAGGAAGGTGCAAGTTGGTGGTGAGTATGGGACAGTGCAAATACACCAGTGGAGCCAATCCATTGCTCCTGCTGTGCTGACGGCTGCTCGTATATTTGCACTTGCATTTGCCCCTCCTTCTCTCCCTCCAGTAAACTGCAGCAGCACTGGTGATGGGAGGTCAGGTAAGCACAGCTGCCCCGCCCCATCAACCACTACTAACAAAGAGGTGATGGTAAAACATCAGCTCTTTAGGCCACAAGGAATTCCTTTTGCCTGGTGTCCAAGCTAGAGGTGGGAGGGCCTGGGGAAAAATTGGGGGGAAACAGGTGCCCCCCCGGTTTTTTCCTGAAAATAAAAAAAAAACAAAAAAACCAGTTTGAGATAATTTGAATATTCCACACACTTTTTTTCTCTTAATTTTTCTGGCAAAAAGGGCTTTGGGAAAAATCGAGTGAAAACCTGTGCCTCCCCCCACCCAGTTTTTCTGTCTCTCCCCCCTTCCAGTCCTTCCCATCTCTAGTCCAAGCTAATTGCTCACCAGTCACATCTCTGACTCTGTTTATTGGCTAAAAACACTGAAAGACAGGAGCAGATGGGCTGGATTACCTCACAGAAATTGCTTATAAGGGGACATGCATATTTTGCTTTCTTTCTAGAAGAGCTAGAGACTTACTTTTTCCCAAAAAAACCAAAAAGTGGAAGGAAAGGTCAGAGTCTGGGACCCCTGCGCATTGTGGGTCCAGTACATCTTTACCCTTATAGCTGCCGGGGGGTGGGGGACACACATGACAACTCTGTCCCAGGCTCTCCCAAAATTGTCCTTATCCCCCTAATTGTTATAGATCTTCCATTTCCAGATGTTGTAACAGCTACTCTGCTATGTATTGAGTTCCTGTATTGTGGAATACTTCATGGTGACAAGTGGGTTTGTGTCCTCCAAACTTACAGAAAACTGCAAGACATCATCATCATTATTATATTTATATTTTGCCTTTATTATGGAACCTGGCATACATGTGATTCCCGTCCAGGCACTGGCTAGACCCAAACCTGCTTAGTAGCAGCAAGATGGTGGCCTTATATGCTTTCAGACCATACCCTGAGACCATTTCATAGGAAAGGTGAAATGAGTGGTGGAAAATAAACCATCTGCTATGTGCAGAATTATCTTCTTAGATTTTCTGATGATGAATGAAATTGATATCAATTGCCACTGACCTAGGCCTCATCAATTAGCTGATTTCCCGCAAGCTTTTTTAGCTGGTTTCAGTTTTTGCGGCAAACCAGTAAAGCGCTTCTGTCGAAGTAATTCAGATATTAAATAGCAATTAGAACTACTATGAATGTTTCGCTTCTTATCTTCATGTGTGTCAATTAATCTTTGGGTTCTTTTGTGATATCTCTTTCTTTCAAGAACCAAGTTTGTATTCACATGCTTACAACATTCACCAGTTGACCTTTCCAATTACTCAGACAGAATGTAGAATGGAAAAGTCTGAGAGAAGGAAGGAGAGTGTAAAACAGATCTAGTATGTAGCACTGTAGAACATAGAGATGTGAATTTGAAGCCATTCCTTTTTAGATATATCAGGCATTCTGGGTGGACAGAGGTGGAACAGAATGTGGAGGCATCACTATTTATATCATTATTTTAAAAACTAAGAATTAATGCTTTTGAATTATGGTGCTGGAGGAGACGCTTGAGAGTCCCATGGACTGCAAGAAGATCAAACCTATCCATTCTTAAGGATATCAGCCCTGAGTGCTCACTGGAAGGACAGATCCTGAAGCTGAGGCTCCAATACTTTGACCACCTCATGAGAAGAGAAGACTCCCTGGAAAAGACCCTGATGTTGGGAAAGATGGAGGGCACAAGGAGAAGGGGACGACAGAGGACGAGATGATTGGATAGTGTAGTCGAAGCTACCAGTATGAGTTTGACCAAACTGTGGGAGGCAGTAGAAGACAGGAGTGCCTGGCGTGCTCTGGTCCATGGGGTCAAGAAGAGTCGGACATGACTAAACAACTAAACAACAACAACAACAACAATATGCCACTTCCCACAAAAAAAGAAACACAAAGTAACTTACAACAATAACACAAACTTACCATGAAACCATATGCACCAAATGCAATAAATATGCATCAGAAGACATCCACACCACAAAAACCAAAGAATTTCAAAATAAGCAGCAACTCATAACTTCTCCTTCGAAAAGTTGCTTCACTTCTCCCTTTGTGCAAGCAGCTGAAGAAGGCAGGATTCAGATTAACTTCCCATTACATGTGTACCCAGCAACTATGGCTTACAAAGAACTTGCAAACCAGTTTTAAGCTGTGGGTTTATATCCTGAATTCTTTGTAAACCATTAGCCATAGTTTGTAGTTTGAAATGTAACAGGAAACTATGGTTAAAAGAGTGTGATCCAGGCTTGTTCGGCCACTTGCAGGAAGGAATGTGTGATGTAGTAGGGAAAAGGCTGCATGTGGGTACACATCACTCATTCATATTATTACTTATTAAGATAGGGTTTGGTCATGCAAAAACAGCTAGTGCTATAGGTGCAGAATTGTCTTGGAGAACAAGTTCCATTGTTGACAAGCCATACAAGTTATTTTTCAAAGGGATACTGGAGATGCCCAAATATTCTTCTGGGATATTTCAGTAGGTACACTGAAACTGGATTCTTATAGATGGTGTTCTTGAAATTCATGATAGTCATGACTGATTTCCTTTTTTTAAAAAACAACAACTTTATTTGACAAACAACATTAAATTACACAACATCCCACAAAACACAACTATACACAACTATACAATCTATACATCATCAATCATTACTGTTATCTATTACTAATTTACAGAACAGAAAGAAGAAAGAAGTAAAAAAAAGAAAAGAAAGAGAATTAAGAGAAAATAAAGTTGACTTTCAATTACACCCATTGTAAAAGGTAAAGGTACCCCTGCCCATACGGGCCAGTCGTGACCGACTCTGGGGTTGCGTGCTCATCTCGCTTAAGAGGCCGGGAGCCAGCGCTGTCCGAAGACACTTCCAGGTCACGTGGCCAGCGTGACGAAGCTGCTCTGGCGAGCCAGCACCAGCGCAGCGCACGGAAACGCCGTTTACCTTCCCGCTATAAAGCGGTACCTATTTATCTACTTGCACTTAGGGGTGCTTTCGAACTGCTAGGTGGGCAGGAGCTGGGACCGAACGACGGGAGCTCACCCTGCCGTGAGGATTCGAAGGTTTTACCCACAGTGCCACCCGCATCCCTGTGGAACACCCATTGTACTATCACTTAATTTGACTGTTTTACACATAGCATCATACTATTATTTTGCCTTCCTAGTTCTTTTCCAAAGTACATGATTATTTATCACATTCGTCTTACAAGAATCAGTCAAGCTCTGAGAGGAGATTTTTATTGTTGCAGGTATTTTTGAAGTAGTCTTTAAATATTTTCCATTCTTTATGTACCTTCTGCGTCGGATAGCCTCTGATTCTCCCTGTCATCATGGCCAACTGTAGATATTCTATTATTTGGACCTGCCATTTGATAACAGTAGTACCTCAGGTTACAGGCGCTTCAGGTTACAGACTCCCCTAATCCAGAAATAGTACCTCGGCTTAAGAACTTTGCTTCAGGATGAGAACAGAAATTGTGCGGCGACGGCGCGGCAGCAGCAGTGGGAGGCCCCATTACCTAAAGTTACCTAAAGCCCCATTGTTTGTTGTTTGTCAAATAAACAATACCTAAAGCCCCATTACCTCAGGTTAAGAACAGTTTCAGGTTAGGAACGGACCTCCAGAACAAATTAAGTTCTTAAGCTGAGGTACCACTGTATTGTAGGAGTCTTTTCGCTTTTCCAGTTCCTTGTTTTGAATCAAAACCACCCCAATGTGTTTGACCATCACAAATGATTTGGCATATTTTCCACCCACAGATGGGTGGGATAGAAATAACATCACCACCAACCACCACCTAGCAAGGCTTGCTCTGCTATTGGAACTTTACCACACTTAGGAGTAAATTTCAGCTATATGAACAGAAAGAGGCTGAGAAATGCAATTGACCACATGAAGCTTTTGCAACTGCAAATGAGGATTATGATTTATCGGCGTGTCCTTTGTCCTATGACATTATTGCAGGATTTATTCAGCTTGCTGTTATTGTTACGGAAGGAAATCAGGCTTGTTCGTGCAAGTATTTCTGTACATTGAGGACAATTTGAATTTTTGCTTTATAGTGGGATATTTTAATATCTCTAGGAAGCTCAGTGGCATTCTCCAGATAATGTTTTCTTTGCAGGAGAAATAGTCCCTTGCAGGCATACATCATTTTTGCCAAATAGAAAATGCCACACTGAATGAATACAGATAGCATCTTTTAAAATGAGTAAATCTTTAAGACAGTGATAGCACTGTGCATGAAGGATAATGTACACACTTCAGCATGTTGGGTCCATATAGCCATTGTTTCTTTAAGCCTCCGTAATACTCTTTATCTCAAGTCCGTAAAAGAGTCAATAAGCTGTTACTGAGATGTATGGTGTTTCTGCAATCAATTACAACTTGTAGTGAACAGCATTTTCTTGACAGCCCACAGCTCTTTTTGTGACATTGTCAGAGTAATTACAGTTTTATTTTAAAAAAATTTACCAGATGACATTTGGTGGGGAGGGGGGGAGTTGCTTCACATGGCATCCTCAAGCTCTCCCAGTTGTTTCTTATTCGCCAACCAGAATCAATTTGCTTCTTTTCGTCCCTCACGGCACAGAATGGGTTTCAGAACCTGATGCAATTATATGTTAGATTGAGTGAGAAATATAAAAAAAATGAAACTTTGAATTGGATTACTTTCCACTTTTGAGACATTCATCAACAGTCCTGAAGACAGAACATTTTTAAAGGCTTTTCAACACTTGTGTGTTGCAGTGTCCAAAGAAATTACTGCTCAACAATTGGAGCGGCCGCGGGGAATTTCACAAAATCCTGAAAAAGAAGCAGCACCTATCCATGACACATTGCCAAAATTTGCATTCTAACAGATTGGGGAAGACCTACCTATTGCTCAGAAGGTCTTCTGCCTGGACACCTGGAGAGCTGGTTGCAGTTTAGATCATTGTTTCCCAAATTTGGGTCTCCAGCTGTTTTTGACTACAACTCCCATTATCCCTAGCTAGCAAGACCAGGTGTCAGAGATGCTGGGAATTGTAGTACAAAAGCAGCTGGAGACCGAAGTTTGGGAAACACTGGTTTAGATGATACCAAGCTAGATGGCCTGATAAGGAAGCTTTCTATGTTCCACTGTATACATTGTCACAAGGGATTATCACAGGAATGGGGAACCTGTGGCCTTCCGGATGTTGTTGAGGACCAGTTCCCATCAGCCCCAATCAACAAGGCTAATGGTCAGGCATGGTGAACATCATAGTCCCACAATATCTGGAGGACCACAAGTTCTCCATCTTTGGTTTACTGGATGCATCTCTATGGCAACCATTTCCCTCGCAGCGCTAGGTGGATCATTTCCCTTGGCTACCTTTATTTATTTTCACACTGCCTTTGTGGCATGACTCTTCTAATATGCAGTCAATGATGAAAAGATCCGTCTGTAAATGAATGTGCAGTCAAGCCAGCTGCGAATAAAAGCCCATGTCCTTAGGCTCTTTTGTATTTAGCACAAGAGGGACTGGAACCTGAGAGAATTTTATTGATTGAAACTTAAGAGTGGCAAATGGAATCATATGATTGCACAATGGGGAAATCACTTATTGAGCAACAGCAACAGATAAAAACACCACCACTTTTATTGGCATGTTTCAGTACAAGGAGAAGACTAGGCAATTATTCATACACAAAAATGCAGCACAGAGTCAGCTGGGGAGACAATAATTCTACTTGTTCTACTTAAGTAGAATTCTACTTCTTTAAACAACTTCTTTAAAGCAACTTCTTTAAAATTATAGTCAGTTTTGCTTTTAGTTAGCCTTGAACCTGGAGAGCGAGCACTGCAGCCCAATAGAATATATATATTTTAACTTCCATTCATTGCAATTTTAAGTTAAGCACCTGAGGTTTATCTATTTAATGACAGGAAGCCAACAAGGAGAACAGGTCATTCGCAAATCAGAGAAAGACAGTGAAACACCGTCTAACTTACAGTTAGTTTCTTGATTAAGGAAGCAGAACAGAGAACACACAGAGACTTCTAAGGTTGCTCCTGTCTAGATGAAGCAGTTGCCTGGACTGGCTTGTAGCTTCCCCTTCACTCCCTCCTATCCATCCATGTCAGGTCCCTCCCTCTGTCTATGGTGAGCCCAAGGGATCCTCTCTGCTTCTGCCTTGCTTTCTGCTCAGTAACATGCAATAAACAGCTTGTTCTCGGGGGGGGGGGGGTAGGGGGTTGCAGGCTGACAGCTGAGAAGCTGTCAGGGTGGCCTGTCTCTGCCCTGTGCCTGTTTGCTCCTCTTCACTATCCTCCAAGCTCCCAGCCTCCAGTACTTCCCAGCTCTCCCCCTCCTCTGGGATGTGGCTGGTTTCCCACTGCCAAGATCCAGGATCCAAATCCTCTCCCTTTACGCTTTTTTTTTGGGGGGGGGGGGTAATGCTCTTAGTTAGGCGGACTCCACCTCTGCTCCTTCATTCAGCCAGTTCATCAGTGCCGAACTTTCACTGAATTATCAAGCTTTCTTTTTATAACCTTTACACGCAAATGGCTTGCATTTAAGGTGAAAACAGAATATAAAAATGTGCAACAAAAATGTATTTACCATTAGAGGGATTGCACTATGTGTGGGGAACCTCTCTTCATCCCGAGGGACACCTATCAAGGGGTGCATGCCAGTTGTTGATGGAACCACAGAACAAAAGAATCTGGGGAAGAATCAATTGATGTGAATCTTTCCTTTGTGCGGTAGTCTACATTCCAGATACACAAAAGCCACTGGTTACTTTCTCCACTCACAACACACACATCCTTCGTCTACACACATCTCGGACAAGCAAAAATACTCAAGAATGATGCAGAGCAGAAACATAGAGGGGTGTGGAAAGTCCTGTGGCCAGAGAGGTGCACTTAGAGAGCATGAATTGGCCTAATGAGCCAGAAGTTCCTCACTCCTGAGTCACATTATCATCCCAAATTCCACGTTTATCTTTAGTCATACTCTTCCAGAATGGAATTTTTTTTTTTGGGGGGGGGGTATTCATTGAGGTGATGAAATTCTTAGAAAATTGAGGGAGAAATATTATGTGAAAAAGACGTGGAAGAAAATGATGGTTGTTTAAGAGTTAAAATTAGGAAGCGGCAGGCAGCTGTTATTTTAAAGTATAGATGGTAAATCAATTATTCCATTTCCCTTTTCCAAGAATTCAAGAACAAATCAATGACTATGAAAGGTGACTCATGTCAAATACTAATAGAAGAAAATTCATGTTGTACAGTTCACCTATCAACTCTATAGCTGATTTTTAAGATAACTTTCAGAAGTATAATATAATGTGATTTTTTTTTAAAAAAAGAACCAATCATGCATCTAGGTAATGATAACTTTTCAAGCTGGATTACACAAGACTTATGTATCCATGCCCTTCCCTTCATTATATATTCACACAGGGCAAGATCCAATCAAAATAAAGCATTTATTTCAATGGAACAGAATTTCATAACTCTTCTGTTGGAAAAGAAGAACTTTGATAGACTCATTTACTTTTGACTAGATGACATTGCACTCTCCTCAAAAGACCAAGTTAGCAGTCTGAGGGTTCTTCTGTGGAAATACAAGTGGTGGCAGTGGCCTGGAGTGCCTTTCATCAGCTTAGGTTGGTGCGTCAACCTCCAGCATGCTGACCCTACCTACCCACAGCCTTGGCCATGCCTGTACTAGTCACACCAAGGTTAGATTATTATGACACAGTCTTTGTGAAGCTCCCTTTGATGAAAACTGGAAAATGGCAGCTGATGCTTTCATGTGCTTGCTAGGTCCAGATGGTCAGAAGGTACTTGCCAGGGACTGGCTGGATGAGGAGGAGTTGTGGGAGCCTCTCACCCAGGAGCTCCCCAGGGAAGATGAAGAAGATGAGGACCCTGGGTCCTGGTGGTGGTACAATGTGATGGCTTGGGACTCAGGCTCGGACTCGGAACCAGAGGAGTCTCAGTCTGCACCGGATCCTTTGCAACAAACACCAGCTGGGCCGAGTCAGGGGCCTGAGCCTGCCCTGGCTCCAGATGCGGGGATTACCTCGTTGCCTTCAGCTGGGCCACCACTTACAGCTGCTCCACTACCAGTTGGGTCAGGGGAGGCTGAGGCGGCCCCTGGGTCTAGTAACCCACCGACGTCTCCCGAGCTGCAGAGACTAAAGTCTAAGAGAAGGAGAGACCTGAGTACTCGCAGGAGGAGTGCTCGCCTTCGGTCGAAACTGAGAGGTGAGTCACTGGGGGATCAGGTTGCGGGAGCAACATTGCTGTATGCTAGATCCTGCCTGAGACCCTGTGCCTGTCCTTGCCTGGTTTCCTGCCTTGTATCCTGCCTTGGCCCTGTCAGACTGACTCCTAGCAGAACCTCCAGATTCTGGTCTGCTCCTGGACCGCGTTTCATGGGTTACCCATGGGCCCAGCACATACAATGAGGAACGGTCAAGTTGGGAGGTGCTGGAAGGGTGTAGTGATCAAGGAGGCTCAGAGGAAGAAGGGCCTTCCAGGGCAGGGTTGGAGGTTGAACATCTCTGTGTGAGCACAGACACAGACAGGGAGGAATCAGAGGGTACACTTGCCATCCTGCAGCAGGACACTCTCAGTCCTGCTGGCTTCTCCTTCTCTCACACCCCGCTCTAGGAGAGCCCCATGTCTCACCGAACAATGAGTGAGTCAGATCCAGAGGAGGAGCTCACCCCCACATCGCAGTCTCTGTCTGTCGGGGAGGGTTCCAGAGTAAGAGACTAGAGGGGAAAGGAGCTCAGATTCCTGCAATTTCCAAGCTGAAGGAGTGAAGCTGGGGGAGACCTCGCTGTGTTACTTTCTGTGAATAAAAAGTCAAGTGTATTCCAAGCCTCCGGCCTCTTCTTGATCTGTGGGGGCACGGCAATTCCCTGTCAGCACTGGTGACAGTAATACACCAATTCGGTAGCAGTGGCGTTGGTTGGCAGTGTGCTTCCAATTCAAACTGCTTGGTTCTTAAAGCTCTAACTCAGAGGTTTCCGAAACTTGAGTCTCTGGCTGTTTTGGGACTACAACTCCCATCATCCCTCGTTAGCAGGACCAGTGGTTGAGGATGACGGGAAGTGTAGTCCAAAAACAGCTGGAGTTCCAAGTTTGTGAAATGCTGCTCTATTTGGGGGCTAGATTAGCTGAAGGTCCAACTGTGCCAATATGAGCCTTCTTGAGACTCAGCTAAAACTGGTGGGCACTAAGTACACGGTCTTCTCTCAACAGTGCTCCTTGTGAAACACTTCCCCTGAGAGTCCAGTGGTGGCCAAACTTTGCCCTCCAGCTGTTTTGGGACTACAACTCCCATCATCCCTAGCTAACAGGACCAGTGGTCAGGGATGATGGGAACTGTAGTCCAAAACAGGTGGAGGGTCAAGTTTGGCCACCACTGCCTGAGGCCTTTGGTTGGCAATGCACTTTAATACTAGTAAGATCTTGAAATATATATTAGCTAGCATGGAGAGGCTCATGGGAAAGCAGATACCAACTCTGTTTTTTACAAGCACATCCCTCTTGCAGTTGCAGAGCTGGACAGCTCTGGAATTCTTTAAATATCATTTATTTGTGACATCCGCTTTTGACCTCATTCCTTGAGCAGCATTCCCATGGAGCATTAGGTTCTGGTGAACACAGTACATGCTGACTTCAGTCCACAGCTATTTTACTTTTAAATACAATGTATGCTTACATTTTTCTTTACGTGTCTGGGTAGGCATCAGTGTAAATCCAGCTCAGTGTAAATCCAGCTCTTAACTGAAGCCATATTTCTTCTTCCAAAGCATATTACTCTAATCCTAGGTTTAAAGGGGGGGAGTGTATTGAACCTAACACAGGTTGAAAGATTGTTGCTGAAGACTCCAGCTAAAATCCTTACAAACTATTTTTCCTTTTTAGAAAGAAAGAAAGAAAGAAAGAAGGATGAAAGCGAGGAAATTCTGAGGTGGCATTCTATTAAAAAGTAACCCATTCTTTTGAAAGTGCTGGAAAGGGGAGTTTAAGGTTAACTAAACAGCTACTGGTCAGATTCACTACTAGAACAAAATTGTCACTCATATCTTGTGTATAATATGTGATTCTTGTGTGAAAAGCCTTTTAAAAATCCTTTGGTAGTTAGTTGCTATTCTAAAATGTGTGGTGAAATACTATTTTGATGAGCATGAAATATCTTCTGGATCTTACAGCACCATCCTATAATATCCACTGAGAAGCCAGAACTTCAGGTAAACCAGTATAAGGTTTCAGCCATGAATTTACTTACAAAGTTAAATTATAGGAAACTGCTGGTTGAGACCTGTATTAAAATTTCAGGTCACAACCTTAATTATTTTGACACGAGTGGAATGTACTTCAGTTTAAACTCACAAAGAAGAGAACTTGAAAT
Organism: Podarcis gaigeae; assembly: GCF_964106915.1. Taxonomy (NCBI): domain Eukaryota; kingdom Metazoa; phylum Chordata; class Lepidosauria; order Squamata; family Lacertidae; genus Podarcis; species Podarcis gaigeae. The sequence goes on from NC_139680.1 coordinate 23,835,596, forward strand.
TAAATCCATCTCTCTTGCTCTGTTTTTATAACTTTCCATTGCAAAAGAAGTAAAAATAGTAACTACTCTGATTGGTGATTAAAATCCCTATCTTACAGTCCTTTTTCATATAAACAAGGAGCGCCTAGTGGTCATTTAGCAATCTTTTTATTTTTATGCCATTATGGTCCGTTCCTGCCCCCGCCCCCCGCCCCCCACTAATGTGCTTATTACAGAGAGATGGGAAAGGGCAGAATCATAAAAATATAATGTACAGATGATTAAGGTTGTTCATCAACAACACTCTTTTGAATGCTTTTTGATATTTGGAGTGTAAAATGTCTGTATTAGCATTTAGGATTTTGACACACAAACAACAGTGATTATGACCTCTTGACTTCAGCCCACACACTGACAAACACGTTCCAAAATAGAAAAGAGAAGTAAAATGTTTGCATTTTAATGTTTAGCACACTTTTAGGGCTTAGGCGGTAATGCTTTGCCTTGTTTCTCTGAGGGATAAGAATTGCATTGCTTGCTCTGAGTTTGGTTCCAGAGTCTCAAACAGAAGTGTGGGGTAGGTATCTGAAGGCACTTTGCAAAAGGGCTTTCAAGCAGCCTAGCATTCCTGTTTTAGTTTTTTCCCCCTCCCCCATGCAGCCAATGCTTAAAAAAAACAAACCCGCACACAGTTTTTTTCTCTCCCAATCATCTGATGGGGCCATTTTTATTTTTTTTAAAGTATTATGGAAGCATTGGCTGCATGGGGGAGAAACACGAGGCTGCTAACTTTGGCTGTGTGTGTGCGTGAGCTGGCAAACAAAGCATTAAATCCTTGAACCAGCCCTCAGCTGATTGACAGGTGTATGTGGTTTGGGCCAAGACTAAGCCTCATTATTTTTTACTTAAGAACTTTCAAAATATAGCTTCTTGTGGGAAAGTTTTAAGATGTCAGATGTTGTAATATAATTTTAATTTTAGCAGGAATTCTCCATTTACTATGCATGCTCAAGAAGATCCCTATAAATATGTAAGTGACAATGTCATCTTGCCTGATGTGAAGTGACCGTTATTGCCTTAAACATGGCAAGATTTGGACAACTTCTCCCCATGATCATCAAGTGAATTACATCCACAGTTTCTACAGGAAACCTGCTGATGCTGTACTGTTTCATGTATCGTGGACAGAGGTCAAAAGCTCATAGTGCTGCTATATTTATATATACACACACATATATGATTATTTATTCATAGGTAGCAAAGATCATATGAATAATATTAGCCCTTTCGAAGTGGTTAGAACAGGGAAAAAAGTCAAAGTTTTCGAAAGGACTATGCTCTCAGAAAGCTATTTAATTAAATGCTGGGCACTTTTGACAACACAGCCACTTCATTCAGCTGGAGAAATGAGCATTTTTGCCACTTTTAGACGCAACCCTTTTAATAAAAAGTGCTTCCAAATGCAAAAGGGTAATATTACCATACTATTACAACTGATACCAGGGCCGTCTTTACTCAGGGGGTGCAAGGGGCGCAGGGCACCCGGGCACTGAATTCTGGTGGGCGCCAAATGTATACCTACTCTATACCGGTCCCTCTCGATCGGCGGCAGTGAAAAGCAATGGAGCAAACGAGTATTCCCGACGAGTCAGGAAACAAAAGCAGGGTTTTCCGCTGCGTCATTGTTACAGGTGAGTAAAAAGGTTAACAACTTTGGCTACTGACTTCCCCCAAAAAGCTAAATAAAAGTTAATTTGGGGGCACTGGACAGATCTTTGCACCCCGGCGGCGTATGTGCTAAAGACGGTCCTGACTGTTACCATGTGCCTAGGCTATAATATGTGGCCCTCCAGCCCTCTCTGTTTAGCCCACAGGAGTCTCCTCAGACCATACCTCCTTCTCAGCCAGACACACTCCTCTCCCCAGATCACACCCTTCATCAAATTTGTATGTTCCTTGACTGTTTTTGATTGACTGGAGTGTGCCCTTGGAACTCTGATTCTGCCTCTTTCTTGCCTGAATGGGGGCTAGAGAGGTGTGTGTGTAGACTATACAAAGGTAAAAATGACACTTGATGCTTCACCCAATTTTGCCTCTGCCCCACCCACCGTGGAGGCAGCAGCCCTCCAGTGTTTTGGACAGAAAGTTTTGTTGTCCCCTTTATGCGTGGCGCTGTGGGTTAAACCACAGAGCCTAGGACTTGCCGATCAGAAGGTCGATGGTTCAAATCCCTGCGACGGGGTGAGCTCCCGTTGTTCAGTCCCAGCTCCTGCCAACCTAGCAGTTCGAAAGCACAAAGTGCGAGTAGATAAATAGGTACCGCTCCAGCGGGAAGGTAAATGGCATTTCCGTGTGCTGCTCTGGTTTGCTAGAAGCAGCTTAGTAATGCTGGCCACATGACCCGGAAGCTGTCTGCGGACAAACGCCAGCTCCCTCAGCCAATAAAGCGAGATGAGCGCCGCAACCCCAGAGTCGGTCACGACTGGACCTAATTGTCAGGGGTCCCTTTACCTTTACCTTGTGCGTGGCATATTGTATTCACACACAAAACAAGGAAGCACACACACACACACCACTGCCAATGAAGGCCCCAAAGAGGGATGCTAATAAATATTCTCTAGACACCCAACTCATTTCAGCCAAAAGGTCTTTAGGCGGGGCTTTCTATATAACAAACATGTGCAATACTATAGGATATGAACACGATATTTTCACATGGTTTCTATCAACATAATTACACAAATATTTTAAGTATTTATCAGCGCATCAAGACATGGTTTTTCTTTCTGGTGATATATATTACAGTCGTACCCTGGAAGTCGAACGGAAATCCGTTCCGGAAGTCCGTCCAACTTCCAATACATTCAAAATCCAAAGCACAACTTCTGATTGGCTGCAGGAAGTTCCTGCAGGGAATCAGAAGCAGCGGAAGCACTGTCAGACATTCAGCTTCCAAAAATAGTTTGCAAACTGGATCGGACACTTCTGGGTTTGCGACGTTCGGGAGCCAAAATGTTCTGGAACTAAGCTGTTTGATTTCCAAGGTACGACTGTACTTTGTAACCTCATCATGACAAGCAACAGTTATACACTAAAACTGATGCTAAGAATAAGGCTGTTGAGCAGTTCACTGTCAGGAACCAGAGTTAGGTTAAGATCAGGAATAAAAAAACAACAACCACTGTTTCAGTGAAGTTAATTCTTTATTCAAAGAAACCCAAACAGCTCAGGCCTAGTGATCTCAGCAACTCTTCCCAGTATGTCTTCCCAGTAGGTCTTGTGTGCAACCAATATCTCCTCTGCTCTTTTAATTTCTCTGCGTATTCTGGGCAACCAGAATAATAATTATTGAATTATTATTATTATTCCAGCCACAGCAGCTATGGGTGCTTTTCTGGACCTGATTTAAAGGCTGTTTGTTTGTTTTGTTGGACTACCTGCACCTCTGCCATCCTGCCATCTTCTGAGATCTAAACCGGACATCTTCTTGGTATGTCTACCTGCTGGGTCCAAAAGGTGGGTGAATGGCAGGCAACTTCACTCTGGGGTTTTCTGAAGCCCTTAAAGACCAAATTATTTCCATTGGCCTTTTCCCAAGTATTTTTTTTATCCCATTTGCTGTATTGATGCTGCAGTCTTATGTTATAGAGGCTTTGAATTTGTTTATCACTTTATCTTTTTTGGGGGGGGCTAGTTTTTGTTTTTACTGTTGCAATTTGCTTTGGGTGGGCTTTGCCTGGAAAAACATCACAGAATTAATTTTAAACACAAACAAAAAACAAAAAGCGAATCACAGTAAATGAAGAGCTAAACTCAACTCAGCTTCAATAAGTCAAACATATAGGAGCGTTGAATGCGGCTGATTTGAAAATGCTGGAATCAGATCAACAGACAGTGTCAACTGGATGGATGCACTGATGCGTATTTTAGCAGAAATGGGCGATAGCAATGGAGGGATGCGTTGCTACAGCTGTCCAGACACGATATGCAACCCAGACAATGCAGACAAGGCAATGTGTGAAAATGATGCGGATCTGTTTTGCAAAATAAAAATAAAAAGATACACCTTTAGTTCTGCTGGCATTTGTTCCAATAACATGCAATGCCAAATGGAAATAAATGCAGAAATAAAGAAACAGGTTTCATACCTCACGAGTCCAGCACACAGTCTCATCAGCATGTCAGCGTGGCTGTATGGTCTGTTCTGTGTGATGATCCCTTATTAGCACCCAGGCAGGAAGTTACTAGAGGTAAATGGTAGTTCCAGTGACTGATTCAGGTCGAGAAAGTAATTACTTTTGAAATTGGGAACAGAAAGAGTACACTTTGCTCATAAGCCATGCATTCTTATTTCAAATGAATGTAATAACGCCAGAGGATCTACAGAAATCTATACAATATGTGCTGGATCTTGACACTCCCTGAAAATTGACACATTAAAACTGGATGCTGTCAGAAGCACTTCGTGTAGAAATGATGCCAGTGAGCCTCGGAGAATGGAAATCAGAAAGGAGGAGGAGATGCACAGAGGGAAGGTAAAATAAAGAGTGTTCTGGAACTATAGTAAAGGGGTAACTGAATACAGAGAGATGTGGGCTGGATTTGGGCTTTAAAGGTTTGTAAGATCCGAAGGGATCTTGCAGGAGCAGAAAGACACCTCCATCTGCACAAGAGGAGATCACTTGATTTCCACTAAATCCTCTTTGCGTGTGGAGGTCCCCAAGACACCCCTCAAATAATTCACAAATCACACGTAATTTGTTTTAAAAGGTTTTTGGCACTATTTTGGCCACAGCTTTATTAAAATACATAATCTGTGAGTGGTTGCTTAGGCGTTGGTTATGACTATCTGTCCTCCCGTCTGGGACAGAACTGACTATCCGAACTCCATCGGAAGCCAGTGAAGGGAAAACAATGTTGGGGATCAGTTGAGCTGAGCGACAGTCCCTCACCGCTCACCCAACCAGCTCCCCCAAACAGCTCCCAAAGGCTTGCCGGCCCTGGTCCCATTTCAGGGATTGGGCAAAATCGTGGCAAGCCCCAGGGTTCCTTTAACAGAATTTACTTCCAGAACGAATTAAGTACATAACCAGAGGTACCACTGTATACCAAACCGTCTGAGGTTTGGCAGGTCTGTTGTACAAAGGCACCTTCCTCATATCCTCAGTTTCCAAGCTGGTTGACACCTCCCCCCCAAAAAAACAACAACTCTGGGGGAGAGAATGCAATTTCTGCCTCACCCCTTCCAAAATGCTAACGTCTGCACTGGAAGTGAACTGCTGCACCTATCATTCTGAAATCGGGCAGACTACATTCCCTAAGAAAGAGTGACCACGACTGTAATTTACATCCAAACCAGGCGGGGGGGGGGGAATCAAGAGAGCTTTCAATTTTTTTAAAAAAAATCCTTGCATGAAAACCCCTGGATGAATCTATCTGAAATTTTGCAGGCTTAATCCCTTCTGCAGGGGCCCATTTAATCCCCTCTGCAGGGGCAAATGTCACTCACTTATTTGAAAATGAAAAAAGTTACAGCTATTTCTGGATTCCCCATTATAGTCAATGGGAGCAAATCAGCGCTTCAAATTGAACAGATCAGATGGATAACAAATCAAATCAGAATGACACACAGCAGATTTGAAACAGATCAGGCTGCTTCCAAGACACTGGACATACAGGGCAAATCCTGTGGTGAATAAACATCCACACTAATTAAGCATTTGTTTTCTGACTTATACACAAGTTGCTTTCTTATGAATATGCATAACCTCATCCCTCCCAATCCTGGATATAGTTTTCATAATTTTTAATAGATTGATGGGTACTATTTGCAGCTGGCCCTTGTACAGTGGTACCTTGGTTCTCAAACTTAATCCGTTCTGGAAGTCCATTCCAAAACCAAAGCGTTCCAAAACCAAGGCACGCTTTCCCATAGAAAGCAATGCAAAATGGATTAATCTGTCCCAGACTTTTAAAAACAACCCCTAAAACAGCAACTTAAGACAAATTTTACTATCTAACGAGACCACTGATCCATAAAATGAAAGCAATAAGCAATGTACTGCAGTCACACAATCAATCAATCAGTAGCTGAACTGGGTTCCACACAGTCACAAAAACAAAACAAAAAGAGCTGCAGAAACAAAAATGCAAAATAAACACCAAAAACAGACAGACCTCAGCAGAACACTCAAAACGGAAGTGTGGCACTCAAAACAGTGCACGTTCTGCTTCCGGAAAAAGGAAGCAGTGTTCACAAACTGGAACACTTACTTCCGGGTTCGCAGTGTTTAGGTTCCAAGTTGTTTGAGTCCTAAGGTGTTTGAGAACCAAGATACTGCTGTAGTGGGGGTTTTTCCCTGAGAAGAAAAGGAGTGGAGGATGCAAAACCTCTTGATATTTTCTGCTTAGATCCAGCAAAGAAAAATCTATTAGGCCTCTTCATTCAATAAATATACACAACATGCACCTTTGCATCTAATGTGCAGGCTCTGAAAAATGAAATTACATTCCCTCTCCCCACCCCACCCCTTCACTTCAGCTGTCAAATGCGAGACGATTTCTTTCCCATCCTTGTGCACTTTAGTTCAGTGTTGAAAGTTCATCTCCATTCCCAGTGGAGCTTGGTCCTCCTAAGGAAGGAAGCTTGGAGCTGGAGTTGAGCTGGATTGGAAACACCATGCAAGTGTCCATGCAGTTGATCTTGTGTGGAATACAATGCAAAACAGTGGCACCTCGGGTTACATACACTTCAGGTTACAGACTCCAGTAACCCAGAAATATTACCTCGGGTCAAGAACTTTGCTTCAGGATGAGAACAGAAATTGTGCTCTGGCAGCACAGCGGCAGTGGGAGGCCCCATTAGCTAAAGTGGTGCTTCAGGTTAAGAACAGTTTCAGGTTAAGAATGGACCTCCAGAACAAATTAAGTACTTAACCTGAGGTACTAGTGTATTATCAGTACTGCTGCATGCTGCAGGAGTCTGTTTCCAGTATGTTCTGCTTATATATTTGTAGACAAATAGATATAACAAAGGGGTGATGTTCTTGTTAGAATTCCTGCTCCACGATTGAAGTCATGGGATTGTTGTCTTTCACATAACAGTATATGTGTTGACTCCACAGAGTGGGAAGTGACAGAAACAGGATGTTTGTGTTATTGTGTTCCGTGAAGTGGGACTATTGTCCTTTGTTCTTTCTCTTTGTTGTCTGATGCTAGAGAGAGAGGGAGCCATGTTGCAGTGCTCCGTGTGTGTAAATAAAGTAGATTAGCCAAAATGCTGAGTTGCTGAGTTCTGTTACGCAAACTGCGAACACTCTGCGGATCCCTAAGTGTGCCAATGTGTGATGGCCTGGGAATCCGATTCAGAGGCTGAACCAGAGGAACCCCAGGCTGCACAGGAGTCCCCGCCTCCAGGGCCGGCTGAGCTGGGGCAGGGCCTTGGATCTGAAGCGCCTGCACCTGTGCTGGATCCTCAGGAGCAGGCACTAGGTGATTCCACTCTGGCTCCGGAGGTGATTGAGGACACAGTGCCTACAGGTGCACCTCTCCCAACCCTGTCAGGGGAAGGTGAGTCTCCCCCTGGGTCCAGTAACCCTCCAGCCTCTCCTGAGCTGCAGAGGCTCAGGGCAGAGAGGTGGAGGGAACAGGTTTCTCCCAGGAGGAGTGCTCGCCTTAAGGCCAGGAGAGGTCTCCTGGGGGCCGGGACCGCCCCTGGCCTCAGAGAAGATAAAGGCCAGTCAGTCCCAGGTTGCGGGAGCAACGTCGTTGAATAACTGCTTCTGCCCGGACCCAGAACTGTCCTTCCAGAGTTCCCATCCTCGCCCGGCTTCCTGCTTCGGACCCCGCCTCACTCTTTGTGAACTGTTTCCAGACTCATGACCCAGGACCAGACTTTGACCACACCAACGGTAACCTTCTCCCCGGGACCAGCACACGATGTCTGTTGGCATCTGTCGCTATGATGTTCGGGCAGAAGAAAGCTTTTGAAGCTCCTGAACGAAAGACCAGGAGGGAGAGAGCATGCCAGTCGGGCATGTGTCTCTGCCAGGGTCCTACTCGAGTGTAGGATGAGCTCCTGACAGTTCTCTCACCCAGTGGAAACCCAGTAGTGTTGCTCCTGGGCTTCTTGCCGCTAGAGGAAGTGAGGGGTGCTTAACAGTATTACCCTTTTGTAGCTGATGGTGGGGATGCTTGTCTCTTGGCATCAAATAAGTAGATGGTCTTATTTGATCCTGCACATAGCTCCACCTGTCGCAGGCTTTTTCCTCTCCTCTTTACTTCAAGATTACTCACAGGCATCACAGCGAAAGATCCAACAGCAAGAGATGAAACGCTTTCCTTTGCTGTTCAGCATCAAGTGGTAAGTGAGAGATTATACAAGTTCTGCAGGGGATCATAAGGGTGATGCAGTCACAGATGGTGCTGGTATTATGGGAACCAACATTCGTATTTCACTGTTTATCAAAGAGAGTCAGGAATGCATGAAAATGAAAGGTTTCTGGGGTTTTTAACCACAGCAGTATGAAATAATAATAATAATAATAATGGAGCTACTCTATGAGCGCAAAAATAAAGTAAACCAAAATTAAGCCAGTGAAGTTTTCATCATATTCCAAATATTCTAGAGCAGACGGCAAATGAAGGACATGATTAAAGTTGAGAAAACTGACTCGTCTTTTCATGCCCTTACTGGTGGTAATAGGGGTCTCTTCAGAAGGAAGAAGAGAAGTTGATATGAATGTCATTTTTAAAATAAAAAGGAGAAAAAAGCAAATGGCTATAACAGAGTTTGAACTTAGGAAAGAAAAAGAAAATCAGTGCTTCAGTGGAACGTACTGTATTTGCATGTAATGGTTGGGATCTGAAGGGGCATATTGCCTGTTCATGTCTATACACCTGATTTCTTTTCATTTTTTCCCCCTGAGCCACATTTTCAAAAAGTGAAATCCTCTCAGAACTCCCAGCATGTCCTTTGAATTCTCGGAGTTAGCCAATTAAGTTCAGTAGCTGTTTAAAGCAGATGTCTGAGAGAAATAGCACTCACAGCCCAGCAATTACAACCCCCCTCCCACCCCCCCCTGCTCTGTTTTTTGCAAAGGTCTTGTGTCGAACCCTATTTGAAGCCGGATAAATTCAAAGGGCAATTTGGAGAGTGTAGGAAAATTGGGAGGCGGGGGCGGCGGACATATTAGAAAATGTAGCTGGGCAGGGGAGTTGCATTGCATGAAGAAGCAGAAGATGTCTCCTACACAGACTATGTTAACTCAGGCCCATTTTAAGTACTTCATAGTCAAGTTTGGGGGCCTTGCTTTCAATTAAGCATGTGCCAAAGCGTTCTCCTGGTGCTTTTCCTAATCATTCTCAATGAGAAATGAAATTGCGTCCAAAAATGCCTGAGAAATTCTCTTGGGCAAGCTGCAGGGGTTTTCTTCAGTTTACCTCACTCAGCAGCCTTTTCAGATGCTGCAGAAGAAGAGGGCAATTCCTCTCATGAGGACTTTTTTAGTAAAAGAAGTGTGGGCATTCAGAAAGTATAGTGGCGGCAGCCTTTCCAAAATATGTGGCCACTGAGTTTCTGACAAAAGGTTTTCTACAACCCAACAGTATTTAATAATAATAATAATAATAATAATAATAATAATAATAATAATAATAGATTTATTTATATCCCACCCTCCCCAGCTGAAGCCAGGCTCAGAGCGGCTAACAACAATAAAGTAAAAGTTTACATAAAATCACAATCAGTTAATTGAAATGCATTCTAAAATCAAATCAAAATCAGATTAATGGCAACCATTGGGCTAGAGTTCTGTGAAGATTGCCAAAGAGGGAGTCAGGCTGTGCCCTGGCCAAAGGCCTGGTGGAACAGCTCTGTCTTGCAGGCCCTGTAGAAAGATGTCAAGTCCCGCAGGGCCCTAGTCTCTTGTGATAGAGCGTTCCACCAGATCAGTGCCATGGCCAAAAAAGCCCTGGCTCTGGTTGAGGCCAGCCTAACCTCCCTGTGGTCCGGGATCTCCAAGATGTTTTTATTTGAAGACCGTAAGGTCCGTCATGGGACATACCCGGAGAGGTGGTCCCGTAGGTATGAAGGTCCTAGGCCGTATACGGCTTTAAAGGTTAAAACCATTACATTTATCATTATTAGATTTATATACTGCCCTTCATCATGAGATCTCAGGCCAGTTCACAGAATAAAGTATATAAATTTTATGAAATAAATAAATACATAAGAGAGGCAACAAGGGAAACAGCTAGGGAGTTAGATGAAGGGAGGGCAGCAGGACCCTATATAATTGCTGCTTTGTGCCATATTTTCTGCTCAACTGCTGTCAGCTGCCACACCTAACAGAAAAAGCCCAGGGCCTTGCACAGACCTTGCAAGATGGCAGCGTTCTATGTCAGTAGAAACTGTAGCCTCCAAGCCGGGCACTGGGCTTTGGCAACTACACAGCTACCCTGAACTTGGATGCTGGCTTTGGTGGGCTCAAACTGGGACTTGGCTGAATCCCATTCTTAGCCACTGCACAACAACAGGCGTCATACGAAACACACATTTAAACCACATGACTTCGCCCCAATAATCCTAGGAACTGTGTAGAGCTACAATTCCCAGCAATCTTCACAAACTACAGTACCCTGCATGCTTTGAGGAAAGTCATAACCAGGTTTGCAAAAGAACAAACAACTCCCAAGAGTTGCTTCTCTGGAAAGAAAGAAAGAAAATCTCAGTCTGTGCATTATCCTTTGTATTCTACTATTCGCTGTTTAAATTTAAAGACATTTTGCAATCAACAGCATTTAAAAGCTAGTAGCTTAGCAACTCTTCCACTATTAAATACAGTCATATGGGTTTATAAAGAATAGGTGACAGAATGGGAGTTATTAAACTGTTATGCAGGAAGGCCACTTTAATATATTCCCAACTTCTCCTGGTACCTATGATAGTAACCGCCTCCCAATAATTTTTACTGATTATCTTCAGCTATACAAAGTTGGTTGGATTAGATTTTAACAAAAAGAAGAATGGTCTCATTATATATTGTCTACTAAAAAAAGATGCAAGTAGAAATTTGCAGATACTGTATTAAATTTAACCAAACTACCCCTGAATCAGGTTTGTCTTGTTATAGTACATGCCACCCCTATCTCTGTCAACCAGTAGCAAAATTCTAGAGGGGTTTCATGTGCTCACCCAGGGCTGTTTTCCGTTGGAAAATCAAGGCACAGCAAAGACTGCAGTGTCTTAGAAATATGGTTTATTTGCACTTATTTACACCTGAAGCCTTCGATAGAGGAGGTACAGAACATTACACCCCAAGATTGTCTCTCATTTCTCCTCTCATAGCTTTAGCAAGCTTGGGTCGTGTTTCCTGGTCTTTTGGTTTAACCTCCTCCGGCCAGCACCACATGGAGTTCTTCCAATTTGCTCCTCCTTGATTCCAGAATACTTTGCCAAAAACCTGTGTCTAAAAGGGCAACTTTTTCTGTGTGATATTGTAGAGAGCTTTTGCTATGGGTTAATGGCAGGGCCATCATCTCCCTCTGCCTCTCTGGCTGGCAGAAAAAAACAAGCTCAGCCTGTCAGCTCACCTTAATTATCAAGGTTCTGATTTAATACCAGCATGCAATGATCTAGAAGGGAATTCTGGAGTCCCTGCTTCCCCACTAACACACACACACACACACACACACACACACACAAACACAAACACACACACACTTATCGTACTTACACAGTCAATGTTTCCGAGGAAACATTGAAAATGTACAATGTAAATTGAATTGTTGAAGTTAACCACTGTTACTGTGTAGGAACTTCGACACAAAATCTTTCCTTTGCACATTGCTAGCACAAACGTTTTGAGATCATGCTCTAAGTCTAAGGTGACTTCATTGCATCACACTTACCTAGCTGGCACTCAGAAGGTATAAATAGTAAGGAGAAAGACAATGATCCATTCTTTCACAGCTTTCACAGAGAGCTCCTGTTGCTAAGGAAACCGTTTCCTTTATTTGCAGATTTCCCTAATCCATATATCTCGGGGTCATTCAGACAGTAAGGATCACAATGTGGTATCATACAAGATAGGATGATACTCTTATTACCTGGTAATTGGAATTTTAATAACAGACTAGAGAGAGCAGCCATACTTGGAACCAGTGCTATTTCTTCTAGAAAAAACAGGTGCCGGAACTCGCCATGAACACCACCCTTGTTCTCTTGTAATGGCAATGGTGCCCATCTGAGTTCTGGTGAGTTCTGGCTGGGGGGGAAAGCCCTGCTTGGAACACTGAATGAGAGTCTTGAGAAGGACTTAACAAAAATGGTGTTACTCTATATGCATGCGTGAAGGTCTATGCCTATGTTTCCTAGTTATTAATGGCTCCAGGTTCCCTCCACTCTTCTCTGAGTGTCTCTCTTACCTTATCCCAATTGCATATGATCCTAATGCAGGTGAGGAGTCTTTCTGGCCAGAACAGGCTGCCCAGTCATAGAAAGAGAGCAAGCAGCTTCACATGTGTTGTATTACAGGGACAGGGCACTTGTAGCTCTCCAGATGTCAATGGATTCCATCAGCACCAGCCAACATGGCCAATGATCAAGGATGACGGGCGTTGTAGTCTTAACAGCAACTAGATCGCCACAGGATCCGCATCCTTGCTTTATTCAGGAAAGTTTTTAATGTTTGATGTTTTCTCATGTTTTTAATACAGTGGTACCTCAGGTTAAGTACTTAATTCGTTCCAGAGGTCCGTACTTAACCTGAAACTGTTCTTAACCTGAAGCACCACTTTAGCTAATGGGGCCTCCTGCTGCTGCCGCGCTGCCGGAACCCGATTTCTGTTCTTATCCTGAAGCAAAGTTCTTAATCTGAAGCACTATTTCTAGGTTAGCGGAGTGTGTAACCTGAAGCGTATGTAACCTGAAGTGTATGTAACCCGAGGTACCACTGTATTCTGTTGGGAGCCGCCCAGATGGGTGGGATATACATAATAAATTGTTATTATTGTTGTTATTATTATTATTATTATTATTATTATTATTATTATTATTACTTCTATCGAGAAGAAATGGGTGGACATTCCATTCCATCAGGGAATTCCCAGATGTCGGCAAATCTCCACTGGAGACCTGTGAATCAATTCATTTGTATGGCACAGTGACGCAAAATCGATGAAATATCCCAGAGGCAATATTTACCATGTCAGGAGGAACAAAGATAAATTCTCAGGTACTGCCTTTCCTAAAGCTCTAAAGGGTAGGGCAGAGGCCCAAATGTGGACCACAGCCACAGGAGCCTAGATGAGAATCCAACCCTTAGGTATCAATAATTCCAAACCCCATAATAATTCCCCACCCCATAATACTCTCTCTGTGTGTTTCTGTCTCTCCTGTGTTTTAATTTGAATCAGAAAATGTATTGCAGTTATAGAAACTTACTCAATCTAGAAGGCTGCCAAATGGGCTCTTTTGCCCATATATATATATATATAGAGAGAGAGACAGAGAGAGAGAGAGAGAGAGTGTTAAACCAGCATGAGCCTTAATTTTCCACAGCAAAAGCAAGTTATTGTGGAGCTCCTAGCTACACAACTTAATGATAGCTCCCCATCATATATTGCCCATTAAACAAGTGGCACATTAGAAGTCCAGTTACAAGAAAGCTGTGCTTTGATTTGCCCATTGTATTGCATTGTGAGCTGGTAATGTCCCGTGGAGGCGAACAGTTGAGAACATTTTGTTAAGAGCCCAACCACAATGCCGCCACCGTAGGTTTGCCACTCATGGCTTTCTTTCCTCTCGATCGCTGTGCCGGTGGTATAGGATTAGGGTCAGTTCTGAAAATATCAGGAAAGCTTCATTGTTATCTAATAGTTTTTCTACCCTGTGGGGAAGAACATTTAGGAATAGAGAAAAAAGGGAACGGGATAAAGCCTTAGCCATACTGAATGATCTTTTTAACCTCTGTTTTTAAGACAGTCTCTCTCTCTCTTTTTTTTTTTCCTCAGGGAAGAAAGATGAGATTACAGGCATAGTTTTGTTCTCTCTACAGCAGTGAACGGTGGTTTAAATGACACGAAGAACAGTTTCTGCGATGGGGGTGAAGAGAAATCATGTTCTGTTACTTACACAGACTCGAGTCCCAGAGATTTAAAGAGACTAGCGTCAATTCAACTAGACACACAACTTTTGATCCCAGGTGTTTCAGACAGTAGCCCACTTTAACGCACTCATCTAAACTAGGTCATGGAACAGTCAAAGTTCTCACAGTAGCAATGGCAACTTAGATACTTTTCACTAGGGAAGATGCATTCGTCTCTACCGAAATAGGTCTCCAATCTACTGATATTGAACTGACTACTTGAGTGTATTATTTGGTGCAGGGAATGGAGGATTTCTCAACCCATGTACAGTGATATTCTGTCTACCATTTGCAAGATGGTTGGGTGGAATATCAGTTATAAAATGAAAGGAGATACTTATTGTGCAGCATACAATTGCTGAAAAGGCACATCAGCAGTACATCTGTAAGGTAAAAAACCCCTGGACGGCGCTTATCTCGCTTTCAGGCCGAGGGAGCTGGTGTTTGTCCATGGACAGCTTTCCGGGTCATGTGGCCATGTGACTATACTGGCACGACGGAACACCGTGATGGAAACCAGAGTACTGTTTACCTTTTATACATCTGTACCCATGTCTACTCAAAAGTAACTCAGTAATGCTTACTTTCAGGGTACAGGATTGCAAGTTTGATGTTGCAGAAAGTGCTTTCACACTGCATATTCATAAAAGGGCCGCTTCTGTGGGTTGGCATTATTAAATTATTATTCATTTGATAGGTACCAGCACAAGGCAGCCTAAAAGACTGAAGCACATGAGAAGGCAGCTCAAAATAACACAGACACAACACACAGCCCTTCATCAGCTGTCCTCTGTGTCTCCTTATATCTCCTCCAGAAGCAGGGAGGTCCTTGGAACCTGAGCCTATAAATGTACCAGCTTTTCAAAACACACCTGTCTACATAGGCATTGTCCTTGGTTTCTTGATCCGAGACTCCTGTTTTACTGCATATTTTAATCACGAGCGCTTATATTTTAATTTTTAATGGGATTGTTTAATTGTTTGCTTAATGTTTATGTAACTGTATTTTATACTGTTTAAATCACTTAGGATCCTATTTTGGCACCAAGTAGTATGTACATTAAAAAATAATGCACTGTTGATGGTGGCTTGGATACTTAGCTTCCCTTATAGGAATGCAATCTGCATTCACAGATTGGGTCTTCCCCACCTCACTCTTCCCCCTGCAGTTCCCTGTATCTCCCCAAAATGTGCTCTGCAGGGCACCATTAGGAATGGAGCTGAGATGGAGAGGATAAAGACCCATCATGAATGATGGGGTGCCTTCTGATTCCAAGCCATTTTTCATATGGTGTTAGATGGTTTTCTGTGACAAATGTGTGTGCTCCGTCTTTGCATTGCCTTCCCCTTATTTTCCCCCAAAAAACTTTTTGTACATCTGCAAACCTTGGACTTCCCCCTAAGCCTCCTGGTTCTTCTCTCTTGTGTGTATATGGGGCGGTTTTAGCTACATAAGGATATACACTGAGAAGGTGAGTTCATTGCTTTTAAAGAGGATTGATCCTTCTCATATTCCATGTTTTTTGTCTGTTTCTAACCTTCTCCCTCATGTTGGATATTAAAGCCTGCCTCTTATTATATCTTGTCTAAGACCTTATCGTTTGTTTTGACATTCTCTATTTCCAAAATATCACCACTGGATGACTCAGAATAGTGGTGGATACCAATGTGGTGCCTCTAGAAGTTGCTGGACTTCACCTCCCATCATCTCTGACCGTTGACCAGGCTGGGGCTGATGGAAGTTGGAATCCAACAAAACCTGACAGTTACAGTTTCCTCCATCCCTATTTAGAATGAATGAGGCAATACTGTACAACTGACAAGATGGGTTATATAAGCCTGTCAGATCATCTTTACCCAGAGTTCTGTGAATGCTCCTCAGGATGAATTGAGGGTAATCTCTTGATCTACTGAGAGAGAAAGCTTACACATCTTGCTTAAGATTTGCATGAAAACATGCCTTTTAAGTGAAGTGATCTGGGGCAACAGGAGTGCAGATCTTGACCTTTCCCAATAGCTTTAAGCTGTGGTGCTGCAAAATAACACTTAAAAGCAAATTCCTTCTGTGTAGGTGTTTCAGATTGCCCTTGGATGTTGCCGTTAGCCATTGAAAAGCATGATTAAAGTGTTCAAATAAGTAATAAATTTAGAGTGCAATCCTATACACATCTCCTCAGAAATAATCCCCATCAAGTTGGATGCAGTTTACATTTCAGCAGCAGTTAAAAAAATGCCAGTTCCTCATAAAACCATTTCACTCAAACACAGAAAGTCACAATACTAGGTGGGCAATAGTGATTCCATCGAAACCCTGAAGTGGCAGCTAAAGAAAAATCTGGAGGTTCCTGAGGATACAAAAGAATTTCAAGGCAAACTGAAGAGGTTTTGATAAGACTGCCACAGTTTGCTAAGAAGGAAATGGATTGCACTGCCTAAAATTGTCTTCTGCAATCTGGTGCATTCCCAGTGCTATTGGACCAGCTTCCATATTCTCTTATCTTTGGAAATGCTAAATGAAAATGTCTGAAACATTTGGAGAGCATCAAGTTTGGCAATGCATGCCTAGAGCAACATTCCTGGTGAAGTTTAGAGTTTCAGTTAAGAGATTTGAGGAACATGGTGGTAAACGAAGGCTCCCTTGTGTTAGCTTTGCATTATGGCAGCTGCTGTACTGCGGCTAGTATTGAGTTGAGATGTTCCTCTATTAAGCAGGCCCTAGTAATGAACCTCTTTCCTTGCCTGGTGCATGAACACTGAAATGGTGGTGCAGGGGATAGATTTCAGAGGTTTTTCAGAAGTGGGGGGCAACACTGAACTTTTTAGGGCATATGAAGTGCAAACTATTATTGCTCTGATTTCCTCACACAGAAATTAGGGAGAGAGAAAGCTCCCACAAATCGTATGGAATTGTTTTAGATTTAAAATAAGATGGTAGAAAGACTGATGGGGATTCTGCCTTTGGAAGTTATTGATGTTTTGCTTCCCTATTTGCCAAGTGAGTTTGATCATCTGCTGTAGAATATAATTCCTTATCTTGTATATCCACTTAACCCAGACACAGTGTCAGGTCCCTCGAAATGTGCAGGTGGCCATAAGTTTTCTCCTCACACATTTTATTATAATGCATGCAGAAGTGTCTGACACAGTTGACACGGGCAACTTTCTCTCGGGCTTTCTGTTAGGGCATTAAAAGAATATAAAAGTAGATGGCATCAGCTCGTTCCGCACACCTTCATTAATTCAGCAGCTCTGGCTTGTATTGAAGTTGAAATCAGAGACACTTTTCCTCCCTTTTGATCAGTTTCCTGTAAATTAGCTTGGATGCTTTTGATTTAGAAATGTTAAAAAAACAACAACTATTAGATTATTTTTTTCAAACACTGTAGGTTGCTGTAATGCTGAGTGCTATTCCTGGAGGTTTACACTGCAACTTTATTCTCTGGAGCCCAACAAAGAAATCACCTCTATGGGGAGAAATGCTTTAATCTCTCTACCTCTTTTGAAATAGGAGTTTGCCTAGGGACACACTGACTCATGCTGATACCTTTTGCTCCCCAGCAACCCTGTATTTGGAAATGCTGCTGGGTTGCAGGTCGCTGGCAGCGGGCAAGAAAGATGTGGTGGGCATCTCAAAGGCTTTATAGATGCCACAAATCCTCCACTGGGATCTGGCCTGATTTGAAGTCAATAGCTGTTTTCCCTATTCAAAGGCTGTGTTCGTCTCTGCCATCTTAAACGACTGCAACAGCAAGAGGTCCGCCATCATTAACTGCTGTGTTAAGTGTGCATTGAGCTGTAAGAGAAACAATACACTCTTGAGGTGTTCCTGTGATTAACTAGGAACCTCATGTTGGGCTTGTACAAACTCTCTAGAAAGACCCAGGGCAGATCTCCTTAACCTGCACATTTAGCTGACAAGCATTTCCATGTTGTCTGGTAGCTAAACTTGCTCCTGGACCAGCGTCAGAAATTCCAGTGTCCCTGAGGTTATGACATAGCAATAACCTCATCCTGGCTGATGTCTCTGTGTATGTTTTCTAGGTAATGCAAATGGCATTTGTAGTTACTGCTGTAGCTAGCGTGGTTCAGACACTTGAAAGGGTGATACTCAAATCTGGCAGACGTCTCTCCTCTCCCTTCTCCTCCTTTGTGCCAATTACATACGACTGAGCGCTCTACAAGGTGTCTCATATGCCTGATGGTCTCATGCTCTTTTCTGTATATCAGCTGTGCTCAGAGGTGGGGATGCTCCTGACAAGCTTCTGGTAGAATCATGAGCAGGGTATAGCAGAAAGGAGGGACTGGTATCTGAGTGCTATAGCAAAACTCCCTCTACCCACAAAGAACACGGATCAGATGAAGAAACGGTTATATTTATTAAGATAACAATATGGAGGAATTACAAACCAATCAACCAAATTAACTTCTTTCTTGGTGGTGGCACCCGCCCTGTGGAACACCCTCCCATCAGTTGTTAAGGAAATAAACAACTATCTGACTTTTAGAAAACATCTGAAGGCAGCCCTGTTTAGGGAAGTTTTTAATGTCTGATGTTTTATTGTGTTTTTAATATTCTGTTGGGAGCTGTCCAGAGTGGCTGGGGAAACCTAGCCAGTTGGGCGGGGTATAAATAAGTTGTTGTTGTTGTTGTTTTATTAAAGTGTGAGAAGGGGAGGATTTTTGCTAATTCTGGGGCAGGGCAGGCTTATAAAGACTCAAATCCCTTCCCAATTAGTAATCATGTAGCCCCCAATGAGTCTTCTTTCTTCAGGGAATAATATTTGCATGGGAAGAGGAGATGAGCGTGAGCAAGTGGGAACAATATTCTTAAAAGATTGGCCTTTCCAAGGGATGGGAGGAAACCAGCTGGGCTTTAGGTTGCAAAATGGCTTGGACCAGCACTGCACAGAGTTACTTTTTGTGTATTTTTTTTAAAAAGAAGCAATAAATAGCATCAGTTAAGCTGCGTGAAAGTCACCGACACACTTTTGAATTTGGAGATCAATAAGGACATGGTTCTGAAGCAGCAACATAAAGACAATTAGATTCAAATGGTTTGGGTGTGATTTATATGCTTCATTAAAGGATTATAAGCATTCATTAAGAACTTACATGAGTTGTCAGTTTCTTAAAACTCACTCGTAGAGTTGTTTAAAATACAAAGCCTCAGTTGTGGGGGTGGAGTGGGGATGACTGCATCCCACCTTTTGAAAGTTTCTCAAGAAACAAATCCTGATTTAATGCACAACACTTTAACCTTTCTGGGATGCAGGTGGCGCTGTGGGTTAAACCACAGAGCCTAGAACTTGCCAATCATTAGGTCAGCGGTTCGAATCCCCGCGACGGGGGTGAGCTCCCGTTCTCGGTCCCTGCTCCTGCCAACCAAACAGTTTGAAAGCACATCAAAGTGCAAGTAGATAAATAGGTACCGCTCTGGCAGAAAGGTAAATGGTGTTTCCATACGCTGCTCTGGTTTGCCAGAAGCGGCTTAGTCAGGCTGGCCACATCACCCGGAAGCTGTATGCCGGCTCCCTCGGCCAATAAAGCAAGATGAACGCCGCAACCCCAGAGTTGGTCACGAGTGGACCTAATGGTCAAGGGTCCCTTTACCTTTACCTTTCATTTCAAGCACCCTATTCTCACAGCCGTCATCCAAATGCCAATGGGACACCTGCAAGCAGGTCATTGGTACATCCAGTGGCAACAAATTCCACAAGTTTAACTATGCACTGCGTGAAGAGCGTTTCTTTATTGTCCTGAATCTTAAAAAATTTCACCTTCATTGGATTATCCTGGGTTATATAGTATGTTAAGAGAGGGATAAAAACTTCTTTATCCCCACTTTCTTCAAATTTTATACATTTCTGCTCGTCTTTCCCCAAAATAAACATTCCCAGATGTCATAACCTTCCCTTACAGGGGAGCTTCTCTCGCTTAAGCTGAATGTTGGGAGATTCAGGACGGACACACACAATATGTTCCCCTTTTTCATACAGCACATGGTTCAGAGCCAGTGTGGTGTAGTGGTTAAAAGCGATAGACTCGTAATCTGGGGAACCGGGTTCACGTCTGCACTCCTCCACATACAGCTGCTGGGTGACCTTGGGCCAGTCACACTTCTCTGAAGTCTCTCAGCCCCACTCACCTCACAGAGTGTTTGTTGTGGGGGAGGAAGGGAAAGGAGAATGTTAGCCGCTTTGAGACTCCTTAAGGTAGTGATAAAGCCGGATATCAAATCCAAACTCTTCTTCAATGGCATAATTTGTTACCACAAGATGTAGGGATGGCCACTAGCTTGGAAGGCTTTAAAAGATTAGATGAGTCTGAGGAGTTTGAGGCTATTGATGACTGCTAGTTATGATAACTACACACTCTCTTCAGGAACAGAGGCAGAACCTGTGGGAGAGCACTCATGCCCTCCTATTCTCCTTGTGGGCTTTCCACAGGTATCTGGCTGGCTGCTGTGAGTACAAAACACTCATTAGATTGGCAGGGTTTTTCTTATGTTCATATATCAAGGGGAGGATGTGGGGTGTGATAAATTACCCTGAAATTCACCAAGACCATGCAACAAGTATTCCAAACAACTGTTGTATTTGGAAACACAGTGACCAGCAACATTCAGCCATTCAATTCAGAAGAGGAAATAAGAAGTGGGGGTGCTTATGTTCAGGGTTCTGGTGACTCCATTCCATACCCCTCTCCAGAGTTTTCCCTCCTCATCCCCTGTCAGTCAGCTTTTTGTGGCCACTGATTCTTTTCATCTCTTACTGGGCTTCATAATTTTCACAACAGATATGCCAGTGAGCAGAAAGGTAGTTCAGCAATCCACTTTAGACCTCATTTGTTTTTAGTGGGTTGCTTTTATATTTTTAAGGACCACTTTACATTTATGTTGTGTGTGCGTGCGTGCGTTTGTGTGCTGATGTATTGTGTATCTCTCACCTTACAATGAACAGCCACAGAATTATTATTTTTTAAAGAGTTGCAGAATGAGGGGTATGAGTGAGGGTGTCATGAAATTCCAGGATCAAATCAAATGTGTTTTCAAGAGTTTGCCTTACAAGGATATATTTGTTCACGAAGCAGCTAAGCTGACTGCCGCTCTCAGAGCACAGCAGTATATTTGCATGCTGCCCAAACAACTTATGCCAGTTTTTTTCTTGATAGTGTGAAAATTCCTTCATTAGCCAATGGGACCTGATGGAAAAATGTGCTATGAGTCAATAGATTCTCATCTTGACATACCTCCCATGCCCCAAAAGTCAAGTGATGGATATATACAACCAAGTGACGGATGCATGCCTTTTTGGGGCTTGTTGCTCAACTATTATTGATTAGTTAAATTTCTGTGATATTTATTAAGTACTGGACTTTGAAGTTTCAGCTGTTTTTGTCATACGTGTGGAAGAAAACCTTAAACACGTTGCAGAGTTCAGCAGAGTTCCCCAAAATGGACCAAGGGCAATAGCAGAGCTTTACTTGTGCTGAAGGTAAATGTAGCATAATGGTCATCAAATCCAATAAAATCAGTATTGGCTCAGTCCATACAAAAATCCAGTTGCAGCATTTTCAGACTTAACTCATAATGAGACTAAACCTTAGCACTAAGCATCCTATGTACAGAAACAGAAACACCACACCAGAAGGAAAAGAGAGAAAAGAGAAAAGTAAAACCCAGGCTCCTTTTGGCCTATATTTATAGCCAGCATTTATAGTCAGAGATAAGAGAACAGCTTCAAAGCAGCTTCCCAGAAGGTATAACCCAAACAATCACTAACCCTTCTGCCTCTGCTTGTCTCACGCAGAGAAGCTTCTAGTAGTTTCTTGTATTAATCAGAATAGGAAAGATCTTTACACATGAGATCAATACTTTCTGCACTAAGAAATGCAAACTGACAGTTTTCTTGAGAAAATACCTGCCTATGCATTGGATGATGCTGTTTTCACAGAAATTGTTTATACCTGTCAGGCAATTGTGAAATGGGGTAGAATATTTTCATGTGCATTTTTTACTTACACGTAGTATTGGCTACAGAACTATTGTTGTTATGGCTTTGTAAATGTGTTACATAAGAACACAAGATAGGCCTGATGGATCAGGCCAATGGCCCACCTAGTCCAGCATCCTGTTCTCACAGTGGCCAACCAGATTCCTGTGGAAAGTTTGTACTCTGCCTACCTGGAATTCTCACCAACTGGTATTCAGAAACATAATGTGTTGTTTTGGATGGTTCTATATTTATTGGTTGACAGCTACCCCTGAGCCCCAGACCGGAAGAAGAGTAGAATATAAGAATCTTGAATAAACAAAGTTTTAAAGAACACAGTTCTTTCTATTATCTTTCTATCAGTGGATCTTTATTTAAAGACTGAATTTTGATGACCACAAATTGAATGCCTGGCAAAATGTCAGACGCTACACTTTGCTGCTAAACGAATCAACGTTTTCTCCCCAAGCATCCTCAAAAACATCTCCATCTCCGTTTCACTTCCCTGACATGAAATTTTGAGAGAGAAATGAAAAGAATTACCCAAATTGGGTCTTTTGTTTGCACATGTACATTGGTGAATATCCAGGATTATATGGCTCATGAATAAATTGTGAGCTGTGATGCCACTAAAAATGTTTTTCATTTCGCAGTAGTAATCGGGTTTATCAACCATTAAAGTTGCAATAAAATTGCTTCGTAAGAGTAATGAATAAAGACAATAACAAATTCATCTAAACAACTGAAAATGTTTTAATAATAACAGACATTTTAATACTTAAGGAGCAACCCTAAAGCCAACCAAAGGCTGGGGAATGAGCTGCTGGAAGCAGCATCAGTACAGAAACACCAATTTGTATTTCCTGAGTTCAGAGGGGAATTTGGATGGAAGACGATGTTCTTTGTCTTTACTCTGCACTCTTTGTAATCCTCTTCCTCTCATAATGAAACAGTCGTTCCCATTTTCCTATGTTGCCATCAGAGACTAACCACCTGCTCCCTACTAGCAAAGGACTTCATCATACCTGAACCATATTTCCCAAAGCGACATCTGAAAATAAAATAAAAGCCCAATTCTTTAATTGTAGTGACACAACTACCTCTCCTACAATGCAGTGGTATCTTGGGTTAAGAACTTAATTCGTTCTGGAGGTCTGTTCTTAACCTGAAACTGTTCTTAACCTGAGGTACCACTTTATCTAATGGGGCCTCCTGCCGCTGCCGCCGCCACGCAATTGAATTTCTCTTCTCATCCTGAAGCAAAGTTCTTAACCCGAGGTACTATTTCTGGTCTGTAACCTGAAGCATCTGTAACCTGAAGCGTCTGTAACCTGAGGTACACTGTATATGCATGCAAGATATTATATTCTCCTGCATTAGAAGCACGGCTTTGAGGGAAGAGACGAGGACTATTTACAACATCTGTGTAAAAAGGGGGAAAATTCACCCAAAATGAACAACAGAGAGGCTCTCAATCAGGCCCAGACTGTGATAAATTTGAGCCCCTGAGTCTTAAACTTCATATAAAACTGAAATAACCAAAAGTTTCCTTAATACAGAACTTCAGAGCTCAGCACTGCAATACCTAGTGGTGTCCTACCTGGAGGTGACAAGAGATATATATTGTCTAGGTACAATCATACTGATTTTCAATTGTATCGCTGTTTTGTTGGAGGAAAGCATCATTTCAAACACTGCAATATCATTGCCGGAAGCGCCGTCTTTTGGGAGCGCTACTTCAGTGAACCATGTGGAAAACAAGTTAAACAAAGATAAGGTGTCATGTAGCAAAATTTCAACCCTCGCAGTATTTTGTCAGGTCAGCGGTGGAATTTACTGTAAATAGTGCCTGCAATTGCTGCCAGAGTTTTTATTTGAAAGATTCAAAATGAGTCGCCGAGAGAGAAGGTTGTTCAATTAATTCTGTCTGAAAGGTAAATATCAGGTTTGTGTGGGGTGCAGGTGTTCAGCTCAAAGGTGCTAATTCAGGGCATCTGATAGGTTCCGTGTGTGCTCCAAATTGCAAGATGAATCAGGGTGGTTCAATGAAGCTTCTCACATTTTTTAGTTGGACTGCACCTTTAACAAGGCATTTTGAAGAAGGTCAGGGACTCCCCAAGTTTCCAAGTAATAATAAGTGACTTTGGCTCTTCTCTCTCTCTCTCTCTCTCTCTCTCTCTCTCTCTCTCTCTCTCAATGTGTGTGTGTGTGTGTGTTCATGACCATTTTGGCAGACATATATCGCTTTTAACCATGATGAATTATTTCCCTAGTGCACTCCACCCGCGGTGATTTCAGAGAGGGTTTACAAACTATTGGTTTTGTTTTTCTTTCTTTTTAAAAAATCTTTTTTTTTTACAAATCCAAATTTGTTACAATGCCAAATAAGGTAAAGGTAAAGGTACCCCTGACCATTAGGTCCAGTCATGGCCGACTCTGGGCTTGCGGCGCTCATCTCGCTTTATCAGCCGAGGAAGCTGGCTTACAGCTTCCGGGTCATGTGGCCAGCAGGACTAAGCTGCTTCTGGCAAACCAGAGCAGCACACGGAAACGCCATTTACCTTCCTGCCAGAGCGCTACCTATTTATCTACTTGCACTTTGACATGCTTTCGAACTGCTAGGTTGGCAGGAACAGGGACCAAGCAACGGTAGCTCACTCCGTCATGGGGATTCGAACCACCGACCTTCTGATCGGCAAGTCCTAGGCTCTGTGGTTTAACCCACAGCGTCACCCACATCCCTACAATAAGGTAAAGGTAAAGGTACCCCTGCCCGTACGGGCCAGTCTTGACAGACTCTGGGGTTGTGCGCCCATCTCACTTAAGAGGCCAGGGGCCAGCGCTGTCCGGAGACACTTCCGGGTCACGTGGCCAGCGTGACAAAGCTGCATCTGGCGAGCCAGAGCCGCACACAGAAACGCCGTTTACCTTCCCGCTGGTAAGCGGTCCCTATTTATCTACTTGCACCCGGAGGTGCTTTCGAACTGCTAGGTTGGCAGGCGCTGGGACCGAGCAGCGGGAGCGCACCCCGCCGCAGGGATTCGAACCGCCGACCTTTCGATCGGCAAGTCCTAGGCGCTGAGGCTTTAACCCACAGCGCCACCTGCGTCCCTGCGCCACCTGCGTCCCTACACAATGCCAAATACATATCTATAAAAAGAGATTTCTTACAACTTCCCCATCCCCTCCATGGGTCCTATTGCTAACATTTCCAACTGCATATTATTTCATAGTCTTTATGTTTTGTATCTATCCATATTGTCCATAATATTTGTTACATTACAAGTGGGATTATAATCCTGCTAATGTTTTCATCTGTTTACAGCGGTCTCCTAAGTAAATTATAAACTTTTCCCATTCTTGAATTTCTTGTCTTCTTGGTCTCTGAGTTTCTAGGTCAGTTTTGCCATTTCAGCATTGTTTAACAGCTTAGTTTGCCATTCCTCTCTGGTAGGGACTCAAACTGCTGTTTTTCAAGTGGAACTATGCCTTCGCCTATGCAAATTAATAGAGAGAATTCCATCATCAGTGTCATTCTTTACATTAGCAGGAGAAAGGAAATAAGAAGTGTAGGGTATCTAGGGTATGGCTGAAATGTCAAAACAGAAGAGTAGGAGAGTGCAAAACCTCCTACCTAAAAGAGAGACTTTTTGTAATAAATTGAAAAAAAGGACACCAAATTGCTATAAATTTATCAGTTCTGATTCTCCACCCTGCTGAGATGCCTTTCACTTCTCCTGATTCAACTTGATCAACTCAATCCTGAGATCTTTGAGTGGCAAGAATTCAAGCACCATGAACAACTGTTCGCTCACATTGTTCAAGAGATGGTGTGACATCTTGCGATAGTCTTGCACAAACAAATAATACTTCTGGATTTCTGGCCTCTTTTTTTTCATGCAAAGGTCTCATGCCAAGTCCAAAAAAGCCCTTCTGCTCAAAGAAAAGCCCCTCTGAATCCTGCCCAATGTAGAGAAGGCACACTATACCATCCAAATGTAATACTTTTGGCATAAAATTTCACACTTTTGTGAAAAAAAATTGATAACCATCCAACGTCTATTGATTCTTTCTGCAATAACTTAGTTGTGATTTTTTAAAAAAACAAAACAAAACACCCTAATATTCACATCACTTGAATACAGGCAGATGAGCAATGTTCCTCTTGCATCTGTATTTCCACTACTCAGATATGACGGCATGCTACAGGGCCTGTGAAAGAAAATTGCCCATATCCTTCATCAGAAAAAAAATGGTACAATACACAATATTTAACAAATTTAGGAGCAGCCTATTGTTTGGCAATGCTCCTCGTCACGGCTGTTAAGAATGAATGCATAGTAAATGTAATTGCCTATGAAGCATACTGATATGTTTTACCCTATCATATTAACATGCTTGCTGAGCCACATTAAGCAACTGCAACGTAACATGACAGCTCCAAGATCAAGAGAGGAAAGCTGCAGAGTCGAGCAGAAATAAGAATGTATGAGAGATAAAGTAGGTTTTTAAACCCATTTGGGAGGAAAACTAAAATGGAGGAAAACTGCTATTTCAGCATAATCCAGTTCCCTTTTACTATTTGGTAGGCCCCATTCTTTCTCTCTCTCTCTCTCTCTCTCTCTCTCTCTCTCACACACACACACACACACACACACACACACACAAACAAACACACCAGACCCTCCAAGTGCCCCTATTTTCCAAGGACAGCCCCGGTTTCTGGTTTGATCCTGGAATGTTCCGCTTTTCCTTAGGATGTCCCTATTTTCACCAGAGAAATGTTGAAGATATGGTAGGATGTCCTATTTTCATTGGGGAAATGTTGGTGGGTATGGCGTTGCCCAACCCCCAAGCTATCTGAAGGCAGCCCTGTATGTTGTTGTTGTTGTTTAGTCGTGTCCGACTCTTCGTGACCCCATGGACCAGAGCACGCCAGGCACTCCTGTCTTTGCAGGGAAGGTTTAATTATGTTTTTATATAGGGCTGCCATATTTCAAAAAGTAAAAAATCCAGACTAGTTTTTGAGCTAGTGTTCCAGCATTTCCAACATGGGTTGCCATACGCATGGATTTTCTCAGACACTTATGCTATTTCTGCCCGGACTCAGTTCCTGATGGCCAAATCTTGGATAGGTCTGGAAAATTCCAGACATATGACAACGCTGTTTTATATAGGTTGGAAGCCACCCAGAGCGGCAGGGGCAGCCCAGTTAGATGGACAGGGTATAAATACAGTGGTACCTCGGGTTACATACGCTTCAGGTTACAGACGCTTCAGGTTACAGACTCTGCTAACCCAGAAATATTACCTTGGGTTAAGAACTTTGCTTCAGGATGAGAACAGAAATCATGCTCTGGCGGCACGGCAGCAGGAGGTCCCATTAGCTAAAGTGGTGCTTCAGGTTAAGAACAGTTTCAGGTTAAGAACGGACCTCCGGAACGAATTAAGTACTTAACCTGAGGTACCACTGCAGTAGAATTATTATTATGGAACAGGACATTGCTATTTTCTTCAGAGAAATGTTGGAGTGTATGACACACACACACACACACACACACATACACACCACCAGCAGCATACAGACATCACTTCGCTCATTTTAAACTTGCTTCATTTCAGCAATCTAAACTGCAGGGTGGGGGTAAAGATTCATTTGGTTACACAACTGGGAATCAAAATCTTTGCCAACCTACTGGGAAATTTCCAGAGATCTACCATTAGATGAAAATCTGCCTTCTATGCACCCTTGTCATAGAGCATAATCGACCAGAAAGTCTGTCACAGAGAGTGTATTTCAAATATTAGTTTTGAAGATGGCATTACAAGTCGAAGGCTGCAATCCTAACCCTGCTTACCTGGAAGTAAGATCCACTGAATTCAGTGGAACTTACTTCCGAGTAGACATGGTTAAAATTGCATTGTAAGATGCCTTGACTTTGTAGTTGGGCTTACACAGGCACTTCTAACACTTGGTCCTTAATAGAGGGTGCCATTCAGAATATGAAATTGGGGAAATCTCCAGGACCGGATGGTTTAACTGCAGGATATTACAAAATGTTAAAAGAATGGTTGATTCAACCATTGAAAGAAGTTTGCAATCAAATTTTGGAGGGGAAAAAGGCTCCCGAATCGTGGAAAGAGGCATTCATCTCACTTATACCAAAGACAGAGACTGGCAAAAGCCAAGTAAAAAACTATAGGCCTATATCACTGTTGAATGTGGATTATAAAATTTTTGCAGACATTCTGGCAAAAAGATTTAAAAGAGTGCTAGTAGGGGAGATTCATAAGGACCAAACAGGCTTTCTCCCAGGGAGATATATGTCAAGTAATGTGAGAAATATTTTAGACATTCTGGAACTGTTGGAAATGGACATCAACAAAAAGGCAGTTTTGATCTTTGTGGATGCGGAGAAAGCCTTTGACAATATCAATTGGAATTTTATGATGAAGAATCTCCAGGGAATGGGGGTAGGCCAAAGATTTCAAAATGGTATAGGTGCGATATATGCAGAACAAAAAGCAAAATTAATCGTGAATGGTATGGTGATGGATGATATATCAATAGAAAAGGGTACACGACAGGGATGCCCTATGTCTCCCCTCCTGTTTATATCTGTCCTGGAGGTTTTGTTAAACATGATTAGAATGGACCCGCTGGTTAAAGGTATTCAGGTCGGAGCGAAACATTATAAATTAAGGGCATTTGCAGACGACTTAGTTTTAACATTACAACAGCCAGAGGAGAGTACGAAAAGAGTGTTGGACCTAATTGAGATATTTGGTCAAGTGGCAGGATTCAAATTGAACAGACAAAAAACAAAAGTGTTGGGGAAAAATTTGACACCGGAAGAAAAAGATAGATTTCAAAATGTAACGGGTTTGGAAATTGTTAAAAAAGTTAAATATCTGGGGGTAAACTTAACATCAAAAAATGCTAATTTATTTAAGGACAATTATGAGAAATGTTGGACAGAAGTGAAAAGGGATCTAGACATATGGTCTAGACTGAAACTTTCCTTGTTAGGCCGTATAGCTGTTATCAAAATGAATGTATTGCCGAGAGTGTTATTCTTGTTTCAGACTTTACAAATTCCGGACAAGATGGAGTGTTTCAAGAGGTGGCAAAAAGATATATCTAAATTTGTCTGGCAGGGCAAAAAGCCCAGAATTAAGTTTAAGATCTTAACAGACGCAAAAGATAGAGGGGGGTTTGCCCTGCCGGACTTGAGGCTCTACTATGAGGCAGCAGCTTTCTGCTGGTTAAAACAATGGCTACTTCTTGAGGACACAGACATCTTAGATCTAGAAGGTTATGATAATAACCTCGGCTGGCATGCGTATCTGTGGTATGACAAGGTGAAAGTGCATAAGAGTTTTAAAAACCATATGGTACGGAAGGCACTGTATAATGTCTGGATCAGGTACAAAGATTTAATGGAAAATAAAACCCCCAGATGGTTATCACCAATGGAAGCAAAAGCAGTTAAAAAACTCAACATGGACTCAAATTGGTTAAAATATGATGAAATGTTAGAAAAGGATGGAGAAAAGTTTAAATTAAAGAGCTATGAAAAATTAAAACATAGAGTTAGAGATTGGCTACATTACCACCAAATAAATGAAGTGTTTAAGCTGGACAGGAAAGTAGGATTCCAGAGTGAAAAGTCAAAGCTAGAAACGGAACTGTTAGAACCCAATACAAAAAACTTATCTAGAATGTATAACCTGCTGCTGAAATGGAATGTACAGGATGAAACGGTAAAATCAGCTATGATTAAATGGGCACAAGATGTTGGTCATGACATTATGTTTGCTGACTGGGAACAGTTATGGACCACCGGTTTGAAATTCACAGCATGTACTGCTTTGAAAGAAAATATTATGAAAATGATTTACAGGTGGTACATGACTCCAGTCAAGCTTGCTAAGATCTATCATTTGCCCAATAACAAATGTTGGAAATGTAAGGAAGCTGAAGGAACCTTCTATCACCTTTGGTGGACCTGCCCAAAAATTAAGGCCTACTGGGAAATGATCTATAATGAAATTAAGAAAATCCTTAAATGGACGTTTTCAAAGAAACCAGAGGCTTTTCTTTTGGGCATGGTGGGCCAATTGGTACCGAAGAAGGATAAGACTTTCTTTATGTATGCAACCACGGCAGCAAGAATTCTTTTAGCAAAGTATTGGAAGATGCAAGAACTACCCACTCTGGAGGAATGGCAGACGAAGGTGATCGAATATATGGGATTGGCAGAGATGACCGGCAGAATCCGTGACCAGAGGAAGGAGGCGGTGGAGGAAGATTGGAGAAAATTTAAAGTATACCTTAAGAACTATTGTAAAATATTGGACGGTTAAGATGTCGAGAGGCTAGAAACAAAGAATTACAGCTGTAAATCGTAAATTAAAGGGGGAAACTTAATGAGAATATATAGAGAAATTGACTGAAGGGTTGCTGACACATTATAAAATAATGATGCAGAGAAGGGGAGGTATGGGGAAGTCATGTTTTATGTATCTGTTTGTGATTTGTTTGTTTTTCCTATACCCTTGTTCCCTGCTTTTTTTGTTTTGTAAAAACAATAAAAAATTATCATAAAAAAAAACTAACACTTGGTCCTTTATGTCCTCAGTGAAAATCACTTGCTTACCGCTACACTCAACTGGAGTCAGTATACTCAGCACTTGACAGGATGAAACCCTGCCATAGCACTATCATTGGCACACATTACCATGGTTCCTCATTAATAATGTTGCAGACAGCATGCTTTTCTGACTTGTTTTTTTCAATAAAGATGAGATATGAACCTTTCGAGCGCTCTGTTTAAATTAATCCACATGACATTTTTCATTGTTATCCCTGACCTTCAAGACTGGAAAGGACAACTGACAGCTGACATCTAACGATTTATTTATTTTAATGCAAATAATAAAAAAAATATGGGAGGGGTTAGGAAAACGGAAGGAATTGTCTTGTCTAATTGTTTGGAATAGAGACTATTTCAAGTCATAGATCACTGATTTTGAACTTGGCACAAATCAATAGATATAAGAAAAGAAATGCAGGGGAAACAGTGCATGCTAAAATCCCATTAGCCAAATTAAGAAAGTTAAACAAATGCACAACTGCCTTCCATTTAAATAAATGGAAGTTAAACATGTTTAGCTTTCTTACCTTGGACCATGACCCAGTTTAATGTTGCAGACAAGGGCCAGTTTACAGGTAACAAAATGGCAGTCTGTCCTGCTTCTAGCAGACAGATGCCCATCACCATCATAACTGGCTCTAACTGAAACTTTGGTTAGAGTAATCTAAGCTAATAGGACAAAGATTTCATGGGCATGGAGACTGAAACTCCCAGAGGGAGCTCTTTTCATGTCAACTACTCAGGTTCTTTGGCAAAGAAGAACGTGGGCATTTTCATTGTGTGCAATGAATCCATTCGCCAAATAAACAAGGAACTCAGATTTTCAACCTGGTGTCTGCCGCAGTTCAAGAACATGTAAGATGGTTGCAAAGTATTCATATCAATACATTCTTATTGCAGGAGGTAAATTTCTGCCCTATAACTATTCAGCATAAATTAATCACATCATGAGTTGCGTCCCCAACTCCTGTTGCTTCCCAAACTCTCAGCAGCCACTAATGCAAGGAGCATGGCATTTTTTTTCCAGATCCCTTTTTCCCCAATGCCATCTCAAAATTTGCTGTGGAGACTGTGGGTGTCTCTCTAGGATAGCATCTGGAATGGCTTGGGCAGGCACTGAAGGAATCAGCACATCAATACCTGCCTCGTTCCCCTCTGTGGCTTGCATTCCTGAGTTTACATCATCAGTTTCATGGAAAAACCCTAACTAACCATGAGCTTCACCACCGAATTGAATGGGGGCTGGATCCAGGTCTGGTCCACTATCCCCAAGGTCAGGTCAGTGACCTGGATCAGGTAGGAGAGCTGTGCACAGCCCTAGCAACCACTGGAAATGGAATAAGATGAAAGTAATATGTTCCAAATGCTAACTGCAACCAACATTCTGGTAGTGGCATATTGCACTAGAACATGAGAACATGTGATACTGCCTTACACTGAGTAAGACCGTGTATTTCAGAACTGTCTACACTGGCTGGCTGTATCTCTCTGGATGTCAGGCTTCGGGGAATCCGATCCCTCCCACGATGGCAGCCGAGAAGCAGAGAAACAAGAAGAATTCTTACCAAGTCTTTTATTCGATATTCACAGAGAGAGAACGTAAAAATGCCATCCATCTTAGATAATGGCATTGCTCCCAGTAAAGTCCCACCCCCTCCATCTCTCCTATTATATGTCATCCCTGTGTTAGCTGATCTGTGCTTTCTGCCTCTGAGCTTTCTGTTCTTCTACTCTCAATGCACGCCAGGTCCTGGGAGGGGTGGGGTCAGGAATGCTTTCTAAAGACGCTGAGCCTGTTAGCTGTCTCTCTTCTGGTGCTCCCCTTCCTGCTACTCTTCTTCCAATATTTCCCATCTTTTCCCCTCTGAAGCCTCTGAACTGTGACCTTCTGCAAACCACTGTTCTAAATCTATACTGTCCTCCTCTTCTTGGGAAGGTTCAGAAAGACGGGGGGCAGTCCCCACCATTCCTGCTCAGTCCAGTCCCTGACACTGGGGTAGTAGCTGTCTAGGATTTCAGAGAGTGGATATTCATAGCCCTAACTTTATGTGCCAGGGATTAAACCTGGGGCATTCTGCTTGCAGAGGAGATCCTCTGTCACTGAGCTATGGAGAAAGAGGAATACTGCTTGCATGGCTATTAGATAACAATAGAGAATTTACTACCACAAAAAGAGGTGACAGTCACCTCTTTAGGGATTAGAGAAATTCATGAAAATAGAGGTCTATCTGTGGCTACTTACCCTTTTACCTAAATGCAAATGTTAAATTCAGAAAACCTTCGGATACCAGATGCCGAGTACAAATAACATTTCCTGCTGTTGGACTTCCTTGAGGCATCTGTTTGGCCAGTGTTGGAAATAGTATGCTAAACTAGATGGTCATTGGTTAGATCCAGAAGAATTCTTCATCATATTCTTATTTGTAAACATCCAAAGGCAGAGAAATATATATGAAAATAGGAGGTTCAACCAGACTGCTAATGTGATTTTGCATTTTCAAGTGTTAAGTTTTCCCAGAATAAACACTGCTGTGTTTGAAAATCTCGCAACAAATGAAAAGAAAATATTCCTTGTGAAGTGTAAGATGTTAAACAAACAGACCTTCAAATAATATCATGTTCTATATTTAACAAGTTTAAGACACTTTTCCCTACCAGCAGGCATCAGGAATTTGCATTAGTAAGAAGATAATAAATGCACATTGGCCTGGATCCAAAAAACCCAAAAAACTGTGAGTGGAAGGTGAAAATGTATTAGTGCTGTTTCACAAACTCTTCTGAAAGAATTAGCAGAAGGCTCCTAGCCGTGCAACACCTGAATGTATCAGGGGTCATGTTAGAGTACAAGAAATAATGAATCCAGAACTCAGATCCCTCTTGCCTTTTGTAATGATCCCCAGCTATTGCTAGAAGATGTGGGGACATCCTTTGGCTACAGGGGATGGAGCTTGTGGGATTTCATTAAGGGTCCCCAAATCATTTCTCCCGTAATTTGGATGGTTGGCACTGTTCTTCCACTAAGTTGAAAAAAGCCATTCCATGAACAGAACCTCAAATCAATTTTGCAATACAGCAAGAGCATAGATTAAAACAATGAAATATATAAAAACAGTTAACACAACCCTATATGCATTTTTTTTTAAAAAAAAAGTTGCATTGATCAAAGCACTTAACAGCACATACAAAAGTAATTTCAAACCCAATGCAGATACTGACTAGGGAGGGAGGGGGGTGTCAGAATCTTCACATAGAAGATTTGTTTATTTACATTCTATTTCTTAACTTTAAATCCCGCCCGCCCCCGTCCTCCCAAAGGAGCCCAGGGAAGATGGAAGATGGAAGTCTTTGACAGGTGCTAAAAAGACAATAGAGATGACACTTGTCTGAAATGTGATGAAAGGAAGTTCCAAAGGGTTACGGATGATACACTAAAATTCCAATTCTGACATCATGTGGAATGGACTTCATGATTGGATAGTACAGTGGTACCTTGGTTTACGAAGTTAATCCGTTCCTGAAGTCTGTTCTTAACCAAATCCGTTTTTAAACTGAGGCGTGCTTTCCCTTATGAGGCCTCCCGCCACTAGTGCCTTTCCACTGTTTGGCTTCCATTTGTAGACCAAGGTAAAGTCCACAAACCGGAACACTACTTCTGGTTTTGCGGAGTTCATAAACCAAATAGTTCATAAACAGGACTGCTCATAAACCGAGGTACCACTGTATCTGCATGAGGACCTTTCCTGCAGGTCACAGTGATCTGGTGGTTACCAGTATGTAAGGCAGGACCGGTCCATCCTGTTTCACTACCTGAGGTGAGATGGGAATTTTCTGTACCCTTCCCCCTGCCATGCCCTGCCCACGACACCTCTTCAGCTGCTGCTGGAATGCCCACTCTCACCAAAACTCAGTGATGGGGTGTGTTCTCTGCCCCAGGTGTGGGGAAGACAAGTGACAATGCCATGCACCAGAATGCCTACCTCTCGCTGAAACTCAATGAGAGGGGGTTGTTCCACCAATGACAGAAGTGCTGGCGCAAGCAGAGCACTGCCTCTTGCATTTCCACCATCTGAGGCGACTGCTTCACCCAGCCTCATGGTTATAAGGTATCTGATATAAGGTATGAGGCAGTCTTTTATATATCCTGGGCCTAAGACATATAATGATTTGAGTCCATTGATTTCAATGGGTCTATTTTGAGTAGCATTTCTTTGGATATTGATGGATGCCATCTCTGGTCAGAACATTATTAGAACATATTAGAATATATATGCATCTGTCAGGGAACTGACATCGGAGCCAGAGGTGGAGGCAGGGCTCCCAAGCGATGCTGGAGAAGGGCCCAGCAGGGAGAGAGGGAGCTCATCGGCTGGGGAAGGAAATCAGCGTAACACCAGGGATAAAGGGGGGCAGATGGGGGAATCGGCAAGGGGGCTCCAGGACTCCTCGCCGGAGACCAGCGGGGAGAGCACAGGTTCTCCGCTACCCACACCCACCCTGCGCAGAAGACTTCCGCGCAGGGAAAGTAGGCGTAGACTTGGCGTCAAAGAACTTCTTTGCTGGAAGAAGTTCAAGAAACGCCCACTGATGGATTCTGCTAGCGACTGAAACAGCCATGAAGTGAAGGGCTGTCCAGCCAGGAAAAGGTTTAACCAGGCAACCTAGCCAGGAGTGGTGGCAACTTACGCACAAGCAACCCCATATAACCATTACAGCATCTAAGAAAACCAGTAAAACTTTCAGCAGCAAGAACAGATAATCATCAGTAGATTCAAGCATAACCCAATTAATTGACAAATGCAGATTATTCAGTTCAAACCTGACTGGTTTTTCTTGATTGCTGATATTTAGAAGACATATTCATGCCTCAAAACAACAACAACAAGGTATGAGTTAAACTGCAGAGGAGGAAAAGCTACACACACCAGGCAGGTCTGCTGCACTTCTGACTGTCCCATTGAATTCAGGAAGGCTGGGTGGTGTAGGCACATTCATGGAGCATGGGGACATTCCACCTCCTGAGTTCAAGCGCTCATATAACTTTATCAGCAGCAGCAACAACAATTCTTAATGCATCAGGAACCATATTAAAAATGCAAGGAATGGCTTTGAGAGAGTCAGCCTGACTCATGCAAAATATATACTATTTACTCCTCCAGTAGCTGATCTCCATCAACACGTATTTGCCACAGAATGGCAAAGAAATAATTCTGAATGGATTTAGGAGGGCACATAACAGCAGATGGTAGATAGCAGATCCCAGGCTCCATCCCTGGTATTTCCAAGTGGAGGAGTCCAGGCAGCAAGCCAGGTGAAGTTGCTCAGTTGACACAGTGGAAGACTCCGTTCAAGACTAGCTGAACAAACGTGGGTAGATGCATAACTGTTCGAACTTTATTTTGAATGTGTTTATAGCTGATCCATTGCAAAACTGCTCGCTCTCTCTCTCTTTCTTGGGGGGTGGGAGAGGGACCTAAACCTGTGTAGAAAACAAATGCAACGTGCTTATTAAACTAAATTCAGAAATAACTGTATACAAAACAAGGAAAACAAGGTGATGCTAATTCCATTAGTATATGCAATCAGAGAGCACAGGGAGCTGAATGCTAAATTGCATGTATTGATAATTGCACTATCCAAGGGTGAGCCAGCCAGTCATTTTCCTGAAAGTATCCGCTTCCAGACGTGTTGGGAATTCCCTTCTATACCAAAGACAAATGAAATAATTTGATTATGAGAGCTTCTGTAAAATGTTGACATCTGGATATATTCTGATAGTTCCTTGTGAGTAGTATTTGTGGCACCTACTAGCAGATATAGTTTTGGCTTTCCTATATCATTTGAGCAAACAGCCACATGTGAGGGTGAATGATATTTACCAGTTCATTGATTGGTATGGTGGAATTTCATGTCATTGAATCATATGAATATATATGATTCATATTCAACTTCCAGTGATGCAATATCACTACACACACACACACACACACACACACACACACACACACACTATTTTCCCCTTATTCTTAATGCAATTTTATTTCTATTTATAAGCACACTGCATTTTTCAACATACTTCCCTTTTTTCTCCCATTTACCCTTTTGAATAAATGAGTTGTTGCATCCCTCCACCCTTTACCTTTGCCTGTTTTCTACTAACACTGCCTTGTATGCAAGAAAGCCATCCCATTAATGTATGAGAACTTCAGCTTGTGCAGTGGAAGTTCCCTTTCCTCTCCTTTCTCCTTATGCCCTTCAAACTGCTCCAGAGGATTAAGAAAAACCACAAAACAGATTCATTTATTTTTTGTGGGAAGCAATGGGGAAGGAGTTCTGTTGCACAAGCAGAAGTTTTTGCATAAATGGGATGGCTTTCTGGATATGACTCACTACTTTTTTTAAAAAAAAAAATATTAACAGGCCAATCACATCACATTATCCAAATCACATTAGTTCCAAATTATACAGCCAAATTTTAAATTTTGTTGGGGGTACCCATACATCAAGCTCCGCACGAGTTCAAAACTCCGAACGAGTCCAAACATCACTTATATTACTGCTTTAATTAGACAGTTCAATCCAGTTCAATCCAGATAGTCCTTATTACTTTCTTTCTCTTCTTGTTGTTATCGTATATTCCTTTCTTTGCGATCTCTGATAATTTTCACAAGCAGATTGAAAACAGGCATCCTCTGTGTGGGTTTTGTACTCTTCAAAGATCATATCGCTCAGGGACAGCCTCTGTTCAACGCTTCCATAAAAAAAAAAAAAATTGGTCTGTCCTTTACTTTTCTCAAGCTTGCCAAATAAATCAAATGAATCAGGAGGCTCTGTCAGGTCAAGCTTGCGTTCCAACATTCCTTCTCTTTCGAACGATCCTGATTCTCCTCCCCCTGTCCTTCTTTCTCCGGCAAGCCTGTCTTGGCAAGACGTCATTTTTTAACTGCGTCATAAAAATTTTCCTCTTTCTCACCGTTCACCAATCCTCTCTCCTGTTATAATCCATCCCACACAGTTCTTGAATTCCTGCTTGTGATTAATAAAAACGCAACAATCTTATTTCTGTCTGGGATGAAGGGTTATTAATATCACATCGTGCAAAGAAAAGAAAAAAAAATTCCTCCACCCCGCCTTCATTCCAAACATAGTCTCCTAGTGGTGATTCATCAGAAGATTTACTTATCCATCCGTCACTCCCGGTCACAGAGATCCATTAATCAGCAGTCTTATCTCTCACAACTGGGCACCATTAAGATAGAGGAAGTGATATATGAAGATAAGTTAAATTTAAGAAAAGATAAATTTTTGGAGAATTTTTAGGTTATATTTAATTTTTTAAGATTTGAATAAAGGATATCTAAAATTAGAGATACAACATCAGAAAATTAGATAATAAGAATGGAAACAAGGGGATAAATTTGCTGGAAAAATTCTTTTTGGTTAGGAACGCAGGAGCGGGAGATGTGAGGGAGTCCAAAGAAGTTAAGAAAACTATGTTAAGAGATATGCTATATTGTATTGTTTATTGGTATTGTAACTAAATTAAAAAACTGCTAATAAATATATTTAAAAATAATAATAATAATCATCAGTCTTATCTCTCGAACATTACTTGATGTATGTGCTTCAGCTTCATTCCAATCATATGTTTCCAATTATAATTCCGAGCTGAAGCAACCAGCACGCGCTAATTGGAATCGGCGTCAGGAAGATCTGACTTCACCGAGGGCTCATGCCAAGTGCTCGGCACCCCCATCTCTTGGATCAGGGGGTGCATTGTGAACACCGCTGGCAAGGCAGCGCCCCCCGTCTCCTGGGGGGTAGGAAGACTGCATACTTCCCATAGCAGCCCCTTAATTACCTCGTATGGGTCAGAGAGATGTTATTGTCTGCCATCTTCCAACGCGCCACCTGGTGCCCCCCCGACTCACTACTTTTAACCATCGCATTGGCTACCATTTAGGCCTTCCTTGGTTCATTGGTATTGGTACTGACACCAGTCCGCTCCAGATAATTTGGACCTGAAAATTATTTAGAACAGTTTGTAAACTGTTTAAGAAAATTTCTCACTGGAAGTTTTTTAAAAATAAAAAATAAAATAGTACCTTCTGCATAAATCCAGAACCAGTAACCATCACATTATACAGTGGTACCTTACAAACAGTCGTATCTTACAAACGCTTTGGGTTACAAACTCTTCAGGTTACAGACTCCACTAACCCGGAAGTAGTACCTTGGGTTAAGAACTTTACTTCAGGATGAGAAAAGAAATCGTGCGGCGGCAGCAGGAGACCCTATTAGCTAAAGTGGTGCTTCAGGTTAAAAACAGTTTCAGATTAAGAACAGACCTCTGGAACGAATTAAGTTCTTAACCAGAGGTACCAGGAGAGAAAAAAAGCAGACTCTGCAGAGAGACCAACAACTTTCTCTTTAAATATTTCTTTTCTACTTGGTAATTAAAATAACTTTGTATGGCTTGGATTTGCTTTTTTCTCATCTTCTTCCCTATTACTTTTTCCTTTTGTGTCAGTTATTTCAGTTGTGAGCCTGAGAGTAGGGCCTGGCTTTGTTTTTTTTAGGGATCTGTAAATCGCTCTGGGGACGTGGGTGGTGCTGTGGGTTAAACCACAGAGCCTAGGACTTGCCGATCAGAAGGTCGGCGATTCGAATCCCCGTGACGGGGTGAGCTCCCATTGCTCGGTCCCTGCTCTTGCCAATCTAGCAGTTCGAAAGCACGTCAAAGTGCAAGTAGATAAATAGGTACCGCTCAGGCGGGAAGGTAAACAGCGTTTCTGTGTGCCACTCTGGTTCACCATGCTGGCCACATGACCCAGAAGCTGTCTGCGGACAAACGCCGGCTCCCTCGGCCTATAGAGTGAGATGAGCGCGGCAACCCCAGAGTCGGTCACAACTGGACCTAATGGCCAGGGGTCCCTTTACCTTTACTAAACCGCTCTGAGACTCTTCTTCAGTTGCCAAAATGGTAAAAAGGCTTCAGATTAATATGTAGTGAATAAAGTATTGTGCTTAGAAAGTAACAACAACAACACCCTTCTCTCATGATTACTTCATTTTAGCATAAGGGAATTTCAAAAGGCGGTTGTGTTATTTAGCTTTTAAAAAATAGCAGAAAAAGTCAAGTTTCATAATTCATCTGTGAAGAGTGGAAAAGGTGTGAAATGTCCTAAAATCTGCTGACGAGCAGAACAAGAGAGGTAAAGCAAAAACATATGCAGCTAAGACTACTTCTGCCATAAAACTCACAACAGTGTCTTATTCAAGGGAGAAACAGCAGGAATGGTAAATTGTGAGAATAACCAACATTTGTATTAGGAATAGAAAATAGCACTCACAAAAATTCATTATTGGAGTTCAGGCTAACTGTGTATTCTATATTACGTTTTATAAAAAGTTTGCACCATAAAGAATTCATGAAGACGTGGTTCTGTGGACTACCCTGAGATCTTATAATGGTATATTAAATAATAATAATAATAATAATAATAATAATAATAATAATAGTAATAATAATGGTGCAATGAACTGAGCCTTCAACCTACTTCCACGCAGCCCTCAGATTGAATTCCATTTAATTGGCAAAAATGGAGATGAAAGAGTTGGCAAAAAGGGAGGACTCAGCTACATTCGTCAAAAAAAGTGTTTTAAATGTGTTATAACACTGTGACACCTGATGGCCCTGTAGAGTTCAATCCTTTGGCAATATGATTTCCCATTATGAGCTTTACAACGTGTTTCCCTCAAATGTTTTTTTGATGTGTCTAGATCCAACCAGAGAGTGAAATGTGGTGCCTCGTCCACTTTGCCTCTGGCCTTGTCCACCACAACTCCTGAGTCACCATTCCCCAAGGAAATGCAGCTCATGACAGAGAAAGGCCTAGATTTTGACCAAGATGCTCAGCTAAATCCTTTCTCACCCATGACATTTATTTTGACGTACAGGGCCTTTCACTATCTCCTTTCCTAATACAACTTGAACAGGTGCGTGGGAGAAAGAGAGAGCAAGAGAGAATTAAACACCATTATTAAGTTCTCCTTTCACAACGCTGAAGATCTCATAGCAGTAATATAGACAGAAGCAAAAGCCGATTAAGAGCAGCTTCAGTGCAATTGTATGCTTCAGAGGGTGGGGAACCTTTATGAGACTGAGGGCCATGTTCCTTTCTGGGCAACATTCCAGGGGCCACATCCTAGTAGAGGCAACATAATAATAATTTATTATTTATACCCCGCCCATCTGGCTGGGTTTCCCCAGCCACTCTGGGTGGCTTCCAACAAAGATTAAAAATACATTAAAAATGTCACACATTAAAAACTTCCCTCAACCGGGCTGCCTTCAGATGTCTTCTAAATGTCAGGTAGTTGTTTATCTCTTTGACATCTGATGGGAGGGCGTTCCACAGGGTGGGCGCCACTACCGAGAAGGCCCTCTGCCTGGTTCCCTGTAGCTTTGCTTCTCGCAACGAGGGAACCGCCAGAGCAACTAATGCAACTCTAGTTTCTACACAGGCTCACATACCCCTCTCTTTCCTCTTGGAAGATGGAAGATGCAGTTTCAAAGACATACTCCAGCCAGACAAAAGCATTCAAGAAGGATGGAAAGCAGGCGGGTTTGACTGAAGAAGAGATTTAGCCTGGGAAAACCCTGTGTGTCAGACAGAGAAGTCTGGAGAGCTCAGCCTGAGGTTCCCCACCCCTCATAGATTTACAAGAATAATCAGAAGTAGCCTGACACACATTTTTTAAAAATTCTAAACCCTCCTCCCTTCTTTAATTCCTGCCCCACTGTTAATTTTCAAATGGGCCCACTAATTTCCCCACGATTCCATAACTTTGTGCGCCTCTGACCATTCTCCTTGAATACGCAACTTTATCAAATACTTTCAGGAAAAACACAAGATTATTTTAAGCTCCTGGAGCTGCTCACTGGCTTAAGCCAGCTATAAAATCAAAGCAACATGTTAGCAGTGCGGTTTTGGAAATATTTATTTAAGTCGGTAATGGTAATTATGGAATTAGAGGCACATTATGGTATTCACAAATTTCTAATAATGGCAGGAATGACACGTGTGAAGGGACGGATGAGGTATGGTGATCATTTTTATACAGGACACCAATTTAGGAGGCTGGTTGCGGCAGTGCCATTTAACATCCGTTGAGTAATTCCACTGACTTCAATGTTCTAATGATTTGCTTGTAGAAATGAATGTCTGGGAGAGCATAAGGAGGCAGAGCAGCACTGTACCTGATTATCTAGCCGCCTAATTAAGTGCAATTTTAGCTTAGGTTAGTCCTGTATGGGTTCTGGAGTGAGGACATAGTGGGGAAGAGGGATGGCAGGGAGAAATGAAGTGTATCCCACCTCATTGTGGGAGATGGGGGTGGGGACTATTTCCTGGAAAGACTCAGGAACAGAAATGGGCAGTTTGCTTTTGCTGAAGATGAGCACCAAATGGGAAAGGAGAAGGGTTAAGGTTTAGGGTATTTACACCAAAGGCATCATTAGGGTGTGACCCAGCAGATGAGTGTTGTGGGGGGTGGGGAATATTTTTGTTGTAGAAACTAATTTGCATTTCTCAAACCAATACCCGAACTGAAACACAGGTATCCTTCAAAATTCATACATCTCCAAATATTGCAACTCGGTTCTTGACCAAAGAAGGTGTGCAAAATTGAACACATTAGGGAGATACCCATTTTTCAGAGCTCATGCTGGGCCCTGGCTGAGCCAAGAAGGGAGAATCGCCCCAACATATCTGTGGCTGAGCCAGGGGTGCAAACTTACACCAGCATAGCCCATCTGAGCCAATGATTCACCTCATCCTAACTCACTTATCTTGGCAGATCTAGGGTTAGGATTTCACCCCAACTTCATTTAAATAAAGAGGAATTTTGGATGCTTTTTGTTCAAGCTACCAAAATATCCCATCACATCTTTTTTTAAAAAAGGTTTCCTATATTTTATTTTTAAAGAGGGATACTTTCCATCCAATGTACCATAAAATGCCATCACATTTTTCTTTTCTTTTTGCAGAGGAGTTAAATGTATGCAATTATTCTATAGTAACAAGAAAAATTAAAAAGGAGTATGAGTCTCCATGAGTTGCTGTTGTTGCTATTTTGATAAATGTCATGGTTCAAAATTAAACAGAATAAAAGAGTGAATATTATTTCTCCAGCACTTGTTACACCTTATCCCCAGCCCCATTGTGTGGTATTTCAGAATTAATCTTCAAACACCACAATTGCTAATAATTCAGAAATCTTGTTTTATTTTTGTCACAATGAATTGCTGTAATTTGGAATATAGATCAAGAGGACAAAAAGCAGGCCTTTCCTTTCAACATTTTGTTTGTTATTTGTGACTCCGTTTGACTAATAATATGCTTATGGTTCTGAACTAAGTGGTCGCTTTTCTTTTTCAAATAACAGCTAAGCTAAAAATAATAATCATCCTACTGTTGTCCAGATCACAGTCCCTCAAATAGAGTAAAGTTATTTATTCCCTTGGTTGTTTGATGGATCTCTTGCTCTTTTCCTCAATGCATACAAAGAAAGCCTTTTTCATTTTATACGATAAAGTACATATATGTATATATAGAGAAAAGGGTCACCCAACAGACATTATCTTGCTGCTAACCAAGGGAAATAACTTTTCAGCGTACACAGTCATTCTTTTATTTTGAGTGCCATGACTCCTATTATGAGATATAATATTTCCTTTAGAAGACTTGTGTTGACCACTTGAAAATGATGAAGTTTAGCTACAGCACAATAGATTCTGTCTAGAAGCACAATGTAGATAGGGATCAGAAGACAGAGAAGCAAAGGACACGGATGAGTCTGTATCAAATTGAAATCAGAAGCAGGGCACTGTGTTAAAAATAGCACACTTTTCTACCTTACAGCTTTAAAACTCTCCTCTTTTGATGTAGGTGCACACAGTGGTGCTCACTCCATTATCCACAGATATCAACAGAATATATGCACAACTTAATTGTGCACGACTGCAGGTTAACAATGCAGTTATTTGCATGGTCACTCAGAAGCATCCATTGAGGTTTACTCCCCAAAACGCACCCACAGGAATGAAACAAAGAGAAAACAAGTAACATATGTGTGAACCAGCTCCAAGTGAGCTTCGCAGCAGGGAGTTAAAGCAGCTTAGGAAGCAACATAAAGCCAGGTAGCTTTGCCCTGCTTCCCAGGGATAGCAGTAGACTTCTAATGTAGTGATACAAGTTACTGCTTCCCCTGTTACGTTGCAAGCTACAGGTTCATACACACCCATAAGTGATGCAGTAAATAGTTACTGGTGTCTCAGCAGATCATGTCAACATCACAACCTTTGTAGAAGACACTAGACACTTGAGTCCGTACAAATGAGTTAATAAAATGTGATATTTGAATTGGGTCTTAAATCAAAACAAGTCCTCCCTTTTCATCATCATGTTTTAATAACACTGTATTTCATTGCCCTAGAGCAGGGATGTCCAACAGGTTGATCGCGATCTACTCTGGTATATCCTCGGGAGATTTTGGTAGATTGCGGTCGATCGCTGGGTAAAATAGAATCCGCCCCTTCACTCAGTCTTCCATTGTTGCATGCTCTGCAGAACGGAAGATGGAGTTTACTCATTGAGGCTGTTTGTTTCCCCAGCGATCTGTTG
Organism: Podarcis gaigeae; assembly: GCF_964106915.1. Classification (NCBI taxonomy): domain Eukaryota; kingdom Metazoa; phylum Chordata; class Lepidosauria; order Squamata; family Lacertidae; genus Podarcis; species Podarcis gaigeae. Next base: position 23,880,055 of record NC_139680.1, read on the forward strand.
GTGACTGGCTGTTCCTCTTTCTCCCCCCAAACCCTTAAAAACAGGGCTTTCCTCCTCCCTACAAAAGCTCAACTTTGACCTGAACCTGAACCTAAAAAAAACAGGGGCAGATCACTGCCAGTTTTTAATTCTGTAAGTAGATCACAGTCTCTTGGGAGTTGGCCACCCCTGCCCTAAACTCATGAACAAAACATATCCGACTTTTCATTATTTGGGGTGGGTGCATGCAGTGCTGTCTTTAAAGCCTATCAGACTGGTGATAGAAATCAGAGTTTGATAAAGCCCATGGATGAAATATACTCTTGCTTCTGGCTAATCAATAATTTTCTGTATCAACAAAGAAGTGGGCCAGGGCTGACTATAGAGTATAGCAGTGTCAGGCATTTATTGGGTTCCAAGGCTGGCAGGGGGCCCATTGATCCAATGGCAGCACCATTCCCTGTTGGCAGGGAGCACCTAAGGTGGTGAGAGAAGTAGGAGGAGCACCTAAGGTGGTGAGAGAAGTAGGAGTGGTTCGCATGCCTTGCCCCTTCCAAGTTACGGGTGTCTTGCCCAAGGCCATCAGGTATCATCATGGACCATAATATTTAAATCTATTTTCTTAATCTGCACAAACTGCAACTTCTTGGAGTTACAATGGCCTTAGTTTAAGGCAACTTGATCACAGGAACATAGCAGAAGATCATACACTGGTGATCCTGTGTGAGCTTTGGGATCATGTGCTAACCTTGTTCCCTCTCCTCTTTAGGCACAGGCACACACAAAAAGAATTCAGAAGTTTATGCTTCCATTTCTGACTTTTGTTTGGCTGACTTCCATAGATTCTAGCATTCTGTGTGAAAAAAAGAGTTTCATACTTGAGAACAGGAAAGCAATAGCTGCACTCAAAACTCTGTTCAGCCCCTGGACTCCAGCCCTTGTGTTTGCAAGGATTGATAGTTATTATTGTGTTGTCTGAAAGTTCCTCTGGTAGCTACAGTGATAGCTGTTTCAATTACAGACAACAGCTAAAAGATCCAGGACATGGATTCCACCAATAGCACAACCGACAATAGCCACAATAATCTTTTCAGATGTCGAAAACAAAATTTGACACTAATGACTGGCTATATTCCTGTGTACATCTAACCCTAGTGAAAGCTGAAAGACCAAATAGAAGAGCAAGACTATTAAGATGCAAATTGTAACCACTAACAGTCCAGTTTCCCCAAAAGCTCCACCAAAGCAAGCCCATTCATTTCATTTCAACATGGCAGAACACTTTAATTATTAGTCCGGACAATACTAATGCATAACATTGCAGAAGGAATAGGAGCTGATAGTGGCCAGCTGGGAAATTGATTCTGAAGCCTTTAATTAGACACCATTAAATAGCCTGGAAGCAACTGACGCATCTGGTCAATTATATTATGGACAACGACAAATATCTCAACATACATAATGCAAGTAAGTAGCACAGAATGAAATCATCTGCCTTAGGTGGAAAAGAAGCTTTAATCCTGATTTGGAGCAGAATAAAGCGTATAACTTTGATCACAATAAAAAGAAATAGTTCAACTCTCAGAAGGAACATTGGCCTAGGGCTTTGGTTTTGATCTAATTCCCTATCCCACTACACATACTGATAGTTGTGGCCTGTAGCCACAGAAAACATTTTTCATACAAATCTGACCCTATTGGCTACTGTCCTAACAAGACTTCAGATCATGGGCAGGGGAACCTTTTTCAGCCTGAGTGTCATATTGTCCTGTGGGCAACTTTGATGGGGAAGGAGGGAGGTACCTATAAATGCTGGGTGAGGCCAGAGGCCAGAGTAGGCACCGTCAGATGCAAAATAGGTGGATCAATGGATGTGACTCTTACCTTTGTACTGTCGGCTACATTCCAGCCATGAAAAGATCAGAGGTTTCTACACATCCTGGTATCTCTCCATCTAGGCAAGCAAGAATGATTATCAAATCTTAACAACATATTCAAGACAAGTAAATGCACTTGAGGAAGGTGTACAACAGCAGTGGTGGTGGATGTTCCCTGAAGAGAAGGCTGCATGCATCCCTTGAGCCTGAGATTCCCCACCATTAAGGTCAAGGGCTGAGTTCTTAAAGACCCTATTAAACCACCCAGGACTACCAGTATCTCAATCCAAGCAGGCTCCTAATGGTTACATGGCAGAATCACAAATAGGATTTTATGAGCCCAGTACCAGGTCCTATGGGGTGGGAGAGGGGGCAGAGGGAAGAGGGGAACACTTTTCACTTTGTATGGGGCCAACCAGGTCAAAGTTAGTGCAGACTGTTTTGTGAGGTAAAAGCAAGGTCAAAATCTCCAGTGTGCCAGCCCAGAAGTCTCACAAGTTACCTCTGACATTGATGACTCCTGGGAAATACTGTGAGGTGGAAGGACATGAGATGGAAGCATGTGCCTACTGCATATGGTCTTGCCCAACCCCTGAGCCCAGAAAAACCTGTTTGTAGGCCTTTCATTGAGTTATCCAGACTATTATGGGCTGGGGTGCATTTTGCGGGCTCTCCCTGTTTGGCCTGTGCGTTTTGTCTGGTACTGGGAGAAACACCTTGCTTTCCCTACAGATGCTACCGCCAAATGTTTGCTGCTAGATCAGGTATTTATTAAGGAACTGCAGAAATGAATGAAGTTTGGCCTCTAGAACTTATTGAAATATTTGGTCAAGTGGCAGGTTTTAAATTAAACAAACAAAAGACGAAGGTGCTGGGGAAAAATCTAACGATCGAGGAAAAAGATAGCTTTCAAAGAGAAACCGGTTTAGAAATAACAAAAAAGGTGAAATACCTGGGGGTGAACTTAACATCAAAAAATGTGAACCTATTTAAAGATAACTATGAGAAATGTTGGTTGGAGGTGAAGAAAGATCTCGACATATGGTCTAGGTTAAGACTCTCCTTGTTAGGCCGAATTGCTGTTATTAAGATGAATGTATTGCCGAGAGTGTTGTTTTTATTTCAGACATTACAAATTTTGGACAAAATGGACTGTTTCAAGAAGTGGCAGAAAGATATATCTAATTTTGTCTGGCAGGGCAAAAAGCCCAGAATAAAATTTAAGATTCTAACTGATGCAAAGGATAGAGGGGGCTTTGCTCTGCCGGACTTAAGACTTTATTATGAAGCAGCAGCTTTTTGCTGGCTGAAGCAATGGCTACTTCTTGAGAATACAGACATTTTAGATCTAGAAGGATATGATAACAACTTCGGTTGGCATGCATATTTATGGTATGACAAGGTAAAAGTGCATAGAGGTTTTAAAAACCATATTGTCAGGAAAGCATTGTTTAATGTATGGAATCGTTATAAAGATTTGTTGGAAAATAAAACCCCCAGGTGGTTGTCACCCCTGGAAGCTAAAGCGGTAAAAAAACTTAATATGGATTCAGACTGGCCAAAATACAGTGAAATCTTGGAATATGATGGTGAAAAGCTCAAATTACAGAGCTTGGAGAAATTAAAACCTAAAGTCAGAGACTGGTTACATCACCAGCAGATTAATGAAACATTTAAGCAAGACAGGAAAGTAGGATTTCAGAAGGAGAGGTCAAAGTTAGAAACGGAACTATTGGAGCCCAATACTAAGAATTTGTCTAGAATGTATAATTTGCTGCTGAAATGGAACACCCAAGATGAAACAGTTAAATCAGCAATGATTAAATGGGCACAAGATATTGGTCATGACATTATGTTTGCGGACTGGGAAAGGTTATGGACCACAGGCATTAAATTTACGGCATGCACTGCCTTAAAAGAGAATATAATGAAAATGATCTATAGGTGGTACATGACCCCAGCCAGGCTAGCAAAGATATATCATTTGCCCAATAATAATTGCTGGAAGTGTAATGAATGTGAAGGAACTTTTTACCACCTTTGGTGGACCTGCCCAAAGATTAAGGCCTACTGGGAAATGATCTATAATGAAATGAAGAAAATTCTCAAGCGGACATTTGTTAAAAAACCAGAGGCTTTTCTCTTGGGCATGGTCGACCAAATGGTACCAAAGGAAGACAGAACATTCTTCATGTATGCAACCACAGCAGCAAGAATTCTACTAGCAAAATATTGGAAGAAGCAAGAACTACCCACTCTGGAAGAATGGCAGACCAAGGTGACAGAATTTATGGGATTGGCAGAGATGACCGGCAGAATCCGTGACCAGAGGAGAGAGACGGTGGAAGAGGACTGGAGAAAATTTAAAGTTTATCTTAGGAACTGTTGTAAAATTTCGGAATGCTAAAATGTCAAGGGATATAAGATAGAGAATTATAGCTGTTAAATCTTAAATTTAAATAAAATATAAAGAGAATCAGTTATGAATTGGAATGAAGGATTGCTAGAAATGCTGTCTTAAAAAAAAAATAAGGGTGCAGTGAAGGGAAGGCTTGGGGAAGTCGTGTTATGTATGTTATTGTATGTTATGTCTTAGTATGTTATGTTATGTCATTGTATGTTATGTTATGTTTTTATTTTGTTATATTTGTGAAAATGAATAAAAAAAAATAAAAAAAAAAATGAAGTTTGGCCTCGCCTCTTTCCAGAGTTTGTGGCATTTAAGAATGGTTCGTGATTAATCTGATGGGTATCACAGAATATTTTGCTGCTGTCACAAATGAGGCCGGAACAAGTGCAACACTGAACAGGATATCATTTTTTGTGTGTGAACCAAGACATCTTTACCAGTGCTAGAAATGCAATTTTCAGGGCCCTTAAACTCCCGCCCCCAAACCTGATAGGAAGTCACTGGATTGGAGCTGTCATCCCCTACCTGCTAGAGATATCTTCCCAGAATGTCAGACTTTATCCACACATGTAGCAAGACAGTCTCTTTATCTATTCATCTTTCGATGCAAGGTGTTGTGATTCTGTTGTTTCTAATGAGAGAGATACCAGGGCTCTGCCTTGTTTTCGGTGACAAGAGGAGATCAGATACTGTCTATTACACGGAAGGTTATGCCAGAAATAGTGCTATGTCTTTCCACCGGGGCAATCAATAACCTATTCTTCAGCAATTGCCAAGTCATAACGGTGTCAATTACCAGAAGAGTGTTCGGGAGTTTCAGTTATATCTTTATATAAGAAAGAAAGGGGAAGGTTGCAAGAGCTGGCGTTACAGAGAAGAAAACATATGTGACAACAAAGCTAATTAAATAATTCACACCTGAGAAGGACCAGGATGCAATCAGGACATGTGGGTAAAAGTCAATTGAGTCCGAAACAGTGAGGAATGAAAATGTATGGTATCGCACCTTTTTCCTGGCCCGCAATCGAAGTCCACATGTGCAAAGGGTTAAGTAAACCAATGCAACCCATCTGATAATCAGTTCAGTCACACATCTGCAAGTTGTCACAGGCCTGGAGTTTCATAATTGATCTGGTCAAGCTTTGAAATAGATCTGCAGGCCTCAACAGTTAATATCTCTCTCTCTCTCTCTCTCTCTCTCTCTCTCTCTCTCTCTCTCTCTCTCTCTCCTAAATAGTCCAAAGGGTGAAATGTAACTCTCTCAATCTTACACAGTCATATGTTAAGGCAGGGTAAGAGGAATATGTGTTAGAAGAGTAAAAACATAAACATACACATAATATAAAATGGCTTTGAGTGTGCAGCTTCAATCACTTCCAAGCACAGTAGGTAGTCTATTCAGGCCTTAGGGAGAGCACATGTGGGCTTAAAATGGGAAAGGGAGGGGTGGTGTATGCAGGTCCCCCACAAATCTCCACATGCCCCAGTTCTACTCCAAACCTTCTCGCATCCAACATGATGGTCTGAAGGGGCATTCTAAAGAGAATTCCACCAGCATTTCTTAATTTTATTTGGACCATGCCTTGATTCCAACACTGAACAATCAGCAGCTGGCCCTGTTGAGACTTTTCATGAAAGGTGCATAGTTGTTATTTATTTATTTATTTATTTATTTATTTATTTATTTATTAAAAAAGAAGACAGCCAATCATAAACCGAGAGCTGTTCGTGTTTCCTCAATTGCTCAGCTAGAATTCTGGAAGAGAATTCCTCCATCTGTCCTGTCAAAGTAAGGCTCTTCCAATGACTCCCTAGGTCTGAGACATTTGGATTTGTGTCTGTTTGTTTGAAAATTGTAACAATGTGAATCTGTAAGAAAATCAAACTAATTAGACTTGAGTGCATTGACCGAAGTGCTCTATACAGTCCAGGATCAAGCCAATAAAACAGTGCTTTCACAGTACACAAAAGCAACAGATTTTTACATGGAGTCCAGATTATTCCACTCTAGAATTATAGCTGGGTCACTAGACAAGAGTGTAAATGTGAAGCTTTCATTTCATTTCTCTAAATTTACAGAATATCTTTTCTTCACACTGCTGTTGACTAGCTCCATCCTCTGGCATCTGCCTTAGCATTTCCATCAGTTCCACTGATGCCATTACAGTGGTACCTCGGGTTACATACGCTTCAGGTTACATACGCTTCAGGTTACAGACTCCCCTAACCCGCTAACCTGGGTTAAGAACTTTGCTTCAGGATGAGAACAGAAATCGTGCTCCAGCGGCGCGGCGGCAGCAGGAGGCCCCATTAGCTAAAGTGGTGCTTCAGGTTAAGAACAGTTTCAGGTTAAGAACAGACCTCCAGAACGAATTAAGTACTTAACCCGAGGTACCACTGTAATGTTAAATGAGCATGATGTCTTCTCCTTCCACCAAAACCCAAAACCCTACAACCAATGCAAAATAACATTTTTTTTGTACCAAATGTGAATTACCAGTACCAACTGCAGTCCAGAACATGGTTTGGATTACTAAATACAGCTAGTCCTCCCCTGCCCCCACCAGTAGCAGAGCAATACAGGTAGGTCTTTAAGGACATAAACACAACAGCCTTACTCTTTTCTTTGCCCCACAGCAAATGACATTCAAGGGCCCACTGCATTGGTACATGGAGGTCTAACAAGGCATGTCGATCTTATATTGATGGAGGAGGCAACTAGGGATAAATTCAGTGGTACCACTGGTGTTGAACTGGAAAAAGAAGGAACCAGTCCCAACATCTACATGTGCAGAAATACATAAAAGTGGGGTTTTGAGTGGGGTTTCTTACCACATTTACTTCCTTAGCAGTGATGCTTTGGTGAGATAAAGTGATATTCACAGTAACCCTTCCAACCTGTATACTGTAGGTATTTTATAGTAAGGCAGCCCAAAGGCAGTTTCAGAAAGTCTTAGACAGTTGGTATGGCTTCTTGTATCTTTCCAGATGCCTTGCTTACCCTTAGTAGGATCATGCAAGGCTCAGAGTGTTGCCTGAAATATATATAGAAAAACATTAAATTGCTTTCCCCCCTATGTAATAAAATGTTCTTTCGGCAATCAGATACCCTGTCCTCTCCCTGTGTGCGAACGGGTGTGCTGGGACCCATTGGCAGAGATGCAATTTTAATCTACTCTTCATTGGTATACAAAGCATCATTCTAGCTATGCGGGGCAGCAGGGATTTAGATTTTAAAGCTGGATATTTAAAAATAGGAAACTGTGATAGATGAAAGAACTAGTCGAACCCATGTGCATAAATACACACGGAGTCCTGCCGATGATCTATTCTCCCGGAATCAAAGCAAATCTACAGTTGTTTAAAGCACAATATACCTATGGGCAGGAACAACCTGATTTTCCCATTGTGTGTGTGCATTGATTTTTTTATTGCAGGGGTTATTCTGCAGATGGAAAGCTTATAACCATACTGTGAGATGCTTCACTTGAAAATTAGCACTCAACGAAACAGAGCAAGATTCTAAATGCCACTAATCCTGCAGTTTCTCCCTGCTGGAAAAGGCACATTCATCCAACAGCTCCAAACACACTTGCCTGGGAACACAACCCAACCAGCTCAAAGGGCCTTACCTCTGAGACAGGGTTGCACTGTTAGACTGCCATTTTAAAATACTCTATGGGACTAAAATAGCATTTTGTTGTTGTTGTTTAGTCGTTTAGTCGTGTCAGACTCTTCATGACCCCATGGACCAGAGCACGCCAGGCACTCCTGTCTTCCACTGCCTCCCGCAGTTTGGTCAAACTCATGCTGGTAGCTTCAAGAACACTGTCCAACCATCTCGTCCTCTGTCATCCCCTTCTCCTTGTGCCCTCAATCTTTCCCAACATCAGGGTCTTTTCTAGGGAGTCTTCTCTTCTCATGAGGTGGCCAAAGTATTGGAGCCTCAGCTTCACGTTCTGTCCTTCCAGTGAGCACTCAGGGCTGATTTCCTTCAGAATGGATAGGTTTGATCTTCTTGCAGTCCATGGGACTCTCAAGAGTCTCCTCCAGTACCATTTGCTTCAGGGTACATATTCATAAAAGTATATTCCCCCACTTCATCTTTGGTCCCAGTCCCAGTGCCCCCCCACCCAGCCTAATACTATGGTGAGGTGTGACAGTACAAACTCAGGCAGACAACAATCTGAATTAAAAATGGATACCACTTTATTGACTACAGCTGTAGGCAGAGCTTTGGCTCAGACATTGGATGCATATCGATTCCAGACTCCTACCTGACTGCACTGTGAAAGCCACTTGCAGCCGGCCATTTAAGCCTTGCTGCCCAGCCAAACAAGGCATCAGCCAATGGCCAGCCAACCAGACAGGTACTGCTCTCCAGGAGAGACCACTGATTGGCCCATTTGAAAATACATTTTTGGGGGGGAAGACTGCCTCAAGATCCCACTGGCCATGGGGAATTCTCTTCCTACGGCTGGCAAACGTGTGGGGCCAGGCCAGCGGTGAAGGAGGCTGAGCCTGTCTGCAAGTATGTCCAGGGCTGTGCAGTTAGTGACCTAGCCAGCCTTCCCAACTTGGTGTCTTCCAGATGTTTTGAACTACAACTCCCATCACTTCTGATTATTGACCCTGTTCGCTGAGGATGATGGAAGTTGGAGTCCAATTCATTTTGCTTCTAAGTTGCTTCTAAGTGGTTCAATGGTACAAAACCAATAACCAATTCATCAAAACATTGAAACAAACACTCAATAAAAGAAACCTCATTTATGGGAAAGGGGCACCATATTGTCCTATACCTCAGACTGCAACATTTTTGAGCTGGCCCTGGTGAGTCCCTCCTGTATGTTTCTCCCAACCCAGGTGTGCTGGGAAAGTACTAAGTGCACTTCATCAGTTCAGCCAAAATGATGTAATATAGAATTGTAAAGTTGGAAGGAACCCAGAGGGTCATCTAGTCCAACCCTCTGCAATGCAGAAATCTCAACTAAAGCACCCATGACAGATAGCCACCCAACCTCTGCTTTAAAACCTTCAATGAAGGAGAATCCACAATCTCCCAAGGGAGTCCATTCTACTGCAGAACAGCTCTTACTGTCAGAAAGCTCTGGTTTGTTTCTTCTGCTTCACAGCTGTGCTTTTTTCCAGATTCCCCAGTCCCTAGTAGGTGTAATTTCACGTCTTTGGCCACGCTGATGTCATCATCCTTGAGGTTCTTCTCAATCACTTTGCTCCTTTCCAAGGTGGCTGTGCCTCTTCTGTGCTCATTTATATATCCCACAGCTGCTGAGAAAGGTTTTGTCCTCTGCTGGTAGCTACTTCTCTTATTTTTCATATGAGTTGCTCCTCCTCTAGCAGCTATCTTCAGATAAGATGATAAAGTACTTGATATATTATAGTAAAATGCCACTTCATGGTAAATTGTAGACATGAGGATGATGTTTGTTCATCAGCCAAAAGCAATTTTGCTGACCTCCGGGTTTACCTGTAAATTCTAGAAATGATAGGCTGCAAGGCTTCATATAGAATGGGAACTTTTGCTATTTACTGACGAAAGGTGCAGAGAAGACTGGGATGTGGTTATTAACCCAAGCACATTGCAGTTCATCAGATTTGTTGGCAAATGGCTTTGGGAAATTGCTTGTTGACAAGCAATACAGGTCTACTGGTGATGGTGAAGGTGTGTGACCCTGGAACTCCCTGGACAAAAGATTACCTCAGAAACATTTTTAAGCTGCTCTGATCTCCTGAGGAAGAACTAGGTGTAAGTATAATAAACAAATAAATGTCAGCATTGATGACCTTTCCCATTGACTCCTAATAAGTCAAAGTTAGGATGAAATGTTAACATTGACCAGCTTCTTCAAATTTACAATGACGTATACATTAGATTAGAGCTTTGCTGCCATGTTCCTGTTCTTCTGGTTGTTGTTTTTGTTTTTTAAGGTTTGGATAATACATGGGTTAGAGATTCATTGTTAGGAATTCTCTCTCCATTTTTAGTTTATGTATTTGTATCACCTGCAGCTTCAGCTTTCGCACGTGAGCTTTTCCTCTTATCACCATCAGCACTGGCATCACGCTTTTTCCTTTGTTTGTTTGAAGAATAATGGGTCAAAGAGTTTATTGAGACATAATGTGTACAGGGCGAGTGGGAAAGATGCATGAAATTTGAAATTACAAGGCTATTGTGGGGAAAGGCCATGGCTGATAAGGCAGTTTCAACTTTGCAGCTGAAAAATCAGGATTTTTTTTGTAGTCATACTAATAACATTAACGTTTCCAAGGTGCTTTCAAAACAAGGCTCCAGTTATTTGCTTCCTGGCAAACAAAAGAACTGGGAAGAGGCCCTAGATGTATTTATACACGCACAAAATGTTATTTAATAGCAATGATTATTAGAACTTTCCACAGGGGCAGACCTTGGAGTCTGAAATTTCAGTGGCGCCCTGTATGATGCCAAAATTTGGTGCCCTTACCTCTTGTGCTCTATTCTAAACCACAGAGCCTAGGACTTGCCGATCAGAAGGTCGGCGGTTCAAATCCCCAGCCCTCAGGCTGGAAAAAAACCCTCCAGATACTAATGGGTGTGGAAACCAGAGGTGGATTTAGGGAAGTGCTACCAGTTCAGTTGCACTGGGTGCAGAGCCCCAGGGCCACTGCAGAGGATGCCACAACTAAGATTTAGAATAGAGCACAAGAGGTAAGGTAAAGGTAAAGGGGCCATTAGGTCCAGTTGTGGCTGACTCTGGGTTGCAGCGCTCATCTCGCTTTATTGGCCGAGGGAGCCGCGTACAGCTTCCGGGTCATGTGGCCAGCATGACTAAGCCGCTTCTGGCGAACCAGAGCAGTGCACGGAAACGCCGTTTAGCTTCCCACCGGTGCGGTACCTATTTATCTACTTGAACTTTGACGTGCTTTCGAACTGCTAGGTTGGCAGGAGCAGGGACCGAGCAATGGGAGCTCACCCCGTAGTGGGGATTCAAACCACCGACCTTCTGATCAGCAAGTCCTAGGCTCTGTGGTTTAACCCACAGCGCCACGTGCCCCTGAGGGGCTGCGCTCTGGCGCAACGAACCACTAAGACCAATGAGAAAGATGGCTCTGACTTGGACTTTCCCTGTGAATGTTAATTAACTTTAAAAGGCCCGATCTAAGGAAACCTGGTCCTCTCTGCTGACTGTTTCCTGCTCTTCTTTACTGTATACCTGGCAAAGCAGCCAAGACATCTTGCTAAAGTCTTTCCTACATCTTTAGTTTTATTCATATCAACCTAAGCTATCCACAGCAAGATCTCTAGGAGCACCCTAAGGCTGTTCAACCAGCTGGACTTGTGTGACACAATCACTTTACTGGAAATCCTCCAACCCTTCAATGAATCTTGAAATTAATTAAGTTTGCCTCGAAGGTCCTCCAGACCTTATGACACTTGCTCATCAGTGAAGGAGCACAAAAGGTTAAAGGTTCTCAACGTGGTTGAGGAGAAAAGCCACATGGTGGGTGTGGGTGTACACATATAGAATATAGAAAGGGAAGGGTTTTTTAACTCTGCAGCTTTTGCATTGTGGTTTTTAAGTATGTTTTCATGCAAATCTGTTACATTTTTAGTGCGTTTGAGGAACAGTAAAACAGTTCCCTTGTAAGTTGTAAGTAATTCTTTTGGAACTTAATAAAACACTCTGCAGCCTGGCTGATAAAGCATTTGTAAAATTGCACAAGAGACATTCATTCAAAGCTCCTTTATAATGCTGTGTTTATATAACCCTCTTTCTTGTCAATTGGCTATTAGGGTTGTTTTAATGAAACAAAATCTTTTTTTATTTAAAAAAAATTTAAAACACGAGAGCGGCTTTTAATTCAAAATGCATCAAACTAGTCTTCCTGGCTCGTTCACTTTTCTCAGCACAGCTATAAGGATTCCAAGCGACCAAACTTTAACTGACTCTCCAGAGCCTGGGAATTCTCATGTCAGCAGAAGTCTCTAGAGGCCGTAAAAGCCAGCAGAGTCAGCTTTTGTGCAAACTCTTCACTGAACTCTAGCAGGGCTCTGCTTGTAAATGGACTTCTCAAATCCATTATTAGCAGGAGTCTGACAGAAATGGGAATTGAGGTATTTCCTGTTCTGCTTCACATTGGAGAGAATCTAAAGTTTTCTATAATATTATGAGTGGTGGGAGTGTAAATTGTATACCTGAGCCCCCCTTTTTAATTCCTAGATCCAGCACAGATTCAACTCTGGAATAGTCAGGATAGCTTCCTAAAAGCCCAAACTACTGTTCTGTATTTTCAAATAACCCTGCCACAAAGTTGACTGAATTGCTGGAGGCTAAGCCTACCCACGTCCTTGTTAAACTTTTACAAGGGATACCAATCTTTGTGGAACAAATCAAGTTGTTTCCCCTGCAGTCTCATCTGAATTTGGTTCGATCCGTTGCTTGAGCAACATATAAAAACTGTGTCACTATTTATTTATTGTTTATATTCTACTTATCCCCCCAAGGAGCTCAAGGTGATGTTCTTCTCCTCATTTAATCCCTACAACAATCTTGTGAGGTAGGTTAGCCAGAGAGCCAGTGATTGGCCCAAGGTCACCCAATGACTTGCGTGGCTGAGTGGTGATTCGAACCCTGTTCTCCCATGTTGTAGTCCGACACTCTAACCACTGCACCACAAGCCTTACACGTGTACCCAAACCACTATGCAAAGGGCCATAGCTCTGTAGTAGTGCATCACCTTTGCCTTCAGAAAGTCCCTGCTTCATTTCATAGATGCCCCAGATAAGAGCTGGAAATGTCCCCTGTTTGAAACCCTGAAGTGTTGCTGCCTGTCAATGAGAAGAGAATGCTGAGCTAGCCTACCCTCCAATGCGATGCAAGAGAAAACCAGGACGCCATCTTCCAGGACCACCCTCCTGCACAAGTCATGGGACCTGCACGAGATTGCATCCCAAAATTGCACGAGAATATGGCACCCAAAATGGCTGCCAAAGAATGGGATGCCCCGTTATTCCAGGACAGTTGTTGGGTAAAGGTAAAAGGTAAAGGACCCCTGGATGGTTAAGTCCTGTCAAAGGTGACTATGGGGTTGTGGCGTTCATCTTGCTTTCAGGCCGAGGGAGCTGGCATTTGTCCACAGACAGCTTTCCAGGTCATGTGGCCAGCATGACTAAACTGCTTCTGGTGCAACAGGACACCGTGACAGAAGCCAGAGCTCATGGAAACGCTGTTTACCTTCTCTGTCACAGCGGTACCTATTTATCTACTTGCACTGGCGTGCTTTTGAACTGCTAGGTTGGCAGGAGCTGGGACAGAGCAAGAGGAGCTCACTCTGTCATGGGGGTTCAAACTGCCAACCTTCCGATCAGCAAGCCCAAGAGGCTCAGTGCTGGGAACAAGTAGGTGGACCAATGGTCTGACTCAGGCAGCACCATCCATAGAATGAAGGTGCAATCCTATTTTTCTAGGAAAAGAGGTGCCAGAGCTCATCACGAATAGCTTCCTTATTCACTTGTAATAGCAATGGCGCCCACCAAGAGGTGCCAGGACTGAGTTCCGGCTGCGAGGAAAAAAGCCCTGTGAAGGTACACATTAAGCAGGTAGGTGTGATAATTGACAGAACTAATAATGGTATTGGAAATATTGTTTGGAGATTCCATCTACAGCTCATTCGTTGTGTTAGAAAGAAACACCACACCTATTCCAAGGAGACGAACAGAATTGGCTGATTCCTTGCAAAACTTCAGGGAATCCATCATTGACTAGACAATGTAAATACAATACTAGAATAAACTGGTTAAGCTTGAGGGAGAGCATAGAAATAAAACTGTTTTGAGCTCTATCTGGCCCCTGACAAAGCCTTTGGAGCAACGACAACCACAAGGATGCAATAGCCAGCTAAGCCCACGCCGCCACCTAATGGCAAAAGCAAGGGAGTGCATTAAGTGTGGGGGGGTGTTGCACAGGAGTTCCTCTTTTCAGAAATGCAAAATTATTTTGGCATCTAAATAATAACACCTGTGTTTAGATTTCTGTTTTATACAAATGACATATTGAAGGGAAGATGATTACAATTTCATCTGCCAGCCAGATATACTGCCACAATGAATAGGGGAATCCTAGCCTCTGATAAGCAGAGTTACTGACATCCCTTTCCTCTAAAACAGATTCGCTATGGACTGAAAATAGGGACAATGCATGTACTTTTATAACCCAAGGAAATCTTTAATAAAAACATTAAAAAAACAGGTTCTTGATGTTGCCAGTGAAAACCTCACCAGGTATTTTATTTGACCCATATTCATAGTACCCCCAATCCAGGGATTGTGCATGCAACCCTAGGAATTGGATGCCTTTTGGAACTTAGCACCAGTTTCCAATCTAAAAAAAAGGGGCTTATGTACACAGAAGCCTATTTCTTCTTGTAATGCACCATAGCAGCGATCAGGGCAATAATGTTTAATTCCTACACATTGGTTTTACACTAACAGGAGTAATCTAAGCTGGTGTAGCCTTTGAAAATCGAAACATTCCAAGCACGCGTTAGGGAAGTCAAAATGAGAGGTACTTAAAAATAGTCCTGAGCTATTAATACCGTAACAGGCAGCCTAATTGGATTAATCATCATTAAATCTGAACTCCAACATTAAAAATTAGAGATAATAATACACTTGCGCATCCCAAGTGAATGGATATTGAATGATACAATACAGAACTCATTTGAAAAGAGAAAGAGATTGCTTGTGAAATGTTAGTGTCTTGTTTTGGAGGGGGAAAGGAAATTTCTGCTGCCACAACTTTGTTGGATGAGAAAATATAATCTTCTGAACACCTGTATGAGTTATCCTAGTGGAGCTGGTGAACTCACCCAGCGCAATTGGGCAGCTGACAAGGACTAAGATTTCTAAAACGCAATACATTGTGGGGAATTCAAAATGGTAGGTGGCTTGCTGTTGCTTCCCACCTTCTGTCACCACTGAACTGCCTTTTGGGTAACAGGCACACAAGCAGAATGACCGCCATCTGCTTTCTGTTTCCTCAGTCTGAACGCATAAAAATCCACACTTTCAATATGAGTAGAGGGGAGGGACGCACCTTTTCTGGGGCTCCCCTGAGCTCCACTTTAAAAGCTTTAAACAGTGAGCCAGCCATGTGTGCGACAAACCCTGAGTTAGCGGAGAAATACTTAGTAACCTCCAGTCCCAATTTTAAATATTTTATACATAACACATAGGATGGCATCCCATTAGGGCAGTGCCTAAATCAGGCATGCCCAAAGTCTGTTTCGGGGGCCCAATCCAGCCCGCTGGTCAATTTAATCTGGCCCCAGTGGCAGTATATGTCCTGGAGTAAAATCCTAAAAAAAGCTCAGCAACTTCAATCCTAAAAAAATGCAGAGAAAAACAAGGAACCTTTTACCACATGTGGTGGATGTGCCCCAAGGCAAAAGACTTCCGGGAAAGGATTTATAATGAACTGAAAAAAGTGTTGAAAAACACATATATTAAGTCTTTTTACTTGGTATAGTCGGGGGTGAAATCCCCAAAAAGGATGTTACTTTTTTTCTGTATGCCACAACAGCTGCTAGAATATTGCTAGTGAAGAAACAAGATTTACCAAATATAGAAGAATGGCAGATGAAGATGATGGACTATATGGAACTTGCCAAACTGACCAGGAGACTCTGAGACCAGAGAGAAGAGATGGTGGAAGAAGATTGGAAGAAGTTTAAGGAATATTTGAAAAAAATATGTTAATATTTAAATCTTAGAATAGCTTTGGAAGTGGATTTAGGCTGTAGTGTTAGAAGTAGAAGATAGTGTATTTTGAAATAGTATTATTTGCAAGTGATAAAATGTGAATATTTTTATGGTTAAAGTAAGTGTGATTAAAAAAATGGTTAGAAATTATGATATATGTAAACTGCTAAAGATGAGGTATAATGAAAATCAGATAGCGGGACTTGGGGAAGCTCACCTAATAATGTTTAGAAAAAATAAGGATAATACAAGAATCTGTTTCTATTGTTTGTTTTCCTGTTTGTGCTGTTTATTTGTGTTATAAAATGAATAAAAAATTTTGGAAGAAAAATAAAGTCTGGGCACCCCTGGCCTAAACTAAGTGCATTATGGGAACACTTCCATTTTTTTAGCAAACTGTGAAACGATGTGATCCCCCTCCACCACCGCCCTCACTACACAATGAAATTATATTTGACTGTGGTAGCCTGACAACTCCTTCACCGCACAGCTAGAATTTACCATGCAACCTGAGCAAAGTTGAGTCACACAGATCAACACTTTGTCCGCCGCTGAGCTGTGATTTAAAAGCAACCTCTGGGTCTCACTGCCTCTCCGCTAGCATATCTCTGCTGAAACATTCTCTAGGCATTTCCACTGTCAGGGTGGATTTATTTGAGCCTGTCATGCAAAATCCCTGTCCAACGGGCTTCTTCTTTCCATTTGCTTGCCTATGGACTCCCACATCCTTCAGTCACTTACCTTATACTAAATACCTGTTAGGGGGGCATGGAGATGGATGTTGAAGCTAAGCAGATTTGCCTGCTGTGCCCTGGGCAGCCAGGAGTCACCTTGACACCTTCTCCATCTCAGCAGAGAGAAGAACCACTGTCTCCTTCACATGACAAATGTCAGGTACATTTCTTTGATTTCTGTCAGGAAGAAACATCGTGGTTAGGTGGGCAGCATAAGAATATGAGTTCTAACAGCCAGAAGAAGAGGAAGAGGAAGAGGAAGAGGAAGAGGAAGAGGAGGAGGAGGAAGAAGAAGAAGAAGAAGAAGAAGAAGAAGAAGAAGAAGAAGAAGAAGAACAACAACAACAACAACAACAACAACAACAACAACAACAACAACCCTGGTCAAGGTATTCTAGGAATTTATTATTATTATTATTGTTCCATCTTGTTCAAGAAAACCTTAGCCTAATTCAGTTGCTACCATGAAATCACATTACATTAGCTACAGCACTGTTATTTATTTACTGATTTGTTTCATAAATGTATATCCTTCAACAACTAGAGTTCCCAGGGCAGCAAACATTATTAACAATGAAATTGAAAATGTATAATTAATTACAACGAAAAGTATCATAAGAACAGCAGAGAAATCACAACGGCAGCCACAAGTCTCATACTCGTTGCTGAAACACTGTGGAAAATCCAGAAAATATTAAACACTATATAGCGCAAAAATGTTAAAATATGCAGGAAATAAAATGTATTCATCTGGCAGCTCAAAGAGCACCTCACAAAGACTGAGGGGGGGGGGGCACTAGTTAAAGACTATATCTTGGAAGGTGAAGGCTGCAGTCCTATACAGCATTCTGTTAATAACAGTGCAATTCACTTTATTTCACTCAGTTGTAAGCTCCATGGAATTCAATGGGGGTTATTTCCAAAGAAACCAGTATGCTAAGGTTGCATTTCTACCCTCATTTACCTGGAAGTAAGTCCCATTAAATTCAACAGAACTTTCTTCTGAGTAGACATGGTTATGATTGCTCTGTTACTCCTACTAAATTGAGTAGGGGAGAAATTTATTTCATTTGCATTTTATGGTGGCTCTACCAATTTTTCACTTTGCAGGCCCATATGTGCCCCCAAAGAACAACACAATCAGAATTTGAACTTCCTTGAATTTTGTGATACAGTTCTATATCCAAAGAATCTGTACAAATGTATGTATATAATGGGAAAGCATGCCTAAAATCCATACATTGGTGAAATTAATGTTCAAACGTGGATTCTTACAAAAATGCATATACAAGGCAAAAATGGATATATTGGAAAACTGTGTGAATTTTCGTGTGGCCATTTCCCACCTAAAAAACAACAACACAAGAAACAGAGGCATATCTCAGTGTCTAGATTTTACATAATTTATAAATAGATGCTAGATTTGAGTCAAAATTTCCCAGAAAACCTTTATTTTAGTGGTGGTGGAGAATCCAAAGATTTTTCTTTTTCCTCAACTCTGCACTAGAAAAAGAAGCATACGTTGCAAAATTCTCTCAAAATATTCTTCACCATTTTTAGCGTCGGCTGCCATATTATTATTATTATTATTATTATTATTATTATTATTATTATTTACACAGGACCATCCTGGGACAATGTTGTATCTGGAACATTGCAGAGTGCGCAAAATGGTTGCCAGGTTGCCAAAAAAGTCGCTTTCACTGCCTTATGTAGCTGCAGGGAAAAGAGAATAGAAGAATAAAGAGGAGAGAAGAAACTAGACTACAGCTACTACTACTAATGAGTCCCACTACCATGAAATGGAGATTTGGAGATTTTTCCCTCCCCCTGGGCAAATTAGTGCCCCCTTCCCACAATTTCTCTGCCCACAGATCAGAATTTCTGAGAAGCCACTGACAAACAGTTCTCCTAATCAGTCCTAAGACATATCCCCTCACAATATTGGATTGACTAACCGCCTTAGCAGATATTTATTATTGTAAACTCAGATGTCTGGAATGTCATAGTGGCAAAGAGCAATTCATTCTTATGCACGGCCAGGACAAGTTGTCCTTTATTCTAAGAGTACTTGGGACTCAAAGGCTGCCCTGATAAGACTACACACAGTAGAAATAGCCTTTTTCAACAGGGCAGGGAAGGAAGCCTAGTCTACTTCTGTATTCTTTGAGCTTCTGTGTGCTTTTTCTTTTTCTTTTTACACATGCAGTTCAGCAGTCATATATTCTATTATCAGTCAGTCTCAACAGTGTATATCTTCTAAAACAGGGAGTTTGCATGCATATGCAGTCGTGATGGTTGAGGAATGTGCCCTACCTCCCAGTCATCTTCTGAATGACTTTAGTGATTAGCCAGCAAGGTATCTGCAGTGAGCTATCCTTTCCACTTCTCTTTTCTGTCATTAATACTTAAAAGGAAACTTACCTGTCAGGCTCTTTTTCATCAAATGTCTGCGCCTGACCTTCAGCCATTGTCACACTATTGGAACATAAGATTCCTCTTGTTTCTATAGCAGCCTCATTCTCCTACGCCGTCACTTACCGGAATATAGCAAGCCATATTTTACCTTGGCAATTTCAGGGCAAGTGCTTTTCAATCACCTGTAGATTTAGAAGGTTGTCTTGAGATGGTAGCAGAGGTTTCAAATGCTACCTCTCTGAGCTTTGCATTTAAGAGTGCTACCCAGGGTTTGACCAGGGAGTTCCTGGAGATTTTCTGCTACACATACATACAGGTTTCGATCCAGATTTCCCGTGAGAAGAACTTTGCTCACAGGATGCTCCCACGAGAGGATAAGGGGATGTTATCATTGCCATATAATCTTAGGTTTCTCCAAGAACAGCCTGAAAGGATGACATGGATTGTTGTTTAGTCGCTTAGTCATGTCCAACTCTTTGTGACCCCATGGACCAGAGCATGCCAGACACGCCTGTCTTCCACTGCTTCCCACAGCTTTGTCAAACTCATGTTCGTAGCTTCGAGAACATTGTCCAACCATCTCGTCTTCTGTCATCCCCTTCTCGTTGTGCCCTCAATCTTTCCCAGCATCAGGGTCTTTTCCAGGGAATATGACATGGATAGTGATGGGCAAATTTGTCAATTTGGGGTTTTCTCAGCTTTTCATTTTTCCACTCTTACTTTCCGTTCTCCACATTTCAACATCAAATTGTGATTTATTTATTTTTAATATGCTCCTGAAAAAATAACCAGTGAATTTTGATTACACACAATTTGGCAAAACAATTCCCCCTACTTTATGGATTTTTGTCATTTTCACAAATATAAGAATTTTAGTGCACATTACACAGCTGGAATTTCAAAGGGTGGGTGAGTTTCACTTTGCATATTGCTTTGGAAAGTACGAATAAGGAACAGTCATTTTTAAATGTGAACTAAATCGACTTTCTGCCCCATCCCTAGATGTGGGAGAGTGCAGGTGGAATTTGTCAAAATCATATTGCCACCTTTCCACCAACATGGGCCTTCACTGGATTTCAGGCTGTTCTACAAATGGAAGGAGGCCTTAACTTCATGATCCAACCCAGAACCAATGAAGTCCAATGTTCACCTCACCTTGGTAAACCCTGACATCACAGGCATTTCCCAGTCCCATCTGCATTTTTAGTTCAGGTATGTTCCTAGTTCTCACTTCCAGCTCTCACTTCAGATGTATGGAAGTGAGAGCTGGACCATAAAGAAGGCTGATCACCGAAGAATTGATGTTTTGGAATTAAGGTGCTGGAGGAGACCCTTGAGAATCCCATGGACTGCAAGAAGATCAAACCTATCCATTCTGAAGGAAATCAGCCCTGAGTGCTCACTGGAAGGACAGATCGTGAAGCTGAGGCTCCAATACTTTGGCCACCTCATGAGAAGAGAAGACTCCCTGGGAAGACTCCCTGGGAAAGACCCTGATGTTGGGAAAGATGGAGGGCACAAGGAGAAGGGGACGACAGAGGACAAGATGGTTGGATAGTGTTGTCAAAGCTACCAGCATGAGTTTGACCAAACTGCGGGAGGCAGTGGAAGACAGGAGTGCCTGGCGTGCTCTAGTCCATGGGGTCACAAAGAGTCGGACACAACTAAACGCCTAAACAACAACAACAACCAATGTTCCTAGTTTATAGGACACTTTTTATGAGCTTCTCTGTGGCTGTTTATGGCATGAAAGTTGCTATAAACAGATTTACCCGGCACACTTCCAACCAGGCATTAAGCAGAGTTGAAATACAGTCCACAGTGAAGCATGAGAAAATCGGCCCTGAGTCTTGATTGATGAGCAACACACGATTGTTCTAGGCAGATTACTTTGTAATTTGCTATTTACAGAGAATGCTGTGGATCCCAACAGCAGCAGATCTGCTTGCATCTTCTCAGCAGATCAAAACCGAAACTCTCTCTTAGTCACACTCACATAACGCACTGCGCGTGTCCATGACTTCAGTGTCTTATTTTTGTAAACCTGTGTAAACAATTCAGCTTCACAGCCAGAGTTTCATCTTACATGCAGAAACTCACGAAGACAGTTTTCTGAAAATGCATGACCAATACCCCCAACATTCTCTTCCTCCCTGTGGTGCAACTCTGGAAGAAATCTGAACGTCACAACTTCTCACCAACAGACCTGTCACCAATAGACATGGCACGCATACGTGCAAAGTCAGCCATTAATTACCTGGTTTTGGCTCCCAAAATATTGGGAAGTGGGGCAGGAAGAATAAAGCAGTAACATCAGAAAGCCAAATAAAAATGTCCTCAAACCTGATGTTTAAAAATGGAATGTATTTATATTTAATGTATCCCATGCATCCCAACATCAAAACTTTCATCAATGGGAGGAAAGTTTTTACTGCATTCCAATGAGATGGATTTTAGAAGCCATTTATTCTAAAATTACGTGCAGCAGGCATGTCCACACCAGAATCATAGTAGGAAAACGACGTTCAGTCCAGCTGATAGAAGAGCAGATGTGGATCTAGGAGATCTGAGTTTGAGAAAGCATTCACACTTTTTAAAAAGCTACCACATTTTGCCACTAAGATGTGGCATATAGCATGGTCCATAATAGGAACCTGCCTATTCACTGGTGAGGCTACTCCTGAGCACACAGCAACCTCCCCATAAATCTTTGTGTCAGTCATGGTTGTCCTTTCATAGTAGGCCAACAGCAGGGGCAGACTTTGGTCTTTCAAATTTCAGCAGCGCTCTGTGCGAGGCCAAAATTGAACACACACAACCATGGCTGCCTCTTGCCTTCCATTCTGCTCAATTCACTACGGCATCATTGTGGCACCCTGTGTTGCCCCCAGGCCTTTTAAAAATTGGCTCAGTGTTTTAACCTGTATCATTCCTGAATCACTTGCATCGCTGACCCTCCAAGATTCCCTGTTTTCCAGCAACAGTCCCAGATTGACAGAAACAATCCCAGTTTCTGATTTCATTCCTGAATGTCTCACTTTTCCTTACGATGTCCCTATTTTCATTGAAGAAATGTTGGAGGGTATGGTAGGATGTCCATATCAGGAAAAAAGTTGGAGGGTATGGAATAGGACGTCCCCAGGGCTTTTTTTCCAGCCAGAATTCATCAGAGGTCAATGCCGGCTCCTCTCAGGTGGGTGTTATTGCCGTTCTAAGAGAATGAAGGCGGTGTTCACGGTGAGTTCTGACACCCTTTTCCTAGAAAAAATAGCACTGAGTGTCCCTATTTTCATTGGAGAAATGTTGAAGGGTATGTTATTGTGATTCTGAACACAAGGTAATCCAGACATTAAGTTTTTTAACAATTTGTTCTCTTCTCTGCTGTATACTGCCCTAGAATCTGATCTGATCGAGGATGGCACAGAAACATTTTAAATAAATCAAAATAGAACAGTACACTTTTCCCCAACTTTCAGAACTGTTATGCATCCTTCGGAGGCTAGGGAACAAATAGGCCACTGTAGCATCAGCACAACACATTTTACCTTAAACTTGTGCTACTTGATTGAAACAATAAGTGGGCAGGAAATGTGGCAATTGTATATAGCTTATTATCTACATGGTGCAGGGGGATGCTATTAGAGGGCTGTTAGCTGTGGAAGGGAAACTGATTTTCTTGACTTTTGGAAGCAGGGAGATGGAAAAGATGTTGAAATTGCTGTGCCACATTGAGCGCAGAGGCCAGAGTGTCATTGTCCACCGCAGTTTTGTTCTCTGAGCCTCGACTCCTGGCTTTCCATTCTCATACAACAGAAGTCATCAACTAGTATAGAAGAACAGAGAGAGGACTGTAACTCTCTTGACTCTGATGCAAGGTAATTTCCCAAGTCCACTTACTCATTTGATGTTCCGGGGTCGGGGGTGAGAAGGCTTCAAAGCTATGTGGTAATTTTGTGAAACTGCAAAAGGAAAGGAAAAAGAGGGGCGAAGGATCTACCAGAGAAGGTCTGTTTTCATTTGTATCTCAAAGCATGTGGAAACTGCGTTTCCAGTTCACCTGAATTCAACTACTGCTCTACATAATGATTTGAAAAAATGTGTCAAAATAAAGCTGTAGAGAATGTATTTTGCTTCCAACTCCAGGACAACATTCCCAAGCAGTGTTCAAATTATGGGGTGGGGGAGAGCTTTAATGAAATCCACAAAGTTCAACTGCAGCTCCCTGCCTCATCATCATCATCCATTGTGTTTCTATACTGCCATTCTGCCAAGGCAGTTGACAGTTTTAAAGTACTAAAACAAGTGATATACCGTGCAAAATTGGGCAGTGGGTGAGAGAAGGGAACAAGCTGACTAGATCAGGCCCTGGTGGTACATCTGCCTGCCTGGCCTGCATCACACATTTCTTCCTCTTCACAGGGCATGTTGGCCAGAGGGTGGGGAGACAATCTCAAACCTCCCTCACTTCTTCCTAAGGTTAGACAATAAATCCTTCTGCATGTTTCCAGAGATTTGAACACTATGTGACGAAAGCACAGATCATTTCCACTGAATTGAACTGAATGAATCGACAAGTTGCACAAGACCTCTCAAATGCATTCCTGAAATGTACAACTAGCTTTCCAGAGATACGGAGTTGCTTTTGCCCATAATGCCCGCATCAAAACTGGCTTGGTTGAGGACCATGCTGAGACACAAAGGACACAAAGGTCTTGTGCAACTTGTCGATTCACTTGGTTCAGTTGAGTGGAAGGGATCTGTGCTTTATTCACAAAGTGTTCAAATCACTGGAAGCATGCAGAAGGATTTATTCTCTAACCTTAGGAAGAACTGAGGGAGGTTTGAGATGGATTGTCTCCCCAGTGTCTCAGCATGGTCCTCAACCAAGCCAGTTTTGATTTACCCAGCAACAGATCTCCCTAAAAAGGAGATGCAACATTAGATGTCTGCATATGTTGTTGCTAGTTTTCCAAATACCTGTTGATAAGTAGCACATTCCTCTTTCCACCCAAGCCCAGTGCAGTTTTTGAACTATTTTAAATTAATTTCTTCCTCATCCTTTTGGACTTATTCTGGTTTTATTAGTCAGTCACTTGCTTCTAATGCGTGAAGAGATGTGCCGTCATGTAACACTTATAGGGGGGATAGTGAACCTGTTGCCCTCCAGCTGTTTTGGACTCTCAACTCCCACCACCCTAAGACAGCATAGCCAATGGTCGCAGATTGTGGTAGCTTTAGTCCAACAACATCTGGATGGCCAAATGAAGGCCACAGCAGCATTGGCGCTGCTGCAGTTTGGTAAGCTTTAGTCCAGGGGTGTATAAAATGTGGGTCTTCAAATGTTGCTGGACTATAACTTCCATAGTCTCTGACTTGTTCTGATGGGCCCAAAGATTCCATGTCACAGCATTCGTTGGGTGGGCAAAACGATCCCGAATTTCCTTTTACAGTGCTGTTTGTACTTCTACTTCAGTCCATTTCACTAACCCTTTAAGTCTGCCTCCTTCCAACAACTCATGCGGCCAAGCTAGTGTCAAATGTATCACTCTGCTTTCCTTTGGACCACATCAGTGAGGCCAAGAGAGGTGTCTTGGTGCCTGGGCAGCCCAGGACCTCCATACACACTGCCTTGGAGAGGTGACTTCGGTGCTGCTAACACAGCAAAAACAATGCGAGAGACAGCAGTTATGAGTTACTAGTCTCTGTAGCCACAGTGGGCACTGTGATTCTCCAGCGGTTTGACATCACCCCAAGAGGCACACTCCATTGTCTTTTGAGAAAGACGGAAGTCAGCAACTCACAAACCTCGGGCTGCTATCCCCATTGCCCTCTGTGAGCTGGATAGCTTCGTAAGCAGGGTATCTGCTCTCCTGGTTTAGGCTCCTGGCACAATTTTGCACCCTGGAAAACCAGAGTTCTACGCCATGTGAGGAACCTATACAATTAAAACTGGAGGTGGGGTCTAGCTACATGAAGGCAGAACCAGTGTGCTCATCCCTCATCATGTGAGGGATTTAGAATGCCTAAATTGTCTCATTTGGACCCGGGAAACAGCTGCAATTGCAGAAAATCCACCCACTCTATGATTTCTGTACAGTAGGAGGGTAAATGCCACTGTATCAGTTAAGCAAAGGGAAGTTGCTCTACTACTGCACAGCAGTAATCATTTGTACAAAAGCCTCACATCATCCTATCCCTACATTTTGGTGTCACCTCCTTTCTTTAAAAAAAAAATGTTCAAAAGTTTTCTCTCTTTCTTTCCTTTCTTTGTTAGATCACTCATTAAAGTCAGGGACAGCTTTTTTAGAATGACACCATCTCCAGTTTGATAAGTATACCGCAGAGGTTCTGAGTTTGGGTTTCAGGAATTTGTGCAAAGAGAGCTTGGGGTTTAGAGAATAAGAAAGTCATGAAATATGCATTGGAGAAAAGAAGGTTTCAAAGCAGTGCAAAATTTGTATGCCAAATCCCAAGCTGGAAATTATAAGTGCCTAAATCAGATACAAAGTGATTCAGACAGAGGAGGGGGAAAGAGAAAAAGAGAGGTTATTGCAGACCACAAAGTCCTTTTTCCAGGCAGAGTTCAGGGACTTATAAATCAGTTGTAAAAATGTGCTCTAGGCTTCAACTTGGCATACTTAGCTCTTGAAGTTGGCGCACATTTTTACTCATACTGCTCATTTTCTTTCAGGAGGGTAATGGGGAATAGGAAAGGGGAAAGTTTTTCTTTTTCTTTTAATGCACTATATTTCAAAATGAAATTACTCCATTATACTGGCCTTCCAGGTCAGTAATGTGAAAAAAGTAAGTAATATAGGCTCCCTGTTCAAGAAGAGCTGAAATATGCATATCTACAGTGAATACTACAGCATTTCATTCATGGAATATAAGCGATAATTAAAACACCAAGTTCCACCAAGAGTGATGAGGTGTGCTTTCATATGCGGTCTGGCTATGCATCTAGAAGCACACTCCCATCTGAGCCCCATTGGACTTGAAAAAATGGGGCCTTCAATTTCCTGTTCTGCAGGAATGAGGGTGGGAGATTTCAAGATGACCCCCTCAACTAGAATCCATCTCCAGGAGATCCATCAGGCTCCATCTTTTCAAATATTTAATATGGTATCGAAATCCCCACTCTTTAGGAAGGTACTTAATCATAAATAGTTCTCTGCCTCTGGTGAATAATTTTGCTTTTTATTTGTTGCTACTGTAGTATTTTTTTATTACATATACTGTAGTTCCAATGTATTAAGAGTCAATTTGGGGGGAAACCATGATTGTTCAAAGTTGTATGATGCTGCTTCAAATATAGAGTGCAGTTGGGGCCTCAGTTTCACCAATCCCACGGAGCCCTGACCATGCAAAATTTTGGCCCATATCTGAGAAATGTAAGGGCATCTGCAGCACAGCAGGACAGAATTCTACTGCTGTGTGTTCATGTGAGGGAATGTAATCTGACGGATGTCACACAGGTAGCCTAATCCATGAAACAATTTCTAAGCCTGCAATACTAGCCACACCGTGGGAGTAACTTCAGAGGACCTCAGCAGGACTTCATTCCAAATGAACATGTATAGAATTGGGTTGAAAGTTTACTTAGAAATCTTGGTCCATTTACTTCTAAAGGTGCATTTGTGCTCTGGGCAAAGGTTGAAATAGGGGAACGAGATAGTGAGCTTGGTGCTGATGGAAGTGGAACTAAAACTCCCTGAAGATAGTATGATAAGAAAAACAACCTTGGGAGTTTTTCAGAAGTATTTTGAGCCAGGTACTACTTTTATCGGGGCTAGGCTAGTCCTGTTGATGCTGAATGAAAACCTTTGCCAAGGGCAGCTGTTAATATCAAAAAGCCAATGGAACATTTATGATTAATCTTGTCTGTTTGCACTTTCAGTCCATTTCTCTTTCTGTCCCAGCTGCATTATATCCTGTTTCTCTTACTGAAACTTTTCTTTAAAAGAAAGAAAGAAAAAGAAGTGGAAGGGGTTTTTGTGCTCCACATAACCAGCAGGCTGTATCTCATCTTTTTTGCTGACCACTCCCCTAATTCCTTTTTGAAAATCATCAGATGTGGCTTTTTTTTTTTTCATTTTAACATCTCTCTCTCTCTTACTGGCCATATAATGCAACTCCCAGACTTACTGTTTGCATATTTCTGGATATAGATCAGGTGTCGGGAACATTTGGCCCTCCAGATCTTGCTGAACTACAGTTCTCATGACTCATGGCCATTGGCCATTTTTGCTAGGGCTGGTGGGAGTTGCAGAGGGCCCAAATGCTATTGAGTTCAAGCTCCAGACAGAAGAAGAACCTATCCATAACTGTTGTATTTTTCTAACAGAAATGGATGAAATGTGAAGGCAACCTAGCCCCCTTTGACAGGATGAGTACTGCCAAATTTTAGAAGGATCACTTCAGTGGTCTTCTGAATGTCTGCAGTTTTGGGATGGTTACAAAAGGATTCCATTAACACCCCCTATTGTTTTATGTACACTTTGTATGAGAACAGCATACATGAGTTACCCCTGGGTAAGAAACCTGCTAAAGTAGAGATTTTTTTGCTAGGCAGCTTTGATTTGGAATGGGGCAAAGACTAAAATTGATGTATGTTTCCCCTTGTAGGTTTGTGGGCAACAATTTTATTATGAAAATGACATGCATTGTAGAGGTGTCCCTAAGAAAATAAACTGCAATATTTCAGAAAGATAGGGACAGGAACTAGGGAGTTATGATGAATGAAAAAAAAGAGTTTCTGCGTTGTGTTCTGCTCAGTTGGCACCAAAAGTCACATAAACTAAGTGTGAAGCTGATTTGACAGTAGCGGATATGCAGGCATTTGGCACAGGATGAAGATGAAACAAGAACAAGGTGATACATTACTTCAAAATCTCATCTCCACAGCCCTGATAAAATATTTCCCCCTGATTTTAAGCTAGACCTATAAGTCAGAATTGAGCTCCCTCTTACCCCTCCATCATGGTATTTTCCTTAGATTGCAAACTTGGGGAGAAATATTTTCAAAGCACTTTAGAGCTCCCTGCTTTGATACAGGGTACTTTGGAGTGTTCCCACTTTGGCTTAGGCATGTCCCAAATTTATCCAAAGAGGCCCACTTCAGTTAGGGATTCATTATCTGATGTGCACCCTTATTGAAAACAGGTTTGGAACATTCTTATACATGCATATAATCAGTTATGACAAAGAGCCTTATCTTTTGATGCCATCATTGCTGTCATTGTTGCATCATAGCTACATCTTGTGACGCCCTCCAAGCCTGCCTCCTAGCCACTTTACGTAACCTTGTAGTTGGCCTGAATGTTTCACATGCTATATTATTGTTAAGACTCAACCAGGGAAGCAAGGGCTGTTTCTCCATGATAATAGCAATTGTGAAGCGAAACTATTGGCTTTTTTGTAATGCATTCCCACTGCAGCTAAATTAAAGTACAAAGTACAGAGACAAGCCTTAGAATACCTAGATGATTATTTTGTCTACAGCATTTCCAATTAGACACAAGTAAACAATGCTATTGCTTGTTCTTGATATTATTGGAGTGAGGGAAATGTTGGTGGGAAATATGACTGGGTTTGCGGAAACCAATAATAGGCATCTTGTGCCTTGGAACTAAACTACAAGTCTGATAGGTAAAAGACAAGAGGAGAGTAAGGGATGTTTTCAAGGCAGCAATGGCCAGCTAAGGGGAATGTGCTTTGGCAAAAGTTTGAAATAGTGTAGCATATCACAAAAGATTACAATGGAGATATAGGTTACGTTCACATGGCAGTTTATTCTGCTTCCTCAATGTTCCCTAATGTTTGTCTGTTATTATTTGAGCTTTCACGTGGTGTTGAAGCCACTTGTGGCAATCCAGTGGACGTTTCGTGCTCATTTGCATGTTAATTGGTTCCAGAAATAATCCATTCGCAACCCCATTAACCCAGAAAATTCTAAGAGTAAAGTGATGAAATTGGGAGTTCTTTCCTGCAGTTTTCTTGAGTGAGCCATAGGGGAACAGAAGCACACATATGTGGAAAACTGGGGGAGTAATTACATTGTCCAGTGAGACTCATTGTTGTGCAATACCACACCCACTGGTGTGAATGGAACATAGGGTGACATGCTGGCATGTCTATCAAAAAGCCACATTTTTCATATTTCAACAGATAATTTTAAAAAGTAAAGGACCCCTGGACAGTTAAGTCCAGTCAAAGGCAACTATGGGGTTGCGACGCTCATCTCGCTTTCAGGACAAGGAAGCTGGTGTTTGCCCACAGACAACTTTCCAGGTCATGTGGCCAGCATGACTAAACTGCTTCTGGCGCAATGGAACACCATGAAGGAAACCAGAACGCATAGAAACACTGTTTACCTTCCTGCCATAGCGGTACCTATTTATCTACTTGCACTGGTGTGTTTTTGAACTGCTAGGTTGGCAGGAGCTGGGACAGAGCAACGGGAGCTCACTCTGTCATGGGGATTCGAACCATTGACCTGATCGGCAAGCCCAAGAAGCTCAGTGGTTTAGACCACAGCGCGGTATGAAAAGAATGTTAGAAAATGGGACATAAGTGCTTGTATTATATTCAGGAAACCTAATGCAATATTCCCCACTTCTGAATGTACCCATAATCTCATCAGCAGATGATATTGCTCACCTGGATTTATATTTTGTATTTTATGAACTGATAAGGACTGACTTATTAATACAGTGTATTTACCATTACTATCCTCGATAGTCACCTGCATATGTTGCTACTTGTCATTTTGCCTTGAGGGATTCCCTCTGTGTGATTCCTTTCAGTGCATGGGAGCAGTTGTCCTTAGAACGGATGCACACATTTTAGATAATTTGCATAACGTGCTCACCTGCATACTTGAAAATAAATAAATAACTAGCAACATGATAATTGTCAGCACATGAATCTTCCACACCTGGAAATTACAGACACCCACATATTCTAGAACTCATTTTGGAGAGCAAGCTTCTGTCTACAGTTTGAAGCCCAATGTTATTTTTATCACGCAAACAAGCCAGTGTTCGACACTCATCTGCAAATTCTTTATAAACAAAACATTTGTAATTGGCCATTAAACAGCTTCAAGTCACACACAGAATTTGCAAAAGAAAAAGCATAAAAAGAAGGAGGAGGAGGAGGATTCAAAATCATCTCAACCAGTATTCTCTTGGCATCCTGGCAAGATCCTTAGCAGACATGCCAGCCCCTGCACTGTAGGGCTAGAACTAAATACGACTATTAGTATTCAAAGGAAGAAGCAGATGTTTCAATGGACGTAGGGAAGCAGACAACCTGGATGTCATCAATATGGATAGAATAAAACCTCTGCATCCCTAAGCAGGAGACACCTGATAATCTTATTCTGTAGTGCAACTTCAAAGGTCAAAAAACTCTTAGAGATGATACAGCAGGGAATACAGTTTGCATCCTGTAACAAAGAAAATCTGAAATGTATTGAAGAGCTGTGAATTCAAAAACAAGTTAAATAGCCTTAAGGATAAGATGAATGGAGAATAAAGAACTATAATGGAGGGAACTTCTAAACACATGTACAAAGAGAAAAAAGCCCAAGACAAGATGATAGCAGCTTCTGAAGGATGCCAAGAGATTAATAAACACATTACAGATCATCCCGCCAAAGGAGGACAAAGGAATTGATCACAACCTAGAATAAGCAGCCTAAAATAAAAAAAATAAATAAATGCCAAGCTCAACAACCCAGGAACAAACAAAGAGCAAAACAAGTAAATAATAAGCACAACAAACAGCTGTGCATGGCGGGCTGTGCTAAGAATGAAGGCAAAACCAGTTAGAGTGTGTGCTGTTGTGAATCTCTCTCTGTAAGAGGCGAATTCGTGAGGGTAGTGCAATTAACACACACACACAACCCCGCCTACACATACTGTACATACACACATACATGTGGTTCATGTGTTACTTTGTTTGGGAAGTCTGCTTCATGGGGATGCTTTGTTTCATATACAAGACTTCGTTTGCATTCCCCGTTAATTTAAAATGGGAGAATCACAACAACCCTCTATACAGTGGTACCTCGGGTTACCGTAAGTACTTAATTCGTTCCGGAGGTCCGTTCTTAATCTGAAACTGCTCTTAACCTGAAGACTACTTTAGCCAACGGGGCCTCCCGCTGCTGCCGCTCTGCCAGAGCACGATTTCTGTTCTCATCTTGAAGCAAAGTTCTTAACCCGAGGTCCTATTTCTGGGTTAGCAGAGTCTGTAACCTGAAGTGTATGTAACCTGAAGCGTATGTAACCCGAGGTACCACTGTATTTTGTTTTGTATTTTGCCTTTTTAGCAGAACTTGAGGAATTAGTGGGTCTGGTAACCCCTTCCGATGGCATGGAGCCTGCCAAATTTGAGTCAAGTAAGTCCAGACAATTTTGTGCAGAGCATACTAGCAGATAGCATAGTGGGGCAGCAGTGTTCACCTGACCTCCCAGTGTCTGCTTACAAATACACCAATAGAACCAAACTAGCACTCCCAACAATGTGTTTGTACCCTGCTAACCTCCCTGTTGCATCGCCCCTCCCAGTAAGCAACAGCGACTCAGCAGTCAAGAGGTTAGGTGAGCACCACTCCACCATCTGCTACTCTCTAGGCACCTTTAAAGTTATTTCATTTTTGAAAAGTTTGTGCTGCCCTACCCCTTGGCCTTTTGAGCTAAATATTTGCATGGAATTCAAAGGGAATGCAGAAGTGCCCTTTGGTAAGAGCCCTGAAAACGTTGGGCTAATATGCACAGGGTGCAGGCAATATGGCAGTCCTTCCAATGACAGTAACGGCTTTGCTCTCAGCCGTCCTTCTTTCCCTCCTAGTGTCCTCCTTAGAAGGAAATGGGAGAAAAACAATGACAAACCTAGACAGCATCTTAAAAAGCAGAGACATCATCTTGCTGACAAAGGTCTGTATTGTTAAAGCTATGGTTTTCCCAGTAGTGATGTATGGAAGTGAGAGCTGGATCGCCGAAGAATTGATGCTTTTGAATTATGGTGCTGGAGGAGACTTGAGAGTCCCATGGACTTCAAGAAGTTCAAACCTATCCATTCTGAAGGAAATCAGCCCTGAGTGCTCACTGGAAGGACAGATCATGAAGCTGAGGCACCAGTACTTTGGCCACCTCATGAGAAGAGAAGATTCCCTGGAAAAGACCCTGATGTTGGGAAAGGTGGAGGGCACAAGGAGAAGGGGACGACAGAGGACGAGATGGTTGGACAGTGTTCTTGAAGCTACCAGCATGAGTTTGACCAAACTGCGTGAGGCAGTGGAAGACAGGAGTGCCTGGCGTGCTCTGGTCCATGGGGTCATGTAGAGTCAGACACGACTAAACAACTAAACAACAAAAAACATAGGCAAGCGGGGGGTGGGGAGGAGAGGATGGAAGAAACATGCTTTTAAGATGCATGTTTCCAAGCCCTTTGTTTCTACTTTCTCCCCTTGGCTTGCCTCTTGCGTGTCGAGGTCCCCAAGCCACCCCCCAAATAACTCACAACACACACTTAATTTTTGTTTAAGGTTTTTGGCATAATTTTGGCCACAACTTTATTTAAATTGTTTAGGCATTGGTTAAGACTATCTGTCCCCCCGCCTGGGGACAGAACTGACTTTCGGGCACCACCGAAAGACAGTGCGGGGGAAAGCAAGTCGGGGAGAAATGGAGCTGAGTCACAGACCCTCAATTCTCATCCGCATGCTCCCCGAAGGCTTGCTGGCCCTAGTCCCATTCCAGGGATTGGACGAAAAGATGGCAAGCCCCAGGATTCCTTTAATGGAATTCCCTTTCCGCAGCAACCATGGAGGGGCAGGCACAGCCTATCCTAACCCCTCCTCCACCAATTTATAACCAATGCCTAACCGCAACCTTACAAGTTGTGACGATTTGCTACGCAGCAGGCAAAAACCAAATGGCCCAGCCAATCAGCCAGATGGACAAAATTCCTACCAGGCCCCTGCCCCAATGGCAGACGACCCCATGACAGGCATAGCAAGGTCAATGCAACAACCCCTTACTCAAGGGCGGGTGGGCGGGTGATCCGTTGCACGCAACAAAGAGAAAGCTCTAGGCTGCATGCAGAGTATTTCAACATTTTACCCCTCCCACCAAAATTGCAACATAACTTTTACCCCAGCAACCCAGTGAACCAATCACTGCCCCAGGCCATCTTTAGAGACCCTGCCTGGTAATAGAGGGGTGGCTCAGCAGACCCAACCGCAACACGTGCTCTCCATGAAGGAGAACACGCTTTACTGCAATTCTATGATGTATATTTTCCATAGTTTTCCTTTCTCTTTCCTGCGACAGGGTTATTTGTTGCAAACACCCAGACTAGGATAGAAATGCTAGAAATGGGAGACTTGACAGAGCATGCTACTTTGAAAAATAAAATAAAAATACATGCAGAAATATCACATAATGAAAATATTATGCCTAGTCTGTGAGGGCAGGGGTGGCTCTCTAAATTAAAGCAAAGGAACCTGATTTTCTTTTAAGGGAAACATTCCAGAGACATGATAAGCCTAAGTAGACATGAGCCATGCTGCTTCAGCTGATGCTCCTCTGCTGGACAATTGTTAGTTTACCAGTTGTTGCCCTATAAAGTCTGGCTAATAAGCTTTGGCCATCAGTACCTACAGCCTGTTTGGTTTGGGTTTTTCTTAGCATGGTGTGGTTTAGATTAGCAGGTTGTTAGCATTCTCCTGTGTGGAATGCAGAAAGTAGATTATATTGAAACACCAAAAACATGGGGATTAAAGCAGAATTGAATGATAACAACATCAGGCAGATTTTTAGATTGCATTCTATATACTATAGCTGTAGCCGCTTTCTCACAATCACCCTGGTTTTTCAAAAAGTGCAGGCTTGTTACGTTACAAATTATAATACTCGTAACTATGTTCTGTCTCTGGAGTGGGGAACGTTTTTGGCTCCACAGGCAGAACCTTATCAGGGTATGCTTCATGGGCTACCCAACTGTCAATCACATTATTATTATTATTATTATTATTATTATTATTATTATTATTATATCAACCTATACCCTCAGGTCTCAGGGTAGTTTAGAGAATAAAATCCTGGTGGCTAAGTATTGGAAAGGGAATCAGTTACCCACTAGGGGAGAGTGGCTATGTAAGCTTTCAGAATATTTAGAATTAGCCAAATTGACAGATATAATAAGACAAAAACCAAAAAGTGAGGTGAAAAAGGAATGTGAGTGTCTAAATGAATACCTTAAAAGCCAAGGTTCGAGGACAGAAATCTGGCTGAGTCTGGAATAACCTTGTGAAGTGAAAGGATAAGGAAGAGGGATTTATATCTAGTTGCTAGGATAGAGATGATCAGGAAAACAGGAAGACACAATGAGAGGTGAAGGAGGTGCTGTGGGATTGGTGGAAGTCAATGTTTGTTTTTCTTTTTAGTGTTTATATTATACAATACAATTTCCTTTATTCGACCGATAGTCAGAAATAAAACACAGAAATAAAACACAATACAGAATTATGAACTAAAACATCATAGGGGTACATGAATAAGGTAGGGCCACAGCACTAAACCTCCACAGATAACCCACATCAAGGCATTCAATTGTACGTTTCCGATGCTTGAGTGCCAGGAAAAGGAATTTAGCCACTGACAAAGTTGTTTTCCTAGAAGACTTATTTAGCAGATATGCTGTCTGCTTTCCTCTTTGTCGGGGACTAAGCTGGGGTAAGTATGGGGTTAAGATACTGTCTTAAATCGTTGTAGAAGGGACAGCTCATTAAAATGTGCTCTGTGGATTCTACCTCACCCAACGCACAATGGCATAATCTCTGGTCATATGGGACTCCTCCATATCTTCCCTTCAGAACCGCCGAGTCAAGAACATTCAGCCTAGCCGCGGTAAATAGTCTGCGGTATTCCACGTAGTGGATATCCGCCAGGTAGCGAGCTGGAGCAGCTCGGTACATCTGCTCCCCCAGAAACAGCCCAGGTTTCACACGGGCTATGTCCTCCTGTCTCGCAATATCCCTTAATCTTTGGGCGATCACCGCCTTTGCGTGGCTATACGTCATGGACTCTATATAAAGGGAGGACAACCCGCACTTCTGCACTTCCTCCACTATCTCCCCTTCCCATGGAGATTTAAAGTTATCCCTCAGAATCAAGGGGGCCAAACCCACCGGTCTGAAGCAAAGCTTAAGCCAAAGCCATAACTTCGCTTTCAGGGCCACATACCTAAAGGCTTGGCAACCGGTTTCCAATCTCATGATCACACCTGCCACGGAGGGGGGGATCCTGAGTATGGCCCTGAGGAATTGGGTTTGGATAGATTCCAATTTTTCAAAGTCCCTACATGAGCCCAAGGCAATGCCCACCAGTAGAAGAGGGAGGACTTTCATTTTAAAGAGTCGCAAGGCAACTTTGACAGTTTGTGCCTGTTTCTTAGAGTACAGGGTTCTAATCACCAAGGCTGCTTTTGATGCGTTCGAGGCTATGTATTCTCTGTGCGCCAAGAAGGACCTATTTGATCTTACAACCTGACCCAGGTATTTGAAGCAGCTGACCTGCTCTAAAGGAATACCATTAATTGACCATAAATTAGGTTTCGGTTGAGCGGCAAAGACCATTATTTTGGTCTTGGCATAATTTAGTTGGAGCTCATGTTGGGTCACATATTCATGAAGAGCTCGAAGCATCCTCCTTAATCCGATGGGGGACGTAGCTAATAGGGTGGCATCGTCCGCATACAGCAGGACATTCAAGGCTCGTCCTGCCAGTTTTGGTGGATGGAAATCAGTATTTGCCATATGCACCACTAGCGAATTAATATAGAAATTAAACAGGGCAGGGGCAAGCAAACAGCCCTGTCTTACCCCCCTAGTGGTGGCAACCGGATTGGAGACTAGCCCCTTGCTATCTAGCCTAATCCTCAGGAAGGTATTTGTATGCAAATTAATAATCAGCAGGAGAAGGCGGCGGTCCATAGATGTCGCTGCCAATTTTGCCCATAGCTGGTTCCTGGGAATTAGATCAAAGGCCTGCTTAAAGTCTATAAAGGCGACGTGGAGGGCTTTTAGGCCATTGTCAGCATACTTGGTGGCCAAGTGATTTAGGATCAAGATTTGGTCTGTTGTTGATCTTCCAGGGCGGAAACCCGCCTGTTCCTCTGCGATGATGTTGTTGCTTTCCATCCAGGTCGTTAATTTGTTAAGTAGAAATCTTGAATAGATCTTCCCGATAACATTTAGCAGGCTAATTGGTCTAAAATTGGCCGGGTGTGTTTATATTATTAACTTGTAAGATATGGATTTGATTTTTTGTTTTGTTTTTTGTATGTTGGTTTCTGTGTTTTGTGTATTGTTATTTTTTGATATTTTTCGTGTTGTTGTTGTGTGGAAAATACTAATAAAATATATTTTAAAAATCAAATAATAATAATAATAATTAAAATCAGAATATAAAACTACAAAACACATAATCAAAATATGTCACAGGCTGCTTAGAGGATACCACCGCTTACCTTACAAGCTTTACTTATGTCTTTACCAGAAGACCTCTTTCTGGTCGGGGACTTTCTGTTTCCCTTACCTAAATCATAAGAGCTTTATTCTACAGCCAACTGTCATAAGTGAAGTATCACCTCTTTGGTAACAGTTTAAGTGCTTTACTCAGTCCTCCCTCCGTCATTTCTGCCTCTCAATCTGACAGCCCCACCAGCTTTCCCTTTCCAGCCCCAGCGGCTTGTTCACTGCCTCCTCTAACTATCCATGCCCTGTGTTCTGAAGAAGAGGGCACTTGATGCAGCTTCCTCCTTCTCCTGGACTTCCTTGTGCCAATGCATGGCTTGGAAGAGTGAAAGGAGGCTGGCACAATACTCAGCTACACCAGCTCAGGTGCTTTCTTAATTTTTCTCTTATTAAAAGGATTTCAAAACCTAATTTGGAGGCAGGCAAACAGCTCACATGCAACCACTGCAGCAGTACAGTATTTAAATGGACTTGCCTTAGCAGAGGGTGATTATACAACTCTGCTGTATTAGACTTGCGGTTGCCATGGCAAATGGCCCTTCTTCTTCTTCCGATGACTAGGGTTGCCAGCTGGCTGGAATAAAACTAGCCTGGTCAAGCGCCTTTAACTGAGGTTTGATAGCCTCACGTCAGCGGGTGAAGCTTTTCGTGGCAGGGAGCTAAATGTTATCACTTGCTAATTGCTACAAATTAAATTGCTGTGAAAGGAACAGCTACAGGGGCCTGTTCAAAAACTGGCATCCCTATCTAAGACTTCAGCTGAAAATGGGAAATCCAAGATCTAAGAAAGTGGCACTCTCTCCTTTTCCAGAAAACATACCCTAATATAATGGATCTTAAGTCTCTCCTTCCAGACGCTGTCTTCCAAAATAACTGCTCCCTTCCTAACAGCAGCAAACCTGGGCTTGCTGATGTATTAACTTTTTTCCTGGTTGTAAAGATCCTTAACTTTTATTAGCACTAAAAGGAGAATGAGCCAATTGAATTCCAGTTGTATTTTGTTTCTGTTACTAGTTTAAGTTCATTGACTGTTGAGGCTCTCCCCCCCCCCTTTTTGGGGAAAAAAATGGCTGTTTGACATTATTTAAAATCCTAAATTAGAAAAAGAAGGATAAACAGCACTCTTGCCTGGGGAGAAAGCCAATGTTGTAGATTAAAGGAATTAGTAAATCAATCTCACCTCTGCAAGATTAATAGAACAACATAGTCTCAGCAATAGTGTTAAAAGGGGAATTTTAGTTACAAGTAGAAAGGAGATGTAATAGAGCGTGATTCTTGCTTTTCAATTCTTGCCTTTCAGTTGCCTTTCAATATGTCCTAGAGATGGAATCATAGAGTTGGAGGGGGCCACAAAGGTCATTTAGTCCAATGTCCTTCAACCGTGGGTCCCCATAGGTTGTTGGACTACAGCTGTCATTATCCCTTACCACTGGCTAATCCGGCTGGGATTCAAAAGGTCAGATTCGTGTGCTTTTCCACACAGCAGCAAGGCAGTATAACTTAGGTTTCAAAATGATAAATGTTTCTAAATGATTTGAATAGAAACATAAATATGGCCACACAGTCTAAGCTTGGAGTATCCTGCTTTGACCTCCTTACTGGTAGGGTTCACATGGTGGAAGTGAAAGAAAACGGAATTTGGTAACCCTTCCTCCCAAGGTGAGGGGGAGTTTACTCTATGGTCTTAACCCACTCATGCATTAATTAGAGTTAAGCATGCATTAATTAGAGTTAAGCAATTAGAGTTAAGCATGTAGTCTGGTCCATGGGGTCACGAAGAGTCGGACACGACTAAACGACTAAACAACAACATGTTGATTATATGAGGCAGATTTAACCAGCATCCTTTAACTTCAGTGAATGAAGCCCTCCTGATCATTCTATCCTTAAAGATCCATAACTACCATTTTAGAAGAAGCATCATTTCATTTTTTTTATCAGAGCAGCTGATAACATTTTTGCCACATTAAAAAAAAAACTGTTTTGTTAATCACAGTCATGTGTATGTTTGTACACACACACACACAGAGAGAGAGAGAGAGAGAGAGAGAGAGAGAGAGAGAGAGAGGTTCTATTTCTTAGAATGCAAAAGATAGGAGATTGTCAGCGAAGGTCAGGTGCTGACAGGAGGAGGAGAAGCAGGCACAGGGAGAGGTACAGTTAACAGCAGAAAGCAGAGAGGAGAGCAGCTGTAATCTGAGCTCTGACCAAATGGACAGACAGATGTGTGAGAACTACGATAGTGGGCAAGATGTTGGAATGCAGGAAATACGCTCTGCCAAATCTCGTAGGATTTCAAAAGTGGCAGAGACGTGTGAGGGCTTCAGTGCTGGGGAAGGGGGAGGAGCTCTGTCCGGGTAATTCCATCTTCTGGGGAGGATGATGAGTAGAGGAGCTCCGTCTTACTTTGTTGTTTTAGCAATAAATCTGAAATAATTAACAGCCAGAGTTGTCTTGCGTTTGTGGGAGAGACGAAGCCGTAACAGAGATTCAGACTGAATGGCAAAAAGAAAATGTTGCAGTTGTGTTCATTACTCAAAGACTGCAGCATCACGTGACATGCTTTTAAGCCATCACAGATAAAACCCAGGAAGATCTGCTTGATCACTTTCAGCATGATACTTTTCAATGCTGTCTTCCAGTGAAGAATTGGCAACTGATGGGGCATTAAGTAATACGGTATGTGTCAACATGAGAGCCAGCCCACTGTGTTATTTAACAGGGCTGGGCAATGCTTTTCTCATCCCAAGACATTGCTGAAGACACTCTAAGGGCCACCTGCCACCTGTGGATGTGACCAAAAAGTGGGTGTGACTGCCCACACTTTTGCACATGCACAGACCACAGATCATACCATGAGCACAGAACGTGTGCGCAAGCACACCTCTTCTCTCAATATTTGGGCAGTGAGATTTTTTCAAGGGATTCCCTGATGCAGACCACAGCACAGCTCACAGACACCGAGAATCCCAGAAGCATCTCCCTTGCCTAGCAACCTGGCCCTATCTCTGAGCCCTGATTCATATGCAGGCAGGCTGCAAGCGATATTTACTGGGTTGCCCTGTGGCTGTAAAGTTATTTTCAGACACACACCGCAGATAGCTAGGCACTGGTTCCCCACATTGTTGGCTTCCCTTCACCAAGCTCTTCTCCTTTCCTTCATCAAGTGCTCTGAAAACAGGAAGGAGTGCTCTGATCTGCTCCAATATTTCCTGAGCACTTGGCAATCATCGCCAGCACTCAGGAAACATCACAACAGACCAGAGTGTTCAGGAAACAGAAAGGAGCACTTCAATCTGCTGCAGTGTTTTGCAAGTGCTGGTGATAATCTCCAAGCAAACAGGGAAAACCACAGCAGCTTGGAGCACTTTGCTCTGTTTTCAGAATAAAGGTAAAGGTAAAGGTACCCCTGCCTGTATGGGCCAGTCTTGACAGACTCTAGGGTTGTGTGCTCATCTCACTCTAGAGGCTGGGAGCCGGCACTGTCCGAAGACACTTCCGGGTCACGTGGCCAGTGTGACATCGCTGCTCTGGCGAGCCTCCACCAGTGCAGCACACGGAAACGCCGTTTACCTTCCCGCTATAAAGCGGTACCTATTTATCTACTTGCACTTTAAGGGTGCTTTTGAACTGCTAGGTGGGCAGGAGCTGGGACCGAAGGACGGGAGCTCACCCCATTGCGGGGATTCGAACCGCCGACCATACGGTCGGCAAGTCCTAGGCACTGTGGTTTTACCCACAGTGCCACCTGCGACCAATAGTTTTCAGAATAGTTGGCGGGGGGGGGGAGGAGAAGCAGCACACATTGGTTTGGGGTTTTCTCCCCAACCCTGAGCAATCCCACCACCGGTGCTGTCGCCAGTAAATTGCATCCAGGGATGGTGGGCCTTAAGAAGAAGCTTGGCAGACCATATCAGTCCCATGGACTGGTGGTTCACCAACCCTGCAACAAAAACATACTGGTGTCTCCATCCATCCATCTCAACAACAAGAGCTAGAAGACTAGCTTCAGATGCTTAAAAGAAATACAGCTCTGTATTTGGTGCAGAAATTTGGCACAATGAGAAGTAGGGGGAAGAGAAAAGGGTACCCTGAAAAGGACCATGTTGACTGAGATTGGAAATGTGGGCAGGAGGAGCCAGGCAACCTTAGGCAGTCCATGAGTTGTATTATTGTCTATGGTAGTGAAAATATTGTACACTCAACAGGGGTTTCGGGAATCTCTAATGAGGAACCCAATGACACACAACAATCTAACTCTTGTCACAACTTAGTAATTGTAGACTGCCATCCTAACTCTATTGAATTCAATAGGATTTACTTCTGAGTAGAAATGGCAAGGAATGTGCTGTTAATCCAGTTCTGCTTGTGTATTCCTCCCTCTCCCCATGCACACCCAGCAATAATGTGCAGCACTGGATGAACTGTATAATTTCTGCACAACATGGATATAATAATCAGCAGTTAACGAGCACACTTTTTAGGCTGAGTTTAACACTTCCCATCTTCACTGTGACCCAGACAACATATCACTCCCTCTGTTGCTGCTATTGGCTTGGGAAAGAAAGCTTGTCTTCTGGTATTAATTTTATTTCAGACGGTAGCAGTGTGGAAAGGGTTGCAACAAAAACAACTATCTGGCTGTTTAAAAGGCCATGCACATCAATTGCTGATAGTAGTGTCTAACTACTATCAGTTAAGGAGCCAGCATGTCGTGGACCAAGCCCAGTGTTGGAGGAGGAGAAGGTACTCATGTATCAGCAGCTGGCAAATTGGGTCAGGCTCCTGATGCTGGTGGTCTCAGAACCTGAGGCTGATGGCTGCAGTTTAGAGCCTTCATAAACTGAACTAGAACCCCCACAGATGTCGCCCTCTGAACCTCCTGAACTACCGCATCTGCCCAACAGCGCAGGGACCCAACACAGTGGAATCCACAGGCAGAGAAAGAAGTGCTTGACACCAGGCTAGGATGTTTGCCCTTTAAGATCCACAGTCTTCAGGCCACAGGACTAGAGTAGGTATGGGGAATCTTTGGCCTTCCAGATGTGACTGAACTACAACTCCCATGAGCCCTGGCAAGGCCAGTGGCCAGGGATGGTGGGACTTACAGCTCAGCAACATCTGGACATCAAAAGGCCATGCCTGGAACAGAGCTTGTGAAGGAAGAAGAGACTCCTAAGGCTTCAGTTTATCTCTAGCCTTTGTTGGAGGAAGTTGCTCACTTTAGGCTATCGATGGTGCTGATGACCTGGTAGCTACACAATATAAATGGTCAGAAGACAGTGAGGGAGGAAATGTTCGATTACAGACAGCTTTAAAACAAAACAAAATAAAATAAAATGTAACGAATATTTATTTTAATAACAGGGGAGATGGATGGTAATATATTACATCATCAACTAAATCCAATGGATCAATTTAGGAATTCCAGAGTTCAAAAGATGCTATTGGTAACTGTTGCTGTAAGTGATGCATATTTTTACATGTAATAAATTTGCACCATACATATTGAAATGTGGCAATCCTTGTCGGGCCTTGAGGTGGTATGCAATCTTATCAGAGATAGCAATGTTCCATACGGTTTTGTACCAGAGTATCACTTCTAAATCCTATAACATTTTCCATTTTGTACAATGGATAAAATTTGCCCACTTTTTAATTGTGTGTTACCTGCCACTTGCTTCTTCAGACTAATCCTGGCTTTAATACTTTCATGCAGCAGCTGTATGCTTCTGGATTTAAGTGAAATG
Organism: Podarcis gaigeae; assembly: GCF_964106915.1. Lineage (NCBI taxonomy): Eukaryota > Metazoa > Chordata > Lepidosauria > Squamata > Lacertidae > Podarcis > Podarcis gaigeae. The sequence goes on from NC_139680.1 coordinate 23,922,526, forward strand.
TTTTATGGACATAACATTGCAAAGAGTCACACACACACACACACACACACACACACATTAATGGATGCAAATAGTTGTTTTTCATAAAGGGAAGTTGACCTTTGACCAGAACCCAACACAAACACGGTAATAAATGAGACTTAATTAGCATATGCAGAATTTCCAGTGCCTGCATAAACATTTCAAGTCTGACAATAGCGGCAGACAAAAGGGGAAGCGGCAAATGTGAAGGTCACATGCAAAATAGATGGGTACTACATGAAGGGATGCAAGTTTATGAGTTGCATAAAATATGCTCGATAAAACTCTGCTCCTTTATAGCAGCATTCAGTGCAGAATATACCTACAATATAATAGTATCTGTATATATATATATATATATCGCAGGGGAACAGATTATATTGAAATTCAAGATCGCTGCTAAGATGTGGGATTTTTCGTTCGCAGGTTCCAACAGTATTAAGAAAACAATAGCTCAGTTCATCGCAAACTGCAGTTTGTGCATGCCACCACTGAGAACCTAGGCCATGCTTTGAGCTCTTAAATGAGCCCTTTTCAGATACTGCAGCCCTAAGCGGGGAACACGGGTAGCAAAAGACAGCAGGACCACATGTCAAGGCCTGCCCCCATTTGTCATGTGACTCCTTCCATCTTCCCTCTGTTCTAGTATTACTTCTGCAGAGGAAGCCCCCCCCCACTTGTGTAGAATCATCTACTAAATGGAAGATCAGGATTGTTAATCATGCAAAGAGACTTCATGAGTTCAAAAGACCCACTTGCTGTAGAAGTTACACTAAAACATAGAAAAGCTGGCACAAGTTATGTGATGGTGGGAATACTAAAGGCACAGCCCCACAGCCCTTTTCTACTTCTGCTGCCCCCTCATGTGGGCTATGTTATGCAAGCAAACCATAGTTTAGAGCTCCTTCACTGCATTTGTTCTCCATATGCTCAATTCCATCTTCATGGTACAACAGCCTCTGGAGGAGGAGAAGCAGCCAACAGTGGTTTGACAATGATTTCGTAAACTCAGATGTAACAGAGTCAAAGATTGCTAAGACCCTTTCAAGTCATGATTGCTAAGCTGTCATAGGTTCAGCTGTCATTTGGGCCTCAGGCGCCAAAATGTCTTGGGCCAGCCCTGATGTTGGTTCCGGTAAGGTCATTTTAGCTAGTGAAAATGAACAGCACAATCTATAGAGTTCTTACCACATATATGGAAAACTATGATGTGCCCAGCTTTAAACAATACTGGGACTCAAAAGCAAATCACAGGTACACTGTAGCATAATTGCTTGGAGCAGAGAATCATATTAGATCAGAGGTAGGCAATGTGGTCTCCTCTACATGTTTTAGACTGCAACTCCCATCATCCTTGGGCTATTGACCATGCTCAGTGGGACTGATGGGAACTGTAGTCCAAGACCTTTGGTGAGCACACTACATTATTCAGTGAGGAATGCAATGCATTGCACACAATGGGTAAACTGAACCTATTATCCTTCTTATCAGATAAGTACATAAAACTATCTTTTAGGCAATAACTTCATATTTGTAGGAATTGCCTAAGGGTTGATGTCAGAGCTGCCCGAGGTCCCAGCTCACAAAGGACCAACGCCGGTTCTTATATATACAAAAGTCTATATTGAAATTCAGTTTCGATTTCAAAGCCGCGGCGCGCAGCTCTACGTCTTGAACTCTAGACCGCTGAAGCTCCGTCTGAATCTCCTCCCCCCAGACACCAGTTTAAGACTCTAGCCTTGCTCCACCTCTTCCTTTGTTCTTTCCTCCTCTGGGTCCGCCTGTCCACTGGGGTCTTCCCCTTTCTAGACTCTTCTGACGCTGAGTCCCCTGAGTCTTCCCCCTGCCTCCGGCGGGCTTTAGGACCTGGTTCCCAATCCGGGTTTTCTGCTGTCCCGCGCGCCTGTACATTTGAACTTGGCGCGCGGGCCCAGCCGGCAACCTTTCTCCTGACCGTTACACTGCTCCTGTCACTGCTTCCCCCTTCGGGGGGGCTAGCTGGACCTGACTTCCCCTCCGTCCCCTCACTCTCTGGAGGAGACGCTGGCCCTGATACATGGGACTCTTCCCCCCCCACTACGCTCTGGTGGGGGAACTGGTCCTGATCTCCCGCTGCTGCTTTGGGAGTCCCCGCTGGCCCCTTGCTTCTGGTACGTCCCCCCTGGGACCCCCCTTGCCCTGTCCATCGGCGCCCCCCTCTGGGAATCTTCTGAATCGCTGGAGAAGCTCATGGAATCTCTCGGGCCACTGTCATACTCCCCTACGCTGCCCTCAGATTCTTCCCCTTCGCTCTCCGTTTCCTCTCTCCCCTGTGCCTCTGCTCCTGAGCCCCTGACAGTTGAGTTTTCAGAGACACATTGTCGAAGATTAGCAAGTCTTTTAGATGACATCACCATTCATTTAGGCCCCCAAACAAAACTCAGCTTATCACTGAGTACCTAGCATTTCAGCTCATATTCATGACATAATTGGAAAAAAGGAACTTAGCGTGCCAGCTAAGCAAGAACTGAAGTAATTTGAAAACTCATTCCCTAGTTACATGCCAGCACATTTATTTACCCCCGTCTCACACAAAACCTGGTGGTTCTTTCTGAAAGACCATTACTGTGGGATAATGTGAAGGGCCTTGTGCTTGGACAAGTAATGTCTCCTTCTGAACTTGGAACTGTAATGAATGAAAGCTAATTTGCAATTAAGCCTATATAGAAAAACATACTCCGTCTCAGAGGAAAGATTTTTACAAAAAGATTCTGCAGCCAGGGGAAAGCCAGTAAGACTCTGCATCAAAAGCTAATTAATTTGTACTGATGTTTAAATAGTTTGCTTGTCAGAGGATACTACCCAGACTTTTAAGCAGGATATCCTTGGAAGCTAAAATAACTGCCAAAAGGTAACTGCAATTCTGGTAAATCACAACTCATTTTTTTATATATAACAATCCCCCTATGTTTTGAAAACCATATTGCATAATTCAGGTCTTATCAGGACAATATGATTTCATTTATACTTTATTGATTTACTAAATTTATATCTTGCCTTTCTTCTGAGGAGCTCAATGCAGCATACATGGTGTAGTGGTTAAGAGCAGTAGTCTCGTAATCTGGGGAACCGGGTTCGCGTCTCCACTCCTCCACATGCAGCTGCTGGGTGACCTTGGGCTAGTCACACTTCTCTGAAGTCTCTCAGCCCCACTCACCTCACAGAGTGTTTGTTGTGGGGGAGGAAGGGAAAGGAGAATGTGAGCCACTTTGAGACTCCTTCGGGTAGTGATAAAGCGGGATATCAAATCCAAACTCTTCTTCTTCTTCTTCTTCACCCAAAGCACAGCCATTATATTCTCACAACTGGTGACATAGGCTAGGCTGAGGGTTACATACCCTTCTACATTTCTCTAATGAAAATAGGGATGTCCACCACAATATTTTTCTAGAAAAAGAGGTGCCAGTACTCACCAGGAACAACTCCTTTGTTCTCTTAGAATGGCAATGGCACCCACCCGAGAGGTGCTGGAACTGAGGCTGAAAAAACCCCTGGGGACATCCTATTCCATACTCTCCAACATTTATCTGATGAAAATAGGGACATCCAGGGCTGGATTTATGTATAAGCTAAGTAGGCTGAAGCCTAGGGCCTCTAAATCTAGGGGGCCTCACCAGCCCTCCCGCTCTCCAGCAGGCAGTCTCCCCTCTCCCAAAATTGCAAACCTAAGACTTCATGCAAGGGCAGGGCAACTCTGGCCTCTAAATCTAGGGGGCATCACCAGCCTGTCCTCTCAACTGGAGCAAATGAACCCAGACAACCTACAAAGTTCTTCCATTGTTTCCTTTTGGACTGGATAATTATTCGCGTATCACACACCAACTTATTATGCATGTGCATTGCTCTTCAAGTTCTGAGGATCACTTTATTTTTTTGTTGATGGCAATTAGAGTTTGCACTTGAGTGTTTTTTCTTCCTAGCTGCGATATTATGAGATGTTCAGAATGATTATCAATTGATTCTGTTAAGTATATTTCACTAATTGCAGTGCTGTGGGGATTTCTAATTGATTTAAATGAAGTGAAATGAGCTCGTAGCTATATGGGTAGCATATAAAAAGCTGCAGCAAACAGTGAAAAGACTAGAGCCATTTGGATGCAGCGTGCGAGTCTTTTAAAAATATATTGTTCCCTTCCAATTAATTATATTTTACGGGACGCTTTTCTGCTTGTGAAGTAATGGAAAGACACTGGATATGTGCTTAAGAGAGTATGTCTACAAGCAGTCACTCAAAATAATATGGAAACACCTTGTGAAGTCTACCATGGTGACTTCATCTACACATGAAATGCTGGCTGTGGCGTGCATACATGATAAGACATGTGCAGAACTTGGCTTTCAACATACATAAGAAAGTGTCAGAGAGACAACTCTTTGCTAACTTGGCAAACACCTATGGCTGGCATGTCCTAAAGCAAGAGAAATGTGTCCAGATGTTTCTGTATACCAGAGAGAGATCTCTCTCTCCCCTATACGTCTCAAGATCTCAACTCTGCAACCTCTTTTCAACATTGCCTCGCCAGTACAGTTGCTGCTTCTCCCACACTGGTACATGAACATTTAACAACTTCTGCCCACATAGGCTGCTGGGATGACATCGTTAGCAACCATGCAAGTGCCGCCCAGTCTCGTGTTGTCACAGCAACCCATGTGGGCGGAATTCTCTTGATGTTCAGCTGCTGACGTAGGAAGGAGCATCAGGCAAAGCAGCAATCGTTCTGAGAAGAGAATTCTTAAGAAGAAGAAGAGATCAAGAGCAAAGTCCAGATCAGCAGATGTCTGTTTGTGCATCTGGGCCACCAATACTTGCAGCGTTCCACCGACTCAGCCCAGAGAACTGAGCAGAGGGACACCTCAAACCATTCCTTTTTATATATAATTCTTTTATTTGATTTTCAAAAAGAAAGAAAGAAAAGAGAGAGAAAGAATAAACTTACATCAAAAGATCATACAAATTCCACATATCGAGATTGCTCTGAATCTCCTGACTTCCCCCCATCCCATCCACGGGTCCTCTTAATTCTATTTTCAACTGCATATCAATACTTCTCCAATTTGTCATCTTCCTAAGTTATCTGTACTTTCTGTTACATTACAAGTGTATTTAGAATCCTGCTAATCTTTTAACCTGTTTTCAGTGATTTTGTGCGTACGTTATGAACATTTCCTGTTCTTTTTTAAATTCCTTGTCTTCTCGGTTCCTGAGCTACCCAGTTAATTTTGCCATTTCGGCATAGCCCATCAACTTGATTTGCCGTTCTTCTTTGGTCGGGGTTGTCTCTTCATTCCATCTCTGGGCAAGCAGCATCCGAGCGGCCGTTGAAGCATACATGAATAATTTCCTCTGCTCTTTTAGGATCTTGGTACCTAGAATTCATAATAAAAAAAACTTCTGGTTTTTTTAGCAAAGGTTATTTTAAACATATTTTTCAATTCATTATATATCATTTCCCTGAATTTTTAAATTACACTACAATTCCACTACATATGATAAAAACACCTCCACTCATTCCAAACCCCCGCAGCCTGGTGTAAGAGGCGGTTAGGATTATTCTGCCCACCTATTAATAGTCAAACAGGGGAGTTAACGTACCCACTCTGCCCCACCCAGAGAGCCACTTCTGCCAACAGCACAACTTTAGACAGAGAATGGTAAGCCTCAACTTATTGGCAGAGGAAAGGATATGTAGCTAAAGCAAAGTGAGTAGAAATGGAATGCAGTCAAAAGTAAAATAATGCACATTATTTTATGTACACATCATCAAGACATAAATACCTGTGTTGAGGTTTGTTTTGTTTTTTTAAAGTTCAATATGGATGAATAAAGGAATGCAAGGTTCTGCATTCCTTTATTCATCCATATTGAACTTTAAAAAAACAAAACAAACACAGGTATTGCCCTAAAGTGAAGGTCTTCTGGGAAATGATATATAACGAGCTGAAAAAGGTATTTAAGTATACCTTTACTAAGAAACCAGAGGCCTTCCTTTTGGGTATTGTCGGCCAGAAGGTGTTAAAGAAGGACCGAACATTCTTTATGTATGCAACAGCGGCAGCAAGGATACTCATCGCTAAGAACTGGAAAACTCAAGATTTACCCACACTGGAAGAGTGGCAGATGCAGCTGATGGACTACATGCAATTGGCCGAGATGACTGGCAGAATCCGAGACCTGGGAGAAGAGAGGGTGGAAGAAGACTGGAAGAAATTTAAGATTTATCTACAAAAATACTGTAATTTGGCTGAATGTTAAGAAGGATGCTAGATCATAAATAATTGACCACCATTAATTTAGATTTAAATTTGATGTTAAATGAGATTAAGGATAATATAAACTTATTGGAGAAGTGTTAGATTATATTTAAATGAGCGGATACAAGAATGTAAAGAAGATGATAATTTGTTTGAAAAAATTTCTCTTTAACGATGTAAGTGGGAGCGGGAGACGTGAGGGAGTCCAAAGAAGTTATGAATTTTTGTTACGACACAAGTAATGTTGTTTATTGCTTATGCTTTATTTTTTAAAAATTTTAATAAATATTTTATATATATAAAAAAAAGAATAAAGGAATGCAAGGAAAAACAACACCACAGTTAGTGGTGAGGAAGTTGCCTACAAACACTATTGAATTAAAACTAGGTTGGATTAGAACTTAGCATCTTTTTAAGCATCTCTCCCCACATACACACAAACACTTCTCCTCTGCAAACCATCCTCTCTTCAATTCTGCTTTGCAAGGAGGCAGCCAGCCACAGGGTTTAGAGCACGAGGCAGCCATGTGATGGGAATGAGAAGACACTGCCAATAATTAAATTAGCATCATCTAGAGGTGGGCTTTATTGTTCTGAAAATAGGACCATCAGGGAGCACAAAAATTCTTTTGACTTCGGAACCAAAATAGCACATTTTTAACGCAGCTCCTTTTATGACTTGGTAATTTCTTCATTGAGTTTAATTAAACTCTCCATAGCTTGATGAGCAAATTTCCAATTAAGCTCCCATAATATAAGAGTAAACATAAAATAGTTGGCGCCGCTGGTAAGCGCATTTGAAATTCACAGACTCTGTTAAATATCGGCGCTGTTAAGACAGAAAGAAAAACAGCTATTCTGGTAAAGGAATACATGCCATTGTGCTTAAAGCTTTATGCTTAGAAGCTAAACATTAAAAAGCATTTGGAAGTAATCATAATAGTCTTGGATTATTGCTACATTACCACTACATTACCGCACCACTGTTATTTATAGTTTTGAGTAGCACTTTCAGCTTGCAAAATCCTTATTTGATTTCACAATGGATCCTAGGAAGCATTATTCCCATTATTATTCCTGTTTTACAGAGGGGGGAAATGAAGGTGAGATTTAGTAAATTGCCCAGTCAGCCCATGGAAGATGTGCGCAGTCAAGTGCACAGTCCTCTTCAGACATTGTACATCAACCATGCAAACAGGGCTCCCTAGAATATTCAGGCTAGCCCAGACTCCATAGACTTCAATGTGTGTGTGTGTTGGCCATGCTGATGCATGGTTGGTGTGGATCTGAAGTGGGGCTACGCAGGGATGGATTCTTGTCCCTGGGTCTCTGTCATTGTGGAGTGAGTCTTGCATGCATAAATCGGCTCCACCTCTTTGTGGGGACGCGTTGTGGGTGAGCCACCAAGCTCCCCCCTCAGCGTGGGGAGCGGGACTGTGTCCTGCCTTACACTGGGGAGGCCCAGCCATGCCAGTTAGCCAAGCAGCCAATCGGGCAGCTTGGGGGGGGGGTGTCCGGGGCAATTTAATCCTCAACATGACGCTGAATCCCCCCTTTTCAGCCTTGCACTACGGATCTCCCACCCTTCTGCCCTTTGTTCTGGTTGCGTCATTGGCCTTGCTATGGACTTCGGCTGGTCACCATTGAGGGGCCTGGTAGGACTTTTTCCACTTGGCAAATTGGCACTGGCCACTTGGTTTTTGCCTACCTCATAGCAATCGTCACAACTTTGTAAGGTTTGGCAGTTAGGCATTAGAATAGCGTTGTGGGGGGGGAGGGGAGGTGCGGCCATCACCTGCCCCTCCAAGCTTAAGGGTATTCCGTTAAAGGAACCCAGGGGTGTGGATCTCGTCCGAAGCCCAGGGAGGGTCTAGGGCCATGCCACGACCCCATCAGGAACCTAGGGGGTGCTCGAGTCGATCCTCGAGTCGGAGCTCCCCCTACTGATGGTTTACCCTAACCAGACTCCCTGCAAGGCGGGCAGGAGTCAGATATGGTCTGTTGGTGCCAATGCCTAAGCCAATACTGCTCACATTCTGTAACCAACAAAGTTGTGACCTAAATTTTGCCCATTAACATTAACCTAAAAGTCTGTGTTCTTGTGTCTTTATTCTCATGGGGGTGGCTTGGGGCTTTGACACACAAATCTGTTTACTGTAAACCTCCTTTGACCTGACACTGATCAAGTGTCACCTAGAAGCCTAGCCAATGCATGCATCTATGGGGTGGAGCTAGCCAGGACAATTCCACAATGCCCCTTCCCCATGTGGGCATTTAACAAATGAAGAAGAGGGTCCAGGTCTTCTTCACAACTACAAGCCCAATCTTTATCTACTGGGCTCCACTGGCTCCAGTCTGTAATCTACATTATCACCCATATTCACACTGAGCTGTGTTGTGTTGCTGGGATGGCACAATATCCTCCTTTGCAAGAGAATTACTTTTATTGGCTTGCTTTGCGCCAATAAATCATTGGAAGTATCACTATTTGCCTCCATTTGTTTCAATCATCCAGCTCGGAGAAGTCCATCAAAATGTCTTCAAATGCCAAATGGTAATTTGCCCATATGCTGCAGCAGGAGTGAATCAGTGCACTATACAGTCAAGAGCAAATAGATGAATTTAGAGCTGCTTCCTAGGAGTATAGAAGGTTAGCAAAATTGTCTTCGCTTTGCTCCACCATGAGCCTGCTCTACAAATTGGTTCAGAAGCGCCTTACATATTTTAATAAAGAGACACATGGGCATCTCTTTGAAACAACATGGCTGATTCCATATCCTTTCAAGAATAACATGGGTTTTGAAATCACCAGATGCCATCGCTCACTGTTCTTCTGGAGGAATCTGTCATGTTTTTATGTCTAAAAGTCGGGCTGTATCCCGTGTTTGCGAGCACTTGAAAGTAAGATCAATGCAGCATTATTTCAGCATTCATTATTCTTGTTTTTCAAAATCAGACTAAATGTTTCTGCAACAAAAGCCTAAGGTAAGTTTCTGGGGGACTGTTGCCAGACCCCATACTGTTGAGTATTCCTCAAATACTCTCCTCCAACATTCATTGTTCCAAAGCCTGTGTACATTCATTTCTGAAATTTCCTTTCATTGTTAGAACTTTAACACTCTGTTGCGGTAAAAACGTACAATAGATGCTCAAAAATATATCTCCCACTCGTTTTGAACATTTCTTGTTTCAGGAGCATAAAAGATGAAACCATAAATTCTTAATGCAGGCTTAAGAGAATCCAGCACTAGTATTGGCTTAATGAATATACATGAAGCTCTCTAAAGTGTAGATAATTCTTTGAGTTTTCTAAAAGCACCTTCTCTTGTAGGAAGGGGGGGGGGGGAATACATGCCATGCCACATACCAACAAGACAACTCAAAATAAATATTTAAATGTGGCATCAGATCCCCTAACAAATATTAGACTGAGAATGCCATGAAATAAACCAGAAGCAAAGTCCTCCTAATCATGAAGCATTTTCAACCCATTCCTAATAATAATAATAATAATAATAATAATAATAATAATAATAATATCCCACCCATCTGGCTAGGTTGCCCCAGCCACTCTGAGTGGTTTCCAACACATATAAAATCATAATAAAACACAAAACATTAATACAAAGAATTATAGACACCGAGAGACAACAGGACTGCTTAAGGTGCCCAGATTACAAAATTGTAGAAATCGAGAGATATATAGTTGCACCAGCAGCTTATCTCTTTTTTTCTTGTATCCAAAAATGCAAGAAGGGCTTTTACACTTGCCAGAAGCTTGGCTCTGCCGTCGCTGGTCTTGGAAGGATCCTTTAAAACAGTCCCATATGACCAGAGAATTTGCACGTGTCCATTGGGGGATATAGGAAGCCCTGAACACGTATTTTTTAGATGTCCCTTTTATGATGAGGCACGTAGAGAAACCATTGACCCCCTGCTGGTGAGGCTTGCTGACCTCCCAGTAAAGCAAAAAATTGATCTCCGGTTAGGAAAAGACCACAAGACGACCCGGATTGTCGCCAGATTCTGCACACTGATCTGTAGGCACAGACTATCCCCCAATTCAATCTAGTTTGTTAAGAAAATTCCTATCAGACTTTTAAACTTAAAATCCATTGTTGTATATTGTTTTAAATGTTTGTTTTGCTATTGGGATTGTAGTTCCATTTGTGTTTCACAAGCTGGTCTCTGACCGTAATAAATTTCATGTCATAAAACATTAATATTATGCTACATCCAATTAATTTGCTTCCATTTAAGTGTGGATTGTATTGAGGTCTTGGGCCACAGCGCTGTGCGCACTTGCCTGAGTGTAAGTCCCACTGAAGGGAGGTAAGGCAGTGACGGGTGGAGGCCGGGTACCCACAGTGAAACCTTTGTGGGTACCCACACCCCCAGGGCCTCCTGGAGATGGGGCCAGTGCTGCTCATCTGTGATTCCCAACACCTGGTATTCAGAAATATAATACCTCTTAAAGTGGAGATGGAACATGGCCATCATGGCTAGTAGGCATGAATTTGTCTAATCCTCTTTTAAAGCCATCCAAGTTATTGGCCACCATTGCTACCCATGAAAGTGAATTCCACAGTTCAGCTGTGCAAAGAACCACAAGTTTATGAGGGACAGAGGAAAAAATTCCATTTTCTCCATGCCACACATAATTCTATAAACTTCTGTAGTGCCACATCTCACTTGCCTTTTTTCTAAACTAAGAAGTCCCAAATTTTCTAAACTAAGAAGTCCCATATAGATGGAGATAATCCCTTAAGGGCTTATCTCCATCTATATGAGATTCAACAAGACTCCTTACCTTATTGTTGATGTTGATGTTAAAGTAAGAACAGAGTGTAGCTCAGTTCCTTAGGTTCTGCACAGACACTGCTAATGCTGAAATGAACAATGCAATTGCTATCTTTTTCTTCCTAGGTTGGATAATTTGTAAATACCTTCCATGCAGCCTTCAGTTGCAAAAGAGCTGGGTCATTTTCCCACCCTGAACTGAATCTGGGATGGTGGTCTCGGTAGAAAAAGCTCTAGATCCTGTTGTTGTTGTTTAGTTGTGTCCGACTCTTCGTGACCCCATGGACCAGAGCATGCCAGGCACTCCTGTCTTCCACTGCCTCCCGCAGTTTGGTCAAACTCATGCTGGCAGCTTTGAGAACACTGTCCAACCATCTTGTCCTCTGTTGTCCCCTTCTCCTTGTGTCCTCCATCTTTCCCAACATCAGGGTCTTTTCCAGGGAGTCTTCTCTTCTCATGAGGTGGCCAAAGTATTGGATCCTCAGATCCTGTTAGGAATTATTTAAACCATGGGTTTAATTCTGTGGCCTTCCGCATTCTGATTATCACCAGCCACAGCTAGCATGGCCAATGGTCAAGAAAGATAGGAGATATCTGGGAGCCACAGGTTCCCCTACCCAGCCTTAAGATACCTTGTGACAATATTTCCTGAGAATTCCAAAATGCAAAGATGAGGGCAGGGGAAAATAGGACAAAATCAATAATTCACCTGCATGGTTTTTGTGAAGAGTTAAATCCAAATTCCTTTTGGCTTCTGTTCCAAGGCTAAAACACTCAGGCAGATTTAGAACACAGTTTGTTTTAAGATCTATGGCTTTACCATTCACACTCTAATATAAACTCCAGATAAAAGTCATTCAGTGACAGTCTGCTTACAACGACTCTGTGCTAAGCAAATTATTCCCTTTAAATGAGAAAGGTAACAGAACATCGCCTTCTATAACAGAGACCAGGCACCTTATCAAGGCAAACACATAGAAGGTGACGGCAAAATTGCGGATCTGCAAAGTGGGTTTAAAATGAAAGAGAATATCTCGTTATTTGCTAATGTCTCTTCATCCTCCCACTTCACCCATGTAATTAAAAATAAATTTCTGCCAGCAGCAAAAAAAAAAAAAAAAAGCAACAAGGGTTGTTAGCTCAAAGTAGTTTCATTTTTGAACTTCTTCTCCAGAACCCTTCATACAGTTTACATACACGTACGTGTTTCTTAATGTCAGATACTAGTGAACAGTGAAAACTTGCCTTGATTGATTTCAGCAGGAGACAGGACAGTTCAGGCAAGGTGCAGAATAGCAGCAGATTCTACATTGCTTTCCACTGCCACTGTCAGGAACTAGAATAAAATATGGGGGGGCAGTTAAGCCCCATCCTGCTTAATTGATCACAAGATGCAGTGCACACAAACCATTTGAATAACAATGCCCATTGATTTTTGGGGGGAAGGGGAGCCCCCTCAAATATTTTATTCAAGGGGCCAAAGGAACCTAGGAGCTGGCTCCTACGCTGTCAGGTTTGCAGCAGTGTCAAATCTTCCTATCATTGTGCACCCTGCTAAGCCAAGGATGGAGAACCTTTATCAGTCTGAGGGACAACCTTCTCCATCCCTGGTGTAATGCTTTTTCTGTTGATTGGCCAGCAGCATCAGTAGCAGATGGCATGGGGGGGGGGGTAGAACCCACCTGACCTGCCAGCCATTGAGTTATCACTGCATTAGTAACCTCAAAGTTGGCTCAATGCAGTGCCCTCTCTTTGTGGCTACCCTTGAGGTTGCTCCAAAGGCTGCAGTAGTGGCCAGGTTGCTTTTGGAAGTAAACAATCACCAACATGCACTGGCTCCTCATTTCCTACCAAGTTATGTTCAAGGTTTTGGTACTAACAGACTGCTTTATTCTCTATATATCCAGTAAGACGCTGGTACAGTGGTACCTCGGATAAGAACTTAATTCGTTCTGGAGGTCTGTTCTTAACCTGAAACTGTTCTTAACCTGAGGTACCACTTTAGCTAATGGGGCCTCCCACTGCCACCGCGCTGCCACCAAGCGATTTCTGTTCTCATCCTGAAGCAAAGTTCTTAACCCAAGGTACTATTTCTGGGTTAGCGAAGTCTGTAACCTGAAGCCTCTGTAACCCGAAGTACCACTGTATATCCAAAGATATCAGAAACCCCATTCCTCAGTAACTCAGAGCTGTTTTTTCAGTGTGGCTGCCCTTGTTCTGTGAAATACATTTCCTGTCAACATACAAGAGGCACTTTCCGGAAACAACTGAATGCATTCTTCTTCTGACAGTCTTTCCCAGCTGGGTCTCTGCCACAGGTGTCTACTTTGTAGAGCAGCCACTGAGACCACATAACACCAGTTTTGAAAGACCTACATTGGTTCCCAGTATGTTTCCGAGCACAATTCAAAGTATTGGTGCTGACCTTTAAAGCCCTAAACGGCCTCGGTCCAGTATACCTGAAGGAGCATCTGCATCGCCATCGTTCTGCCCGGACACTGAGGTCCAGTGCCGAGGGCCTTCTGGCGGTTCCCTCGCTGCGAGAAGCCAAGTTACAGGGAACCAGGCAGAGGGCCTTCTTAGTAGTCGCACCCGCCCTGTAGAATGCCCTTCCACCAGATGTCAAAGAGAAAAACAACTATCAGACTTTTAGAAGACATCTGAAGGCAGCCCTGTTTAGAGAAGCTTTTAATGTTTAATAGACTATTGTATTTTAATATTTTGTTGGAAGCCGCCCAGAGTGGCTAGGGAAACACAGCCAGATGGGCGGGGTATAAATATATTATTATTAATATTATTATTATTATTATTATTATTATTATTATTATTATTATTACTACTAGTAGTAGTAGTAGTAGTAGTATAGTAGTAGTATTGCTTTTAAATATATATATACTGTATCGGCTCAAACATAAGATGCACTTTTCCCCCAGATTCCAACCGTGTGCAGAAGGCAATTATTATTTCTCATAATTGTATGAAGCCCTAAAGTTGTTAGAATGTTGTTGACAGTATTTTTTGTTGGTTGTGCCATGCCGCCAACTGCTCTGTGCTCTCCTTGGGAGTAAAGGCTGGTTATAAATATGGGGAAATAAATAAATAAATGGCCCGCAAAAGATGATGGGAATTGTTTCCCATCAACATCAGGGGGGAGGGGCTTGCATTTCACAAACTCCCTGTTCCTGCTTGACATTCCTTCTCAAGTCTATCAAGATGTTTGAAGGCATGAGAAGAGGTTTCTCAGAAAGATCAGGACCTGTTTCGATCTTGGAAGGTGTACTGGCAGGACCAGCAGAACAAAAATTGAGCTCGCGTGCCCGGCAACATAGACATTGCTGCAAAGCATTTCTGAGCTCGCTTTAGGTGCAGTCTTGTTTGGTGCTACCGCCATAATTTATCATTCTCATTTTGAGAGGGGGCAATAAGCCACGCTTTTCTCCTGGAGCCCATCATTCAGCTAATGGCAGGTCTTATATCTCTTACAAGCTCCTAAACAGCTGCAGGATTTAAAGGTTAAGGCATGCACCAATATGGTATTTGCTAATTAAATGTTATTTTATTAAGACATGGTATTTAATGTAAACGTCTGCGCTCTGTATGGGTTCTCATTATGCTGCTTTTGCTTCCTCTGCAGAATCACCCCGAGCCGTCTGCTTCCCCCACCTCCCTTCCTATTCAAGGGAAGCGTGTGGTTGATAATTCTCCCTCTCTTCTAACCCCAGCCTGACGCCAGCAATATATAGTTTGAAATACATTTTCAATTAGGGAGATATCCTTGAAGCAGCATGCATTTCTCCATAGCTATTTCTGCTCTGCAGCGGATCTGGGGAACAGAATGTAAGAGATTCTCTCAGCACTTACTAAAGTCTGTTACTTACTTGTAAAGCCACCCAGTTCTGAGCAGCTTCTGGAACATGATCAATCCTTCTGGTGGCAAAAAAAACAACAACACTTGTAGGCATTTCTAGGTGACAGACAGTGCTATCCTAAGGGTATTTATTCAGTACTGTGTCTCTTAACATCCTACAGTGGACCTACACAGATCACTCTACTTAGGGGTGCAGACACAGAGAGAAAGGGGTGGGTGATCTGGTGAATCTAGAATGCAGGGAGTTGTGGGGTCAAATAAGTCAGATCATGTTATTTCTTACTAATCAACTAAATTCACGCAGCGACCCATAATGCAATTTATCTGGGCAGCTCACAAAACAAGTAGGCGGAAAAACTAAAAATACAATATGTAATGGTAAAAGCTATTAGACACTAAAACCACAATGAAACATTTAAAAACATTTTTTTAAAAAAGGACCAGAACATGTTATTTACAGGGCCAGATTTAGTTTTGATGAGGCCCTAAGCTACTGAAGGTAATGGGGTCCTTTATATGTCCAGCTGTCCTTTGTCAACAACAAATTGTCACTGTTTTTTTGTGTTGGATATATGCTATATGGTACTTTATGGACCTAATAGGTATCTAAAGGCATTTGCACATAACAAAATATGTATTTTATCATAAAATATATATTTTATGTAGGCACCCTATATATAGAAATGAGCAAACCAGTGATATTTTAGGGAGCAGGCTAGCAGGCGGGGGCCATTACTTACATCATAGGAGCCTACACAACGCAAAACACTGCTGCTGTATGTAGGTTTTCTTTTATTTGTTTTTTATCTTATATTTTGGAAATTTACATCCAGGATTTTTTCCCTTTAACTTTTTTGGGGGGGCCCAAGAGAGTGGGGCCCTAAGCTATAGCTTGTTTAGCTTATACGTAAATCCGGCACTGAAGGCCTGGGTGAACAAAGACTTCTTCATCTGGCACAAAAAATGCCACAAAGATGGTACCAGGTTAAGTTAATCAAAGAAGCAGCAAAGTGACTGAAAATCAAACTGCCAATATCAAACTAATGCTGAAGGAACACCTCTTTCCCATGGCTTTTGGCACTTGAGATATATATTTTTGGGACCTACTTTCTTTCTGTGAGTTTTATGTTTTATACCTTTTCTAATAAAGGTAAAGGGACCCCTGACCATTAGGTCCAGTCGTGGCCGTCTCTGGGGTTGAGGCGCTCATCTCGCTTTATTGGCCGAGGGAGCCGGCGTACAGCTTCTCGGTCATGTGGCCAGCATGACTAAGCCACTTCTGACGAACCAGAGCAGCGCACGGAAAGGCGGTTTACCTTCCCGCCGGAGCGGTACCTATTTATCTACTTGCACTTTGACGTGCTTTCGAACTGTTCGGTTGGCAGGAGCAGGGACCGAGAACGGGAGCTCACCCTTTTCTAATACTGTGTTGTAATTGTTGTACTCCGCCTTGGGGTCTTGGGGAAAGTCTGTACCCAACCCCCTTTTCTATCTACCTGTTAATCTGTTTCAGGAGGTGGTTACACTATGAAGTCTTAATTAGGTTAATTGGGAAGGAGCACAGCATCACAGACTGCTATTCTTCTATGGAGATTCCTAGTCATTCGCCACAAAAATTACAAATTTTCAGAATTCTGTTTCAATGAGCATTACCTTGCTGCACACTGCTACATTCAATTTTCATGTTATTCCTCATTCATTAAGAATGTCAAAAATGGACTGTAAAGCCTTCAAGAAATCTTATTAATATTTGTAAATTGAGTGTATATAAGGGGTGGATTACTTCAAGCCTCTAAAAACAAACCTCTTTTCCTCAGGGACAAGATGTCATGTGTTAGAACTATGGGGGAAAAAAGGAGACAAATGGTGCTAAATGCAGAAATGTTGCTCAAGGCATCTTTTTTTCTTTTTTTACTGAGCGGAAAAAAACTATGGCTTTTAAATGAACAGGAGCTACATTGAGCAGCATGCAGTTTTTATCGGAGCATATTTTGTCAACCTTGAAATTGTATTTTAGAAGTGATGATCAGTTAAATACGTCTGTAAGACTGGAGCTATTTATAAGTTGGATTAATATCCTAATGTCTTTTAAAGACAGGCATCTCTGATTCATGATCAATGTTTCTCACACCTGTCACAGAAACACAAGAAACAGATGAATGGCGCAGATGAAACAACCGTTCCACAGAATCATAGTTGGAAGGGACCCCCAAAGGTCATTGAGTCCAACCCCCTGCGATGCAGGAATCTCAACTGAAGCATCCATGACAGGTGACCATCCAACCTTTGCTTAAAAATATCCAAGGAAGAAGAGACTACAACCTCCCAAGGGAGTCTGTTCCATGGTCGAACAGTTCTTACTGTCAGAAAGTTCTTCCTGGTGTTTAGTCAGAAATCTCCTTGCTGGAGACATACTATCCTAAAATGGAAGCCCTCAGGAGTGACCAGCAGAAAGGACCTGATGACACAGTAAGGTGAAGTAGCTGCCTCAGGTACGAGATTTGAAGAGCCATCACAGGTCACACCTCATTGGACTGATAGGCACACTCTGCTTCATATTCTCTTGAGTAAGTCCTAATAAAATGAATGGGGCATGTGTGTCTGAGCAAGAAATATAGAATCATAGAATTGAAGAGTTGGAAGAAACCCTGAGGACCATCCAGTCCAACCCCCTGAAATGCAAGAATATGCAGCTGTCCCATACAGGGATCAAACTTGCAACCTTTGCACCATCAGCACCATACTCTAACCAACTGAGCTAACCAGGTAGATGGTTTGAAGAGGGGTTCATGCAAGAGAATGTTCCAGTGGGTTGTAGGAGTTAGTAGGAGGGCCTTCCATTTGGATTTTCTGCAGCAGGCACCAAAATGCTGAGGGAATGATTAGTTTATATCTGCAAATTTCATGAGGAAGCAATAGAGGTCAGTGGGGTGGCACAGTGGGGCTATGTTGCTCTCCTGGCTCCCAAACACCATGAGTTGCTGCTGTTGCTTGCTGGGAAGGAAAGTGGCAAGGCTTTGTCAGGGAGCCGTCAAGGAGAACAGGTTGTTTGCAGATCCGAGAAAGACGGTGAAACACCGTCTAACTTTCAGTTAGTTTCTTGATTAAGGAAGCAGAACAGAGAACACACAGAGACTTCTAAGGGTTGCTTCTGTGTAGATCAGTGGTTCTCAACCTGTGGGTCCCCAGATGTTGTTGGACTATACAACTCCCATCATCCCTGAGCTCTGGCCTTGCTAGCTAGGGATGATGGGAGTTGTAGTCCAACAACATCTGGGGACCCCACAGGGTCTGGGGACCCTGCTTCTAGATGAAGCAGTTGCCTGGACTGGCTTGTAGCTTCCCCTTCACTCCCTATCCATCCATGTCAGGTCCCTCCCTCTGTCTACCCTCGAGCCCTAAGGGACCACCTCTGTTTCTGCCTGCTCTCTGCTGGGTAACATGTAATAGATGCCTTGTTCTGGGAGTGGGAGCTTTCAGGGTGTTAGCGGAGTCAGGTTGGCTCTGTTGTGGAGCTGCTCCTCCCCACCCCAGCTCCTCCCCTTCTCTGGGATGAAGCCGGTTTCCCACCACCAAAAGCCAGGATTCCAATCCACTCCCCTCTGTGCTTTCCTGGGGGGGGGGGGCTTTTGGTCCAGTAGCTTCCACCACTCCACAGCATCCAGCCAGTCCCTGACAGGCAGTTAGGAGCTTGGCAGGAACACTGGACTTGTTCTGCTGCCACGCTGAGCTCCTGCTGAGCTTCCAACAGTAAGTGGCAGAGATGTGTAGTATTTGGAAGAAGAAGAAGATGAGGAGGAGGAGTTTGGACTTGATATCCCCCCTTTCACTCCGCTTAAGGAGTCTCAAAGTGGCTAACAATCTCCTTTCCCTTCCTCTCTCACAACAAACACTCTGTGAGGTGAGTGAGGCTGAGAGACTTCAGAGAAGCGTGACTGGCCCAAGGTCACCCAGCAGCTGCATGTGGAGGAGCGGGGAAGCGAACCCGGTTCACCAGATTACAAGTCCACCACTCTTAACCACTACACCATGCTGGCTCTCAGTAAAGCAATGTAGCCCTGCCCGTAGTGCCCCACCATACACTACCACCAAGAAGGAAGGAGAGGAGAAGGAGAGTTGAAAAGGTATATCCCATAGGTAGCCAAGCTGGCGCCATCCAGCCATCCAAGCTGGTGCCATCCAGTTCTTCAGCTCTCATAAGTCCCAGTCAGCATGGTCAATGCTCAGGGATGATGGAAGATATAGCCCAGCAACATCTAGAGGCACCACATTGGCTATAACCATTGGCTCACCACCCCAAACCTAAAAATACAATTTTCACTTCTTCCATCATGGAAACCATAGGGGTTCCCTGTGGCAAACCACTGATCTGAAGCCGGCAACATTAAGTCACATGAATTATTGCGGATTTAAACACAGAGAGCAGAACTCCCTGCAAATCCTCGGCCATTTTTCAGCATTATTTCTGCGCGCACGCATAGGCGAAGGAACTGGCCTGCGTACACTGCTGGCTTTCCATCAATAGCACTCACTCGGTATGACATTAACCGCTGCGGGCCAAAAGAAAATATGTTTGGTGATGCTCTCCCTAGTGGATGGTAGTGCATATAATAAAACCACTATACATAATTCAGGCCTAAAAAATGGTAGGTATATAATTTCAAGTTCTGCAGAGAACAGTAAAGTTTTCTATTGGCTAGCTATTGGATATAGATGGGGAAGCCAAGACATATAGAACAAGATTGCCACCTAGTGGCTCAGCTACAAAGACATTTTCTTCTTATTTCTAGC
The DNA here is from genome assembly GCF_964106915.1 of Podarcis gaigeae. Lineage (NCBI taxonomy): Eukaryota > Metazoa > Chordata > Lepidosauria > Squamata > Lacertidae > Podarcis > Podarcis gaigeae. The sequence goes on from NC_139680.1 coordinate 23,942,297, forward strand.
AAGCGTCTACCTGATGTTGGCGGTTTGCAGGCAGATTGTGAATTTTCAGTGGCTCGTGGTCAATATTACACCATTGTCATAAAATTTTGAGTTTTTCAGTGCTCGGTCATAATCCCTTAACATTTTGAAGGTGTTTTCTAGTGCTTCAAGCTATTCTCTGGGCATGGCGAAAGAAGCTTCCCCAAAGCACAGCCAGTTGTGCCACGATAAATATATTAAGTTAAGGTATGATTGTTATGTTTAACTTTTACGTAGTGTCCATGATGAGAAATGCACTCACAGAACACTCTGGGATGGAACAGGTCATCCTTCCCCCTCTAAAATTAAAAGGATCAATGCATATCCAACATGTGCGTTGATGTTGCCATCTGCAAACATGTGCTACTTATGGAGTGTGGTGTGCACATTCTTGAAATCGTCTGGCCAGAACAACACTTTCAAATTGGTGATGAAGTTGAAGGCATTGGGCTAATATAAACACACAGGAGTCTTGATTGTCCCTTTGGTTAAACAGGATCACTCTGATCTAGCTATGTACTATCCATATTCAGAGAAGCAGGCTGTGGGTTGGCGCTGTGGTCTAAACCACCGAGCCTCTTGGGCATGCCGATCAGAAGGTCAGCGGTTCAAATCCGTGTGATGGAGTGAGCTCCCGTTGCTCTGTCCCAGCTCCTGCCAACCTAGCAGTTTGAAAGCATGCCAGTAAAAGTAGATAAATAGGTACCACTGTGGCAGGAAGGTAAATGGTGTTTCCGTGCGCTCTTGTTTCCATCACGGTGTCCCGTTGCCCCAGAAGTGGCTTAGTCATGCTGGCCACATGACCCAGAAAGCTGTCTGTGGACAAACACTGGCTCCCTTGGCCTGAAAGCGAGATGAGCACCATAACCCCATACAATGTATGCACAGATCTGACTGGTGCACCAGCACAACTCAAGCTCAGAGTCAAAGGGTCAATTGAGATGCAATGAAGAAACATGATCTGCAGTTGTAATCTCCAAAATGGGTTGTGGGTAGAATAAGCAAGTCAGATGGCACAGGTCATTAATTTCACTTTTATGGCAGCTTTAACAAAGAATTGTAGTGCCTCTCTTAATCTTTAATTAACTGCTATTCTTCACACGAAGCTACTATATAACCTGGTTCCAAATTTAATCAAAGCCGACTGTTGCATCTTTCTACTTTTCCAAAGTTTACATCAATATGCTTTTCAGAAGTCTGTGGTTATCAAGAAAAATCTCACAGAAAAAGGACACTGATGAGAAACCAGACTAGATGAGGCAGCTGAAAATAAATACATATTAATGCAAGTTTGTCTTCCACCACAAATGTGCTGCCTTGTGCTCTCCATACGGAGACACATGAATATTGTTGATTGACAAAAGACTGGAGGAATACAAATCAAACACTTCTTTTCCCATTTCAAATGATAATTCAGACAAACTCCGTATTGATATCCTGATGCATATATTTCTTTGCTTTTGATTCTATCATCACACCCCCCAGTAACAGGAGAGAAAAAGCTGTGTTTCTTTCACAGGTCTAATTGCCAGTCTCAAGAGAAAACAGCAAGGGAGAATTTTTAAACAGTATCACTATGTGCTGTTTCAAGCGCCTTTCCCAAAAACTGAGCCGCAGAAGCAAATAGGATACTGCCCAAGGCTGTTTTGAAGGTATTGTTTCTTTTTATTTAACAGAATTTATATACCACTTGATTCTAAAATATAAAGCCTCTAGAGGGTTTACAAAGATATAAAATGAAACATGACATTTCCCAATAATAATAATAATAATAATAATAATAAACGTTTTAAAGCATTTTAAAACCATCACCAATGGTACGTTTGGTATGTTTCTGAGCACAATTCAAAGTGTTGGTGTTGACCTTTAAAGCCCTAAACGGCCTCTGTCCAGTATACCTGAAGGAGCATCTCCACCCCCATTGTTCTGCCTGGATGCTGAGGTCCAGTGCCAAGGGCCTTCTGGCGGTTCCCTCATTGCGAGAAGCAAAGCTACAGGGAACCAGGCAGAGGGCCTTCTCAGTAGTGGCACCCACCCTGTGGAACGCCCTCCCATCAGATGTCAAAGAGATAAACAACTACCTGAACATTCAGAAGACATCTTAAAGAAGCCCTGTTCAGGGAAGTTTTTAATGTGTGACATCTTAGTGTAATTTTGGATATTATTATATCTCGTACAATAACGGTTCCTCCTGCTATACCAAGCTATGTTAGGGTAAGGAAATGTGCAGATTACAATGAATCATATCACCTGGGAAGGTGAAGAAGCAAAGTCAGAATGGATTTGAATATGGCTGGAGGAGGAATCCATGTTAAATGGATTTATACATGGGATCTGACATACCCAGCCCGATCAAACTATGACTGTGTCTGACTGCCTCTTGAATCAAATGGTCACTTATAGGTGATCAGCTCATGTATTGCCATTTTTTAAAAAAAGCCCTAATGATTATATCATACACAAAAGTAGCACATATTATTCTTATCACTTGTATAAAAGTCAAGCTCCATGCAGTATAATGTTACTTACACAATTTAATACAGATTTCTGCATTGCTGTGTGCAACTGCTTATGTGCTGATTACCTTAGGAAACCTGGAGAGCAGTGGTACCTCTACTGACGAGAACCTCTGGTTACGTATCCTTTGGGATATGCACACGGAAAACCTGGAAGTATTTTTCCGGGTTTCACCGTGCGCGCATGCACAGAAGCACTCTACCGCGCCACGCACCTGCGCAGAACAGGCACATCCAGTTGCGAAAACCTTATTATCCGACCGGAGCTCTGGAACGGATCCTGTCTGCAACCGGAGGTACCACTGTACATATAATAGTGCACATCATAATGCACATAATATGTGATAAATGTATTTTTTAGGTAAAAAAATAAAGCCTCTCATTGAGATTAAGGAGCAAGACAGGAATCATGAAAAATCCATTCAGGTAAGATCAACCTGCTTTGATAACTACATCACCCTTCCACTGGAGTTGTCTTGATATTCAGAACGTGTACAGAACAACCCATCTGTCTTTTTTGCAGAGATATAATCTCTGTATAAAGCCTTATTCCCCAGCACCCCAGTACTTCACTGACTGCCTCTCCCCATATGAACCCTGCAGTCATCATCTGAGGACATTTTCTCCTCCACAGGAGGTCTAGAGGGTGGCAACACTAGCATGGTCTTTTTCAGTGGTGGCTCCCCACTTGTGGAATGCTCTCCCCAGTGAGGCCCATCTGGCACCATAATTATATATATATTTTCAGGCACTAAGCAAAAGCATTTCTTTTCTACCAAGCCTTTGGCTTTTAATTTTCTGTGGCCTTCTTCAGTAAATGAGCTGCTTTCATCCTGCCTTTTTTAAAATGTCAATGTGTTTTAGCTTATTTTTATGTTTTGATTTTAATGTATGCTAGTTTTAATGTATGATCTGTTTGTTTCTTGTTGGAGTTACTTTTGCAAAAGAAAGAAAGAAAGAAAGAAAGAAAGAAAGAAAGAAAGAAAGAAAGAAAGAAAGAAAGTGAGTGACTGGTAGGTTTGACTAAATAAATAAACAGTGATCTAAAACATCTTGGGTGGTGAGTGGGGATTTTCATCTATGACTTGGTACTTGTCTGATATTGCCAGCACCCTGAATTCAATGTGCCTGTCTTAACATTTTAGTAAGCAGGTATTGCAGTCTCTGTGCCACCCTTCCCGTGCAGTGACTGTAGCTAAGATGTGATGACCAAGTACAGACAGACAATGGTCTGGTTTAGAAATGGCCACAACTTTTTTTTTAATTAATTTTCCAAATTTAGAGCAAACAAATAAGAAAACATTACAATATAAAAAAGAAAAAACAAACAAACATTTATCCTCACTGATAAAATCCCAGTTTTCTTATCATTGTTAAATGACTTCCTCGAATCCCCCTAGCTGGATTTCCATGTACTGTAGATCATTGTAGCAATTTTCCAATACTACTTTTAAATAAAATTAACTTAATCGATTAACATCTGTCTTTCTTTTCAAATTGTCTTCTATCCATAATGTTATACAATTTAACATATTTAACTCCTAGGCCAATTTGGTATGGTAAAGGTAAAGGGACCCCTAACCATTAGGTCAGTCGTGGCCGACTCTGGGACTGCGGTGCTCATCTCACTTTATTGGCTGAGGGAGCCAGCGTACAGCTTCCGGGTCATGTGGCCAGCTTGACTAAGCCACTTCTGGCAAACCAGAGCAGCGCACGGAAATGCTGTTTACCTTCCCACTGGAGCGGTACCTATTTATCTACTTGCACTTTGACATGCTTTCGAACTGCTAGGTTGGCAGGAGCTGGGACCGAGCAACGGGAGCTCATCCCATCGTGAGGATTCAAACCGCCGACCTTCTGATCGGCAAGCCCTAGGCTCTGTGGTTTAACCCACAGCGCCACCAGCAGTAATTCTAGTTATATTATCTTAGAATATTTAGCTAAATAGTCCTTAAATTTCTTCCATTCTTCTGGATACTCCTCCTCTTTCTGATCGCGGATTCTTCCAGTCAGGTCAGCCAGCTCCAAAAAGTCCATCATCTTCATCTGCCATTCCTCCAGTGTTGCTAATTCTTGTAGTATCCAAAGAAATGGCCACAGCTTTATTGATTCCAGATGTATTTGGATTTTGGCTCAGACATTGGGTTTATATCCATTCTAACCTCCTGCCAGAGGGCTGAAATTTTTGACAGGGTTATGCCAAGGATTCTGGCCGCCACAAGACACCAATCTACCAAGGTGGCCATCCTCAGGCTGTCAACATTCAAAGTGGATAGGCTAAACAGGACAGAGCAGCAAGGTGTGGGGGGGGGGGAGTGTACCTCCCATGACTATATTGTGGCAAACAGGGGTGGAGGGGAACCCAGAGGGTGCAAAAGCCAACTGCAGTCCACCATCTAAAACATTTATCCCATAGATTTCAATAAATGAGTGAATGGTTCTATATAGAGAGAAAGAAACTAGAGCTTATATTTTTCCACCCTAGCTAACATGAAGCAAACCATACCAGGGATTCTATTGCCAAAATGACTTTAAAGTACATCAAGTTTGTATTCTAGGGAGAATACCTGGTGGTGGGGTTTTTTTTTTCTGTGAGCAGATGAGCAGAAGTCTTTAAAGAAAAAGAAGAGGTCTTGATTCAACCAATGGGGGTTAGTGCTTTCTGGGGGATTCTTCAAAAACTATTGAAGTCTCAGAGAAGATTTCAGATGAAGCCACAAGAGACCCCACAGATGGGGAAAGTATGAGTTTATATATATATTAAATCTTTCTTTTTCCCTACATAAGCCGTGCCTGACATTTTATTCTTAAAGAAAAGGTCAGCTGCTGCAGGAACTCTTGGATGACTTGGACTGGAAGTTTGAAGTACAAACTACTAACCTTATTGACAAGAGTAGGCTAATACTATAGATAACTCTAAAATTATCTCTGATCATATCTATGCGGAATTACATATCCCCCCCTGTCATGTGTATGACCTTAGCATGCAATCAGATCCTGACATTCCAGTTTACACTTTGTGTCTAATGTGATTGGAGGACCTGGTTTCTTGCAGTACTGAACAATTGCTCATACGGAAACTTTGCAGAGTTAGTTGTGATTCAAGGACCCACCACCCGCTTGAGGATAAGAAAGACACATGGACACAGTATATTAGGTTAATGGGTAAAAAAGGCCACAACTTTATTGATTACAGCATGTGAGAGGTATTGGCTTAGGCATTGGATAAAACAACAGAGCATGAATCCACCCCCTCAGGGAGGGGTAAGTCTAACAAGTGTTAACCACCAGTGGGAGAAGCCTGTTGATGCAAATACAACGGAAAGCTCCCCCTGATGTCACTGGGGGTTGTGCCATGGCCCTAGTTATCAGCAAGGGCTGGATTACTTTACCAGAATACCCATAAAGTGGAGGGGTAGGCGATGGCCACACCCTGCCCTCCAATACACAAACAAAACCAGCAGCGCAATGAAAGGGAAGCGCTGTCGCAGCCGCATTTGAGCAGCTAAACCCCGCCCCCCAAGCCTCCACCTGACTGTTTGGCTACCTGGGGGCACAGCACGGCAGCTGGGCCATGCCGGCTGGGCAGGGGCCGGAAGGCCCCCTGCCAACGCGGGAAACGGCTCCCGCTCACAATTCCTCCCCTTTGTAAAGAGGAGAGGCTTTTTCTTCCACTACAGAATTTTTCACTTTGCCACAATGTAGGTGGCATAAATCTCAGTCTGAACACATGCAAGGTTGCATTATTGCACCTAAAACATGAAGGGGGAGCACAAAGAAAGCTTACTTATTCACCACTATTGCATCTGCAGGTAGTGATCCTGCAGAGCTTTGCTGAGAGGCATTTGTCAGAGTTAGACCAAGTCCAGTGGAGACATCCAGTGCACTGTATGGCTCCATCTGTACTGGATCAGTTGTGATTATTGCAGCCTGAGGATGAGGACAAGCTGCTTGAAGATGGGTGCCCAACCACCTGCTCCTTTGACCCTTGCCCATCTTGGTTTCTTAAAGCTAGCTGAAGGGAATTGACTGGCTGGGTCCTGGGAGTGATTGATGCTTCATTGGAGAAAAGGGGGGTACCATCTGCCTTTAAGGACCCAGAAGCATTAAACAACTATTGCCGACCTTTTGTAGCAAATGTTCCTTTTGTAGCAAAATGCTCAAGATGGTGGTGGTCCAGTTTCAGGCCTGCTTGGAGGAATCTGAATATTTGGCTCCATTTGTCTACCTTCAGGCCTGGTCATGGTCCTGAAACTGCCCTGGTTGATGGCATTTATCAGGAGAGAGATGGGGGGAATCTGACCCTGATAATCTCCCTGACCTTTCGGCTGCTTTTGATACCATTTGACCATAGTATCCCTCTGCAGTGGCTCAGGGAGGTGTGGATTGGAAGCATGCAATTCAGTGGTTCCACTCCAATCTCTAGGGACGTTTCCAGAAAGTAGTGTGGAAAGCCAGTGTTTGACACCATGGGAGCTGCCCAGTGATGTTCTGTACCCCATTGTATTTAGATGAAGCTGCTGGAAGATGTATTCAGGAGTTTTGGAGCAAAGTGTCAACAACATGCAGTTGACACCCAGCTCTAGCTTTGTTCCATTTGAATCAGGCCACTTGGTGGTGTTGACTGGCTGGATGTGTGCCAACAAATTTAAGCTGAATTATGAAAAGACAGAGGTATTGTGTGATGCAAGTTTTCGAGTCCCCAGATACATATGTGTTATAGAGATTGCAGCAGTGCCTGAACATATTTACTTACAGTGGTACCTCGGGTTACAGGTGCTTCAGGTTACAGACTCTTCAGTTTACAGACTCCGCCAACCCAGAAATAGTACCTCAGGTTAAGAACTTTGCTTCAGGATGAGAACAGAAATTGTGCAGTGATGGTGTGGCCGCAGTGGGAGGCCCTATTAGCTAAAGTGGTGCCTCAGGTTAAGAACAGTTTCAGGTTAAGAAGGGACCTCCAGAACAAATTAAGTTCTTAACCCGAGGTACCACTGTATTTGAAAAAAAACATATAAGCCACTTAAATTTAAAAAGAGGGATTTATTCTAAAATCACCCTCCTGATTCATTTGCTTTTCAGCACTCTGTTTAGATACAAACAAAGTGAGGCAAAGAATAAGACTTTCCCTATGTGAAACCTCAGTGTCCAGTATATGAAACCTCAGTGATACCAGCACATTCACTGTTGGATAGGCCATCAGTTAATTACTGTATTTCGTTTTTGCCAAGAGAGAATGCACTGTGTGCTGAACCAACCCCAAGGTACGTTGCTGCAGCGTATCTGCTTCTGAACATCAAAAATCAGACAAATTGCTTTAATGGAAAAATGCACTGGAGCAAGGAATGTTCAAAAAGACACTGGCACCCATCCCAAAATAGGGTATATATAATACAGTGTGCAAGGGAGGGCAATGTAGGAACTGGTTTGTCTCTTTAGCAGTGGAATTTGCTGCATCAGAAGTCCCAGATAAGACTCACAGCAAACATGTGAGTACATGCATATCCCTTTTTCGATTACAGGCAAAGATACCATAGGAGGGTTAACAGGGCTGAAATCAGCTCATTTCCAAATGCTGTTAGGCTGTGTAGTCACTGATTAATACTTCCAAGTTAGTTATTATTCTGTACATCTCCACAACACACATATTTCAATTTCCCTGTTACATTAGTAGGGAGGGAGGGATGAAAAGGGAGGATCTAGGTTGACTCTAATTATCTTAATTGTTTATGAAATCAATGCCCTTATTCTATCCTTAGACTTCTTCATCAGTTAGGAAAGAGGAAGTCAGATGCCTGTTCGCTTCACTCAAAGACTGCAGGAAATAAGATGAATCGCTGGCACTAAAAAGAAAATCCATCAGTCTGTTTTATCCTCTCCAAGGCTTCCCTACCCTTATTCTGAATACTATGGCCTCGGGAACTAAGAACTAATAAATACAGAGCTAATAGTAGCACCATCAAAAGAAAAGAAACAGGGGGAAATGATAACAAAAGGCAGGTGAGTCATTATTTTGTCATCATTCTCTGTCATAATATACAGATGGATGGCTATGACTGCATACATGTTCTTTATATAAGTATGAAAGAAACTTTTAATGTACAAAAACATAAGGCTTACTGTAGAGGCCTGCTAATATCCCCATCTTCCTACTGCTTGCTTATGCAGGGTTTTTTCCACTTTTATTTCCATACCCAATTCATATGACCAAATGGACAAGCAAACCATATGGATTAAGCAGGCCTGAGTGATTTGACTCATGGTGAAGCCATCTTGTGTTTCCTTCATTTACCATCCTAGTTTGCAGCTCAAATACACTTTGCCATGCTTCTTTCAGCATTTATTATCATTATGTATTTGTTAAACTTATTGGCTTGTCCCCTAACAGGTCTGCCAGAGACTTACATTGAAGAACACATTATAAAATAGAAAATAAAAATGTTGAAAATCACGTGAATATTAACATTTCACACACACACACAAACACCCCCCTCCCAACTAGGATATCAACATTGGTAGCACAAAACAAAACAAAAAAACCCAAAACTATTATCCCACCCACAAACCAGCAAAGAAAAATAGAAATCTCAAGCAATTACGTACCCACTCCAGACCAGAAGTTGCTAATTCAGAAGAGCCAGCTGTTTCAACCTAGTTTTGTTTGTTTATGTTTTTCCTTTTTAAGTTGTCACTCCACTCAGAAATCTGGTGTCAAGGCCAGCTGGTGTAAATCAATGGAAAGTGGGTCATTGTCCAGAGATGGTCTGGCAGCTCTCCTCTCTTGTTGAGATAGCAGCAGCAAATGCAGAGCAGGAAGAAATGACAAAAATCTACCTGTTCTGCATTGTTCTGACTGTTGCTTGTCTCCTGTCTCTTCTGGGGTCCTAACCATGGTAGTCGTGAGTGACATGGTTAATTCTTGAGCTCTGAGCTTGGCAGGCACTGGGTGAAGCAATTTCATTACATCTTTTCTATATGCCAAATAGATCCACTCAACCAAGAGTATACCCATGTCAGAACTGGTTCCTAGACAGCAAGCAAATGTGCTGTGGGAGAATTCTCAGTTTACTGCACCTTCGTGGATTTCCTATTTGGTTTTTCCAAAGTAATAGCAGCCAAGGTGCAACTGAGTGTGGGTGGGTTCCCCAACACAACTGATCAGTAAGCAGGTCCTGGTTGGATCCAGATTACAGTAGTACCTTGGTTTACAAACTTAATCCGTTCCGGAAGTCCGTTCTTAAATCAAAACTGTTCTTAAACCAAGGCGGGCTTTCCCTAATGAGGCCTCCCACCACCGGTACCCTTCCACCATTCGGATTCCATTCTTAGACTGAGGTAAAGTTCTCAAACTAAGACACTATTTCCGGTTTTGTGGAGTTTGTAAACCAAATCGTTCTTAAACCAGACTGTTCTTAAACCGAGGTACCAGTGTAAGTAATTTGAGATTCGATCCAATTGCAATTAGTGCAAAAACGTTAGCCATGACTCAGTTATGTTGCATTAATGTTCAATGGAGACTAAGTTCAATTAACTTACACTGGATCAAAACCAATGCCATTAAAATATCAAGGTTGCTATAATAGGACATAAAATGATATAATCTCACTATAACAAACTGAGACTTGACATACAGTGAGTTTCCCAAGATCATCCACTAAGCTTCTGGCTGAGCTTTGATTTGAATCAGTGCCTCAGTTAGTGGCTGAATATAGGAAACTGAACTCAGGATGTAAAAAGCTTGGCAGACTTTACTGAGGCACAAACAGTAATGTGAACAAACCCAGTACTTTTTTCTGGGGGGACGCAGAGGTATGCGTACCCCTAAACATTTTGTGAATCTAATGGGAGAAGAAACTATTTTTTTTATTAAAAAACCGTTTCTTCTCTAACACGGTGAATAGTCAGTTCCATTGCTACCCCCGATGGTGGCCTCATTTCCTACCATGGTGTTTCCTGAGTCTCAGACAAAAGTGAGTGTTTAATGAGAGTACCCCTAAACAATTTTTTTTTTGGGGGGGGAGGGAGCACTGAATAAACCTAACGCCATTATAATATCAAGGTCACTATAATAGGACTAAAATGTTATCTTAAAGATAGAAGATGATAGATAGTTAGATAGATGGATAAATATTGATACACACACACTTAACACACCAACATTAACCAAAAACCACTGTCCTGAACATTTCAAAAGAAAACATTTCTAAAGGAAATCAAATATAACATGCACATTTTAAACTGTGGATGTTCAGGCTCAACAGCCTGGGTCTGCACTAAGAGTCAACAAAGATGATCTCTGGCCTCTTCAGTAGCCTCAGCGTCTGAAGCCGGAGTCACTCTCAGTCCCACTCTCTCAGGCCAGTTGGAAAAAAGGCTGTAAGGCAGGGGGCATGTCCCCCATGACTCACAGCCAAGATGAGGTGTGATCCCTTGCCATTGTGATTCCAACAGAATCCAAGTCTTTCAGGTTCAAACACAGTGTGGTTGACTACAGCAACTTGTGTAACGATTTCCACTTAATTTGATCAGTAGTTAATTTTATCCACTCCCTGTTATTTGATCTAATCTCCAAGAAACAAATCATTTGCATCGATTTGGGTTGTATTTTCCCACCACTTCCTTCCCTGCTGTCCCCTTCACTTAATGCCAGATAATTCAATTGAGATTGATTGAAGGCTCCGCTGAAAAGGAATGAGTAATCATGTTGTATACACCATGCTAAAAGTATCATTGAATCATGGGTCTTCACTCCTTGGTTACAGCAGCCACCAGTGACATGCTATTAGCAGTAACCTTTGAGAGAGGGAGGGGGGAATTCCTGAAGATTGATATTTATAGGTCAGCTGTATCATGCAATTGCAGCAATGACAAGAATAAACCAGAATGCAAGGTTGGTTCTACTGTGGTAAAATGAAGCCACTCAGTTCCAAAAAAATGTCTTGCTTTGCAAAGCTTGTGATTAAGGTGTGAATTGTGGAATTCGCTTTTAATTGACCATGAACTTTTAAGTGTGTGTGTTTTTAATGCATCTTCCATGATGAGCAAACCAACCAATTCATTTGACCGAACATCAAAATATGAATTCACAGTAAGCTCCTTGAGGGAGAAAAGAGCTCAGAGATGCCAAATGACAGAAGAGAAAATAGGAAATCTATTTACACAATCATTTTAGCAGAAGGAGGGGGGCAAGAGCATTATGAATGCCACCTGCACGTTCTGAAATGGTTGTGCAACTGCCTCTGAGCCTGCATTGGTTTGAGGGTACACCGTCCCAAAAACTCAAAAAGCCACATTCAGTTGTTTGGGGGGAGTGTGCCAAAAGATACTCTGAATTCTATTAAAGTTGGTCACATGCAGTCCTGTTCCTATCATCACCACTGTGTGGCTCAGATTCCCATTTTGTCAGCGAGGCCAGGGAGCTGTCCAATAGATTAGTGCTGTGGAGCTGTCCAGGTAAGGAGCCACTGAGAGCTAGGCAGATCCATGTGCTCAATCGCCAACTACTAGGCAGTTTTAGTGCTGCTCTCGCTGCCTCTTTCCTTTCCTGGAATGCCAGCAGGGCCCAGTTCAGGAGCACATATTGGATCTGTCTTCTTCCTCTTAAGTAGGGGTCAGGCAGTGGAAGTCTTGTTCTGCCAGACAGGCACTGCACCTTTGGTTCTGGGTTTCTGCTTGAACGATCCAGCACCGCTTCTCTTGGGAACCTAGGAAAGAGCAGTGGCGGGGCATAACAGCATTCAGCATGGATCAGGTCCCCAAAACTGGGTGCCAATTAGCTACTTGATATATAAAGCCCTATACCTGAAATATTGTCTCACCTCTTATACACTCATGCGGTGGTTGTGCTCTGCAGGTGAAAGCCTCTTGCAGATAACATTTTATCTAGAGATCCATTTCACACAGCATAGGAATTGGGCCTTTACCTTTGCGGCATCTACACTTTGGAATTCTCTCCCCTTAAATATTAGACAGGTATCATATCTCTGTTGTCTTTCAGCACCTACGGAAGACCTTCCAACAACCCTTTCAAGTTGAGACCTTTCCCAGTCTGCATCA